>NC_140173.1:149411713-149767208 GCF_963971535.1 Notolepis coatsorum | reverse complement strand
GAGATCAGTGCGCCGCGCGAGCGCTAAACGCCTCGGATGTTCCAAGCTCTTTGTGTCCAGCGGAGGTGATTTATTTTGAAGGTTATTGTGGGAGGCACGTGAACTCGATTACCCTGATCGGGCTGCGCTCGTGCGTTTTGGGTAGGGGGGGGGCTGGCTCGAGCAACACAGAAGGGGGAACTCCCGAATTGTAAAATGTGAAACAGGGAGGGTGGAGTGCCTCTTCTTTTGATGGATGTCCCGCTTAAAGCCCGTATCTGTGGCCACGTCTGACCCCAGTACACTCACATCTCCATCTACAACAGATTTCTGTGTGGGTGCTCAGACTATAGAAGACTATGGCACCAGGGAGGGAATTAACCTTAGAATCTCCATTCACCATGGAGCCTGGCTGGAACACAACATGAAGTGGAATTTAATTAATTTGTTTTGAAATGTGCAGTAGTATTTCATTTGATTTTATGCATGGGCGGGGGGGGGGGGGGAGAAAAGGTGTTTACCAGGCATTAAATAAAAGAGGGAGAGAGAGAAAGAGGGAGAGAGGGAGAGAGAGAAAGAGACAGAGAGGGAGAGAAAGAGACAGAGAGGGAGAGAAAGAGACAGAGAGAGGGAGAGAGAGAAAGAGGCAGAGAGAGGGAGAGAGAGAGGGAGAGAGAGAAAGAGACAGAGGGAGAGAGAAAGAGAGGGAGAGAGAGATAATGAGACAGAGAAAAATGGAGAGAGAGAGGGGAGAGAAAGGCAGAGAGAGAGGGAGAGAGATAGAGACATGGAGAGAGAGGGGGGGGGCTGCTGTTAATGGCTGTGCTGGTTCAACTGAAGCCAAACTAGATACAAATCATCTGGAACACTTTTCAGGGGGGTGGGAGGGTGGGGGGGTGGGGGGGGGTGGGGAGCAGATAAAACGAATCCTAAAAAGCTCCTGGCAGCTGAATAAAACAACCCTTATTTAGGCTGTCTGTCGTGGCGCGGTGTTCAAGCGTTTGGCCTTTCTCTCTCTCTCTCTCTCTCTCTCTCTCTCTCTCTCTCTCTCTCTCTCTCTCTCTCCTCTCTCCCTCTCTCTGGCCTGGCTTTGTTCACGTCCCGGTTTCTCTCTGTGCTTTCATCTTCCTCCCTGCCTCTCCCAGAGGTGCCTGCAGGGTAATCACCGCAGACGCAGAGAGGAGGACGAGGACGACGAGGAAGAACACACAAAAGAAACCTCAGAACATTGTGAGCAACTGTCCTGTCAATTCACTCAATGTGTGTCAACTCATCGTTTCATGAGGTAGCTTTTCATTTAATTCACAGGTCTTTTCCTCCGCGTTTGAACGCCGTCATAATGAATCGGGGCTTTTCGATCAAACAGCTGCCACGCATGCTCCGCCCCCACGCTGATTGCACGCCTGTGTGTCTGGGTGGCATAATATCAGTGGTGGAAGAAGTACACAGTTCCTTTACTTAAAGGAACACGCCAACTTTTTGGGATAAATTAATAAATTTTAAAAATTGACATTTTCGTTTTCTAAGCAGATAAATATTTTTTTTTGCCGAACCACTGATTTTCAAAAAACAACAGGGCTTTTTAGGTTGATGAAATCACTGCAAAAAAAATGTCCGAGTATATATCTGCTTAGAAAACGAAAATGTCAAAAAAATAAAAAATAATTCTCCACGGGGTAAATACACAGGTCACAACATGTTTACAGGAACGTTTTGGAGTTATATTTGGAGTGTATTTCGTGACTGTTGGGAACTAGGCTACACTGGCACACCTACTTCCAGTGAATGACGCTAAGCTAGGCTAACGGTGCGGCTGTTCCCTAAGCCTAATGCATGCACAGAGAAGAAAAGGGTATGTATCTGCTTGTCTAACTCCAGGGTAGATGGCAAATAAGCTAATTTCCCCAAACGTTGGCGTGTTCCTTTAAGTAAAAGTAGAAATACCCAGATAAACAAGTACTCTGGTAAAAGTAAAAGTATTTGTATTTGTTATTGAATTTACTCAAGTATCTAAAATAAAGGTATGCATTCTACATGATGTTTGTGTATCCCAGTGCTTGGGAGCATTCAAGCCTCGATCCAGTGACCTCTATAGGTTTTTAAAGGTATGTCGTCCAGTTATGCTGCTCTGATTATGTCCTCTGTGAAAGTATATAATCTTCATACATTTTTTTATTTTTTTTTATTATGTTTTTGGTAGATTTTTATTTGTTTGTACTACCGGGCAGTCCGGTAGAGGGAGAGAGAGAGGAAGAACGGGAGACAGAGCGGGGGGGAAGACATTCGGCAAAGGAAGCCGGGTCCGGGAATCGAACCCGGGTCGGGCCGCTTCGCGACGCAGCGCGTTACATGGGTCGCCACTTGGGTGCCCATAATCTTCATACATTTTTAACCATGTTTTCTACGCAAAATCTCTTTCTTCAAAGTAACTAGTAACTGATGGGTTCAGATAAATGTAGTGGAGTAAAAAATACAATATTTCCTTTGAAATGTAGTGGAGTAAAAGTATAAAGTTCCCTCAAATGAAAATACTCACATAAAGTACAAGTATAGCTCAAAATTGTACTCAAGTACAGTACTTGAGTAAAAATACTTTCCACCACTTTATAATATGCACGATATTAGGTTATTAGGCGTTATTAGGCCATGCAGGGAGCTAGTTTTTTGTATTGTTGTATGTGTGGTGCATTATGTCTGTCTGTTCTCTCTCTGCTTGGTTGGACTGCATGTATTTTTTTCTGTTTTCGTATCGTTCCTGTCTTTTTTTTCTCTTTCTCTCCCGGGATGCGCCCCGGGCCGATGTAACTATTGGTTGAGGGGCGCAGTATAAATAAATGTATCATATCATATCCTATCATTGGAACTTGCTCACTAAGCCCCAATAACAAGCTCTGCAAAACTCTGTCCTCGAGATTCAAAATATCTGGTGTATCTGGTTAGACTTTGGGTACATTTACATTTACATTCAGTCATTTAGCTGACGATTTATCCAAAGCGACTTACAAGTTCTGTACAACAAGTCAGCAGGAAGGGTGCATCTCTGGCCACTAGGGGTCAGTGGCATCGTTCGTCAAACCGTGTTGAACTTGTGTTACACTCTGAGTGCATAGTAGTCAGGGATGTTCGATATTGGCTTTTTTACCGATATCCAATATACCGATATTGTCCAACTCTTAATTTCCGATACCGATATCAACCGATGCGGGGTTTACAGGGTTTCCCCCCCAAAGAAACGGAATAATTTCAGGTAATTAACATTACATATCTCTTGTCGTGGAATTAACACAACATTATGCATACTTTTGACAATAAATAAAATAAGAATTTGTTCTTACTTGCTTGCCTGGGTAAATAAAGGTTAAATAAATGTAAAAAAAATATTATAATAATTTTAGAAAACCGATACTGATCATTTCCGATATTACATTTTAATGCCAATATCGGCCGATAATATCGGTAGGCCGATAATATTGGACATCCCTAATAGTAGTATAGACATAATATTAGCGTGATAGGTAGTAGTATACATATTGTAGCATAGTGGTAAGGTACATAATCGTAAAAAGACAGTAAGAAGGTTAGTTTCTTTTTAAAGTTTTTTATTTCAGATATTGTTTGAAGATGATATAATGTTTTGTATCACTCAGCAGTTAGGTTTGCTACAAATGCCCCCTTTTCAAGACATCACTGTGACTTGTACACAGCTGTAAATTGGCCATCGTTACACTCGATGAGGAATCCATTGGCTTACACTCATTTACAAAACCCTCCTTGGTCTGACACCTGTTAAAATGGTCATCTACTCCCTATAACGCCAAAGGTTATAGATTAGGTTTAAGTTAGGTTTACTTTATTTGTTCAAGGGGGACAGCGTACATTAATAAAACATTTTAAAAACGTAAATGCAGCCAATTTTAGCCAAAAGGCTCATTTCCATTGGCAGTCCCCCTGCCAGAAGGTACAGGCTAAAATCCTGTGTGAAAAAGCGTTAGCAATACAAACAGAATAAAAGCGAGATAAATAACATTAGAATAAAAACACAAACAAAAGCACATAGTATGACATAAGATATAGGGATACAGGGCACACTACAGTCATGGACACAAGGACAGAGCACATCATGACATATTAGAAGACCCAGGCATAGACAACGCACCATATCTCCACACACACACACACACACACACACACACACACACACACACACACACACACACACACACACACACACACACACACACACACACACACACACACACACACACACACACACACACACACACACACACACACACACACACACACACACACACACACACACACACACACACACACCACTAGACGTTCCTCGCGTTAACACTTCCTTTGGTCAATCCCCCTTCCAATGTGCTGCTCCCAGCAGTTGGAACGAGATGCAAAGGATGTTGAAAATGTACAAATGGATCCCCGCTCACTACTTTTAAGGTCTCTTATCTCAGAGTTGTTTAGACACACCTGCAGCCGTCACCCAGCCTTTTAACTGTAATCGGTCTGTTCTGCTTCATGTCTTACATACCTTGTAATTTTATTTGGTTGTTTGTTCTTCTATGTGTGTTTTAGTTATTTCCCTTACCTCTGTGATGTCTGTCTCTTTTCCAGGCGATCGAGCTTTTGTGGTGGCTGCCCCTAAATTATGGAACAGTCTTCCGCTGCACATGAGGTCTGCTGCCCAGAGACCCTAGAGAGTTTTAAAACACAGCTGAAGACTCACCTGTTTTTATTGGCGTTCTGAGGCTCGGTGAGCCACACATCCCTGGTCGTGTCGTGATTGTTTTTTTAAACTTTATTGTAGTTATATGACTTTACTGTATTTTGTATTTCTTTTAGTATTTCTGTTTTTATATTGTACAGCACTTTGGTACAACTTCGGTTGATTTTAAATGTGCTATATAAATAAAGTTGACCATGACCTTTTCTATTTAATTGTATGTATCTGTTTTGTCCCCTTTCCCTGTTACCCTTAGAGGGGACGCTTTGTGCTCTCACCAGGTAAGCTACCTCCTTATACTACATCATTATTGGTAAGCTACCTCCTTATACTACATCATTATTGGTAAGCTACCTCCTTATACTACATCGTTATTGGTAAGCTACCTCCTTATACTACATCATTATTGGTAAGCTACCTCCTTATACTACATCATTATTGGTAAGCTACCTCCTTATACTACACCATTATTGATAAGCTACCTCCTTATACTACACCATTATTGGTAAGCTACCTCCTTATACTACATCATTATTGGTAAGCTACCTCCTTATACTACACCATTATTGGTAAGCTACCTCCTTATACTACATCATTATTGGTAAGCTACCTCCTTATACTACACCATTATTGGTAAGCTACCTCCTTATACTACATCATTATTGGTAAGCTACCTCCTTATACTACATCATTATTGGTAAGCTACCTCCTTATACTACATCATTATTGGAATGGAATTTTGGAACCAATGGAACCCGTTCTAGTGACTGGCTGGTCGTCGAGGTCCCCTGAGTTTGCTCTGAACAGGGTAAATCTGCATCTTGTTATGATCAAGTTCAAGTTTCAAGTTTCTTTATTAGTTGTCATACAAAAATACAGAATACTTTTATATGAAATGCTTTTTTTCTGTTTTGCTCCTGAGAGTGTGCTAGATAGAAAATAGATAAAGTATAAAATAGAAAGTCAAAAGTACGTAAACAAAGTGTAAACAAAAGTGTTCAATATACACAATATACAATACAGAGTAGAAAAGTTTAGTAACTGAGTTACAATACAATAATATATATAGGGGCGCCCCCCAGTGGCGAACCACATAACGCGCTGAGTCGCGGCACGGCCGACCCGGGTTCGATTCCCGGACCCGTCGTTATTTGCCGAATGTCTTCCCCCCACTCTGTCTCCCGTTCCTCCTCTCTCTCTCTCTCTCTACTGGACTGCACAGTAGTAAAAAGCGATAAACGCTAAAAAATGTATCTTTAAAAAAATAATATATATAGTATATTATACAGTACAATGCAGAAATGGGATGAGGTACAACTTAGGGTAAGGTGCAATGAGGTATGAATTGTAGTGCAAATCTCTTTACCAATAAATATAAAGTGTGTTAAAGTGGGTAAAGTGGGTAAAGTGGGTGCTAGAGTGAGTTGCCCCTCCAGCTCATGGAATGAACTCCAACAGTCCTTAAAGCTTAAGATTCTCCCCTCTATTGCAGAGTTTAAAACCTTGATTTCCAACCTTTGTCAATCAAGTTGTACATGTTTCAATTGATTTGTTATCCTTGCTTTTTGCCTCGTCTTGTTGTCTTATTATGATTTTATATGCTGTGTGATTTTACATGCTTTTTTTCCCTTTCTGCTTAACTCTGTACGTACACTCGACGTGACTGTGCTATAAACGAGGCAAACCTCCGCTGCCTTTCGAGTTTAAAAGGTTTGAAATTAAATGAAATAGATAGTTTAGATAATTAATTATAGTGAAAACAAGGAAACATAGTGTCATATATGCAAAGCGTGAGTGAATTACTGATTGATTGATTGATTGAGTGAGTAAGTTAGTGACATTGCATCATATCTAAAAAAAATAAATAAAAGATAATATATATATATATATATATTTTAATCAATCAACTTCAGTGAATCTAATGAGACATAAACAAAGCCAGAGGTTGAACGCAAACCAGACACACATTGTCTGCCAGTGGACCACAGCTTGGTATAAAATACAAACAGAGATGGGGAGGAACAGAGACTAGAGACATGGTTACTTCTGTCACCAGCTCTGGGAAAATAAGCAGACAAGGGACTCCAGATCAGCGGTTCTCAAACTACGGGTCGCGACCAAAAGTGGGGTCGCGGGTAGGTGACAAAAAAAATATCAATTATTTTCTTTTGGCAACTTATTTTGGCTAAATACGCCTCGTTTTATAAATGTGTATTTGTAACAGTGCTGTAATAAAATTTTCTAATAAATATATGTGATCAAGTTCAACAACGTGTGCTTTTATTTTGATATTCCTTTATTCAAAATGTGCTCTTAATTATTCTGATTGTCTGATGTCTTTATATTTATGAACGCACTGTGACACTTGTGAATGTAACATCTCGACGGCACTGTAAATGAGTTTAATTACTCTGTGTATATATCGAGTATAAATAAAGATTGAATGAATGAATGAATTCCATGTTGAAATTACGCAATTTAAGTGTGGGGTCGCCAAAAGAAATCCTAAATAAAATGGGGTCGTGGTACAAAAAACTTTTGAGAACCCCTGCTCTAGATGAATGGAATGAGAGGTAAAATTGCTTAAACCAGTAAAAGTAGAGGAAGTGTATTTGATTGAGCAACAGATTTGCCATGTTTACGGTCTTAGAAACATATTGACATTTTATAATCAGAATGTCATTCAGTGGATCTTTTTTTAACAGGGATTTTCGTAATATTTTGGGTGCAGACTGATGATGTATTTCACCGGTTTTGGCGATTTGAAAAGAACGACGGTAAGCTAGGCTAACGATTTTGCTAGTTTTGTCATCAAATTGAGAAATGATTTTATTTACAATATTGAAATTGACATTCCTAATAGCTAACCAGTAACTATTCAGCACAAGTCAGTTTCTCTAATGATTTGAATGACGTGTGTTGAGTTCTCAGTGATGACATCATCGCCTGCCCTTAATTCTCCCGCCTCTCTTCCCTCTTCCTGTATCCAGCCAAGGAAACTATAAAAGAAGGAAGGGTCATCACGTCAGAACACCAGCGTTCTATGCTCTGCTTGCTGCCAGTTCTATTGAAGCCTGTATTAACATTTTAAATATGGCAGCAATCTGAGGAAATATACATCAACCAATATCAAATGTTGTAATAGGTGTATTCTGGAACAGTCAACAACAACAACAACAACAACAACAACAACAACAACAACAACAACAACAACAACAACAACAACAGTACTAGGGCTGTATTCTGAAACAGTCAACAACAATAACAACAACACCAACAACAACAACAACAACAACAACAACAACAACAACGACAACAACAGTACTAGGGTTGTAATAGGTACAGTATGTTCTGGACAGTCAACAACAACAACAACAACAACAACAACAACAACAACAACAACAACAACAACAACAGTACTAGGGTTGTAATAGGTACAGTATGTTCTGGAACAGTCAACAACAACAACAACAACAACAACAACAACAACAACAACAACAACAACAACAGTACTAGGGTTGTAATAGGTACAGTATGTTCTGGAACAGTCAACAACAACAACAACAACAACAACAACAACAACAACAACAGTACTAGGGTTGTAATAGGTACAGTATGGAACAGTCAGCTACAGCACCTGTATTATTGATAAAAACACACATTGCTACATGGGTACATGGCATCTTTTCACAGGGCACTACAGTGTCCCATCTTAATGAAAGGCTTTTGAATATACACATATATTTGTATTTGTATTTGTGTGTGTGTGTGTGTGTGTGTGTGTGTGTGTGTGTGTGTGTGTGTGTGTGTGTGTGTGTGTGTGTGTGTGTGTGTGTGTGTGTGTGTGTGTGTGTGTGTGTGTGTGTGTGTGTGTGTGTGTGTGTGTGTGTGTGTGTGTGTGTGTGTGTGTGTGTGTGTGTGTGTGTGTGTGTGTGTGTGTGTGTGTGTACAGTATATAATCTTTCTTCTCAATCTCAGGCCGACTCCTCTTTGACTCATAAAAGCGTCATGGCTGCCTCGCCTCACACATGTCTCTGATTGGGCCATGAGACCAGAGCAACAGCTGGCCTGTCAGATGTTGTTATTTTCTAAGCAAACCAGAGGGGGAGTGAACCGACCGCATCGACCCGTCACCAGAACCTCTCTCCCCTGGCACCCCGCCCCGTCACCAGAACCTCTCTCCCCTGGCACCCCGACACCCCGCCCAGTCACCAGAACCTCTCTCCCCTGGCACCCCGCCCCGTCACCAGAACCTCTCTCCCCCGACACCCCGCCCAGTCACCAGAACCTCTCTCCCCTGGCACCCCGCCCCGTCACCAGAACCTCTCTCCCCTGGCACCCCGACACCCCGCCCAGTCACCAGAACCTCTCTCCCCTGGCACCCCGCCCAGTCACCAGAACCTCTCTCCCCTGGCACCCCGCCCAGTCACCAGAACCTCTCTCCCCTGGCACCCCGCCCAGTCACCAGAACCTCTCTCCCCTGGCACCCCGCCCCGTCACCAGAACCTCTCTCCCCTGGCACCCCGCCCCGTCACCAGAACCTCTCTCCCCTGGCACCCCGACACCCCGCCCAGTCACCAGAACCTCTCTCCCCTGGCACCCCGACACCCCGCCCAGTCACCAGAACCTCTCTCCCCTGGCACCCCGCCCAGTCACCAGAACCTCCCTCCCCTGGCACCCCGCCCACACCCGTTGAACTGGGACACAGTATTTCACTTGGCGGTGTCTGTGTTCGTGAGTGCCGACCGTCAATGTGAGTTGTTGTTGTGGCTGCGCTATGCTATTATTGTTATTATTATGGGATGTGTTCATGCTGTATGTGGATTCTTCGGTGTGTGTGGGATGTCAGTGGTTCTCACTACATTTACATTTGACATTTAGTCATTTATCCAAAGCGTCTTACAAAGCGGTCGCCGTCGGTTGTCTGATAGCAAAGGGTTAACCTTCTGTCGTGTGGCAGTGAAAGGGTTAACATTCTGTGTGTTGTCGCAGTGAAAGGGTTAACCGTTCGGTAGTGCGGCAGTGAAAGGGTTAAGCATAAGCCAGTCATTTGAGCGGCTTAGATAGGGCCCAAAATTCTAATCTAAGCAATAAGGTGGTCGCTTTTTTATAATGGCGTCACAGATAAACAAATGATCCGTACACCTCTCTGCCAGAGAAGACCAACGCACTGTATCATAGAGGACACAGTGGAGACTAGTGTCTTATCTCTCACCAGTAATACATCAGAGGGCAGAATGATGCAAGGCTGGGGGGCGGGGTTACAGGGGGGGGGGGTTACAGGTGTGCTGTAGCCAGGGGTGTAAAAAGTACCAAGAAATGATACTTAAGTGAAAGTATGGGTACCGTCTCAAAATCTTACTCAAGTAAAAGTCAGAGTATCTGGCTAAAAACACACTTGAGTAGTGGGCGGCTACGTGGCGTAGTGGGCAAGGCGCTCGCCACGAATGCGGAGACGCTGGGCTCGCCTGTTCGAGCCCAGCGCTCCACATTGCTTTCAGTTTAGCTGGTCGTTCATACTAATACACATTGGCCGTATTAGGGGGTGGGAAACTGATGGGTGGGGATCGGGCGTTGTGGACAGCGACTCCTACAGGTCGGTTGGTGCGCCTGCGCAGTAGAATCAGGAAGTGTCGGGGGCAGCGTGAGCCTCCCACGCGTTACTCCTCGCCACTGAGAGATCGAGCTGCGCAGGTGAAAAGATGCGACTGCTGTTACCTCGAGTACCGGAGGGGACTTGTGCTATGTATGACTTAGTCCACATTGCAGCCGGCTTGTGGGAGGCAAGAAACAGCGTCCGTGACAGGGGAGGGTTGAATTGGATGATACGAAATTGGGATGGGAGGAAAATATAGAAAAATGGGAGAAAAAGTGGATAAAAAAAAAAAAGTAAAAGTAAAAAAGTTTCTACTTTTAAATGTACTTAAGTATTACAAAGTTAGAGTAAAACCCTTTTTTGTATTGCAAGGGATAGACCAGGGGTCTCAAACTTATTCCATTTTTAAATAAAGTGCGGCCGCAGGATTAATAACGTTAACGTTCAAGTTTCAAGTTCAAGTTTCTTTAATAGTTGTCATACAGAAGTACAGAATACTTTTGTACAAAATGCTTCTTACTGTTGCGCTCCAGAGACTGTGCAAGACAAGATAAGTATGAAATAAAAACATAGTAAAATTAGAAGTAAAAAAAAGAGGTCACAGTGTTCAGTTTAGACATATGTACAGTGTTCGATGCAGAATAGACATAGTTACCATACAATATACAATACTGTGCAGTGTACTAATATACAATACTATATAGTGCAAGGCAGAAATGGAGAAATGGGACGAGGTGCAATTTAGGTACAATTCACAGTAGGTGTATGAGTTGTAGTGCAAATCCTTTATCAATAAATATAAATATAAAGTGTAAGTGTGTTTGTGTGATCTAAAGTGTGGAGAGTGGGTGCTGCAGTGTGTTGTTTGTTTGAGTGAGTGTGTGCGTGTGGGTGTGTGTGCTGTGTGCATTTGATGGTTGTTGCATAGTGATTATTGTTCGTTTAGCGATTATTGTTCGTTTAGCAGCCTGATGGCCTGGGGATAGAAGCTTCTTCTGAGTCTTTCTGTGCTCGCCTTAAGACTCCGGTATCGCTTGCCTGACCGCAGCAGTTCAAAGAGGCAGTTGTTCGGGTGGCTCGAGTCCTTAATAATTCTCTTAGCCTTCCCCTTGCACCGCTTGTTGTAAATGTTCTGGAGGGTGGGAAGTTAGTTCGGCCAGAGAAACAAATATACTAATTAAAATGGTTGGACCTGCGAGATTTGTACTTTGTAGGTCTGCATTTTAAATGTAAGGAGTAAAAAGTATATATTTTTTAAAGTACAAGTATACAAACCTAATAATACTTGTCACATAATCCAACCAGCTCATAGATCACTTCCTCTCTAAATCACTTGAACAAGCTGCATCCAACCGGCTCACTGAAGATAACTTCCTCTTTACTCTACACTTGTCAAGAAAACCACAAAGACCACCATACACTTGCCAAGTGTATAATAATTTCATATTATTATTACATATTATCATACATACATTCATTCATATTAAATTAATTCATATCATACATACATTCATACATATTATCAAACATACATACGTTCATTAATCTTATCATACATGCATACATACATACATATATTTATTATATTATCAGGGTTGTAGTTTTTATTGGTGTTGCTATTGGCTGGGGATAGGTTAATTAATTAATTTGTATATAGTGTGTAGGAACTTGTTAATGTATTTATGTGTAGCACCTGTTTAGGTTGGTAATTAATGATGTGTGGCACCTGTGTGAAGCCTGATGTGAGGCTATACCAGGTGTTCATGAGGGCTGCGTTGGCCAAGGGAGTCGGGCTTCACCTGCTCAGTTACAGTGAAGGTAGTAACCTAGTGAAGCGCCATAAGTGTTTTGTTTGTTTAGTATTGTGAGTTATTGGGGAACTCATTTGAAATAATAATAATAATTCATTTATTTTATAAAGCGCTTCTCAATAACCCGAAGTCGCTGACAGTAGGCAAAAAGAAAAACAAAGAAACATAGAACCACAGGGAAACAGGGAACAATATGAATGCACAGGAACATAGAGCCCCAGTAACAGACAACAAGTACAGCCAGTAGGGGAGGGCAGGCAGAGAGGGTAGGGGAAGCAGAGAGGGTAGGGGAGGCAGAGAGGGGAGGGGAGGGGGAAAGGAGGGGAGGGGAGGCAGAGAGGGGAGGGGAGGCAGAGAGGGGAGGAGAGGGGAGGCAGTGTCTGATTTTGGCGATGTTGCGGAGGTGAAAGTGGGAGGTTTTGATGACGGAGCGGATGTGGGGGTCGAATGAGAGGGTGGGGTCCAGGATGACGCCGAGGCTGCGAACCAGGGGGGAGGGGGTGATGGTTTTATTGTTTTATTGTGGATCCCAATTAGTCTACAACAAGGTGAGACTACTCTTCCTGGGGTACAAACATTTAAAATACAAATCTTTTTTTTTTAAATATAAAACCACAAACAGTGTGGTTGAGTAGTTTATAGTGAGTGTGATGGGTCCGGATCTGCTGAGGGTGGTTTCGGTGCCGATGGGAAATAGTTCTGTCTTGTCGCTGTTAGTAGGAATAGTGTATTTTTTGTTGCGTTGTCTCGATTATGTCACTTTTTGTAAAATAACGTCACCTAGTCTGCACCGTGGGAGGCCGGCAAATAAAATAACACCATGAGAATCTCTCCGACTACGCCATCGTTTGTGGGAGTTTGGTGGAGTTAGAAAAAGAACCACATCCACATCATCCACATGCACTTTAAACATTCACCTTTAACATTCACTTTAGACACTTTTTAAACATTACACCATATTTTATCTATTTTTGCCTTTAGTTTTTTAGCATTTTGTACATTTTAGTTTTGTATAATTGTATATTTTGTATAGTGTTTGGTCTTTATTCTTTAACTTTTTACTGTACAGTATGAAGCACAATCTCAGGAGCGTCATACAGAACCAAGCATTTCACTGTAATAATATTGTACATAACATTATAATCACCTTATATGTGACAAATAAAACAAAAACTTGAAACTTGAAACTTGCAACATCTCGGAGGACCGGACATGAAGCCATTGACAGCTTGGTGAAGAAGGCCCAATGGTGCCACTATCACTGCATACATCTGGAGAAGTTCAGGATGCCCCCCCCCCCCCCCTGGATACTAAAGAACCTCCCGACAGTGGTCGTCTGGTAATCCGGTGGTTCCCGGTTCAGTTCCCGCTCCTCCCGGGCAGCGTGTCCAAGTGTCCTTGAGCAAGACACTTAACCCCTAACTGCTCCCGATGAGCAGGTCGGCACCTCGCATGGTCGCCTCCGCCGTCGGTGTGTGAATGTGTGAGTGAGCGGGTCAAATGTGAGGAACAAAATTGTAAAGCGCTTTGGATAAAATGCACCATTTACCGTTTATGTACACCGTATATAGAGAGAGCATCCTGCCTGGGAATACCACAGCCTGGTACGGCACCAAACAGCACCAAACAGAACCCCAAGGCCCTTTAGAGAGTGGTACTGGCGGCCGAGTACAGACACTAGAGTAGAAACAGTACAAAGGGGTACAAAAGGGTTCTCAAGCTCCTGCCCTATCGCTTTGCCACTCAGAAAGTTCCCTCCTTTCAACCATCTTTCCCCTAGCAGCACGGGGCAGGGATTCCATTAAAACGAGGTGCCCTACTTAACCGAGGGCAATCTGTACTTCCCCAAAAGGGTAATTGTGCGAGAGAGAGAGAGAGAGAGAGAGAGAGAGAGAGAGAGAGAGAAAGAGAGAGAGAGAGAGAGAGAGGGCTCGCTCTCACGGTCAGGGGCCCTGTTCAAACGAAATAATAGTGCCCTTTAGGCCCACAAACTGCCTATGTACGGCCCTGCCTTACACAAGAGACCATGTGCCCATCTAACCCCGAACTCGAAGTCACGTAAAGCGAGGCCAGCGTATTAATTACAGGGTCTGACAAAAGGCCTGGCTCTGGTCCTCGGGGGGGAGCCCGGCGCATCTGCTTCAGACTTGGACACAAGCTCACGACCGCGCCTCCTTTGTTCACGCAAGATGGAAAGGACGGAAAGGGCGGCTCGAGAGTGATGGGATCGGCCGGCGAGACAAACCGTCGCGGGACGGCAGGCCAAGAGTGCAAGAGGGAGAGGGAGAGAGACACCCGTCTGCCAAAAACATCGGCAGCGACGCCAAAACAAAAAGAAAGGACGGCCGACGACAGCCTCCTGGAAAACAACATTTCCACAATCCGACAGACCTACGCTCTCGTGGGGATGGAACCTTTTTTTTTTTTTTTTTATATTTCAAGAAAGTCTTCAGAATAAAAGGGAGACAATGAATGTTACCTCTGTGAGGCGTAATTAGTTAGCGGCCGCATGCGGTTTGCCAGCTCTGTTCTGTTCTGTCTCTGGTTCTGGACGCATTTTATTTAACAGTAGTGGGTTCAGAGGGAGTCCTCAAATGAAAGAGCCTCCGTGCAACTGGAGAACAAGAGCCTGGGGGGGGGATGGAGATGTTACAGAGAGAGACTCGGAGGGAAGCTGGAACACATTTTCCCAATAAGAGGAGCTCAGATATACAGGCCTGGCTTCCAGGGTAGTGGGTCATTCTCCTGCTATAGACCACCGCAACACTTCCGGGATTCTGAAATCGGGGAGGAGAGAGGGGGGGGGGGGGGGGGCAAATGAATGAATGTGGATGAGAGCCATGATGTAAGTGGTTGCAGATACGGCTGTGGGGGTGCTGGAGACATGATCGAATAGTCTTGTATGCGCCTGAATCTCCTGAACACGGCGCGAGCCATTCCTAATCGATCAGAACTAAATCGGCAGCGAAAAGCCCGTTTTTTAAGCAGCTAATCCCCATGCACATGCGCAGATTGCCCACGGATTGTGACGCAACGCACACGCGCCCTGGACTGTTCCATCAGAGGGGAAATCTCCTCCCCGATTTCAATGTAACGCACAGAAAGGTACACCATGCAAATGTTCATGCTTTATTTGTTTTAAACGAGACCATTTAGAAATGGGCAATGGGGAAATACGTTGCAATTTTGCGAGATGGACCGGCCGGAAACAGCAATGGCGTAACCACTACACCTCCCTATAGACCAGGAAGTAACCACTACACCTCCCTATAGACCAGGAAGTAACCACTACACCTCCCTATAGACCAGGAAGTAACCACTACACCTCCCTATAGACCAGGAAGTAACCACTACACCTCCCTATAGACCAGGAAGTAACCACTACACCTCCCTATAGACCAGGAAGTAACCACTACACCTCCCTATAGACCAGGAATTAACCACTACACCTCCCTATAGACCAGGAAGTAATCACTACACCTCCCTATAGACCAGGAAGTAACCACTACACCTCCCTATAGACCAGGAAGTAACCACTACACCTCCCTATTGACCAGGAAGTAACCACTACACCTCCCTATAGACCAGGAAGTAACCACTACACCTCCCTATAGACCAGGAAGTAACCACTACACCTCCCTATAGACCAGGAAGTAACCACTACACCTCCCTATAGACCAGGAAGTAACCACTACACCTCCTCCCTATAAGAGGAGCTCAGATATACAGGTAGAATAGTTGCAGTGCAGATTCTCCTGCTATTCGAGGGGATCTGGATCAATTAAACGGAGCTAGCTTGCTAGGTGAGAGAGTGCAGACTGTGTAAATCAAATCAAATCAAATGCATCTGTAAGGCCCGACAACACACGTTAATGTCCCCATGGGCCGGACACGTCTTCTTTAAACAAGTCAAGAAGAAACATCACAATAAATCAAGAACAACACAAAAACACCATGAAGTCCAAAATATGTAATAAATTAATGCAACACTGCCAGATTCTCCCTTCTTAGATGTCGGTGATAGTAGTGTTGTAATAAAACAGGCGAGACAGTTGGTAAGCATGCACACATTATGTGTAATGATGAAACGCAGATAAGTGTAGGCTGAGACAGGCTCCTGGGCCCGTATTTACCAAACACGCTGATCTAGGATCAGTCTCGGGTCAGCGCTCCTACTTTAGGATGCTTGATGAATACAGGCCTGGTACAGATCCCAGGCAACATAGGGAATGTTTGATTTATATTACTGTTTTAGCACTATACCGCTTTGACCATTTGCTGCTTGCAAATGGTGATCCACAGTTGCACCTACTAGTAATCATCCTACTACTCCTCTTCTACTACGGTCTCTCTCTACGTGTGTCTCTCTGGGGAACTCGTGGGCGCCTTGTGGTGTGGGGTGGAGGTTGGTTCTTTCATCGCGCCCCGTGTGGCACCCGGAGTCCAGGTGGTGCACATCAGAATCAGACTTGAATTTGACAGTAATTTCACATGACATATTATCAGCACAACCTTAGGTCAATACTCATAATGATGACAATAATTTCCTCCTGCACCCACACGGTACCCCTTACTCTAAACCGGGTTTGTATCAGCGAGGAGCCCGATCCCGGTGACCCACAGAGCAGAACAAGCTCTCATAACAGCAAACTTAAAAACTTCTGCCGTGACCCTGCGGCCACAAAGTAATCTGACCTCTGACCTCTGGGACTCTGGGAGGACCCCCTCCGCTGCTCCCCTCCCGACCCGCAGAGTCCATTCTGCCCACGAGCCGCGCGGGCCGGGCCTCTGGCTGGGGGGGGGGCGCCGCTCCAGTGCCCGCGGCGCTCTCAGAGGAAGTGGCCCCAATACATCCAATAACCCTGCTCACACAAGTGCGACAGCTGAGGAAGATTGAAAACACAATATGGCGGCGGGTCTCTTATCGCGGGAAGCCTTAAAATAGGAGAACATTGCAACTGATGGGGACACTTAACCTAGGCGGTCTACAGCACGACCGCGTGCCCGCCTCCTGTTCAGCGAAATAATCATACTACTCCTTTTAGTAGTAATCATCCTACTAATAATCATTCTACTATTAATCATCCTACTAGTAATCATTCTACTCCTCCTACTAGTAATCATTCTACTAATAATCATTTTACTCCTTCTACTAGTACTCATTCTACTCCTTCTACTAGTAATCATTCTACTCATTCTACTAGTAATCATTCTACTAGTAATCATTCTACTCCTACTAGTACTCCTTCTACTAGTAATCATTCTACTCATTCTACTAGTAATCATTCTACTAGTAATCATTCTACTCATTCTACCAGTAATCATTTTACTAGTAATCATTCTAATAACCATTCTACTCCTTCTACTAGTAATCATCCTACTCCTACTAGTAATCATTATACTCTACTACTAGTAATTATTCTACTTAAGAGTGTGTAGTTAGAAGATGCAGAGTGTAGGGGTCTTGAAGGTGTGTAGTTAGAAGATGCAAAGCGTAGGGGTCTTGAGGGTGTGTAGTTAAAAGATGCAGAGCGTAGGGGTCTTGAGGGTTTGTAGTTAGAAGATGTAGAGCGTAGGGGTCTTGAGGGTGTGTAGTTAGAAGATGCAGAGCATAGGGGTCTCGAGGGTGTGTAGTTAGAAGATGCAGAGCGTAGGGGTCTTGAGGGTGTGTAGTTAGAAGATGCAGAGCGTAGGGGTCTTGAGGGTGTGTAGTTAGAAGATGCAGAGTGTAGGGGTCTTGACTTGAGGGTGTGTAGTTAGAAGATGCAGAGTGTAGGGGTCTTGAGGGTGTGTAGTTAGAAGATGCAGAGCGTAGGGGTCTTGAGGGTGTGTAGTTAGAAGATGCAGAGTGTAGGGGTCTTGAGGGTGTGTAGTTAGAAGATGCAGAGTGTAGGGGTCTTGAGGGTGTGTAGTTAGAAGATGCAGAGTGTAGGGGTCTTGAGGGTGTGTAGTTAGAAGATGCAGAGTGTAGGGGTCTTGAGGGTGTGTAGTTAGAAGATGCAGAGTGTAGGGGTCTTGACTTGAGGGTGTGTAGTTAGAAGATGCAGAGTGTAGGGGTCTTGACTTGAGGGTGTGTAGTTAGAAGATGCAGAGTGTAGGGGTCTTGACTTGAGTGTGTGTAGTTAGAAGATGCAGAGTGTAGGGGTCTTGACTTGAGGGTGTGTAGTTAGAAGATGCAGAGCGTAGGGGTCGTGAGGGTGTGTAGTTAGAAGATGCAGAGCGTAGGGGTCTTGAGGGTGTGTAGTTAGAAGATGCAGAGTGTAGGGGTCTTGAGGGTGTGTAGTTAGAAGATGCAGAGTGTAGGGGTCTTGACTTGAGGGTGTGTAGTTAGAAGATGCAGAGTGTAGGGGTCTTGAGGGTGTGTAGTTAGAAGATGCAGAGCGTAGGGGTCTTGAGGGTGTGTAGTTAGAAGATGCAGAGCGTAGGGGTCTTGAGGGTGTGTAGTTAGAAGATGCAGAGTGTAGGGGTCTTGAGGGTGTGTAGTTAGAAGATGCAGAGCGTAGGGGTCTTGAGGCTGTGTAGTTAGAAGATGCAGAGCGTAGGGGTCTTGAGGGGGTGTAGTTAGAAGATGCAGAGTGTAGGGGTCTTGAGGGTGTGTAGTTAGACGATGCAGAGCGTAGGGGTCTTGAGAGTGTGTAGTTAGAAGATGCAGAGTGTTGGGGTCTTCAGGGTGTGTAGTTAGAAGATGTAGAGCGTAGGGGTCTTGAGGGAGTGTAGTTAGAAGATGTAGAGCGTAGGGGTCTTGAGGGTGTGTAGTTAGAAGTTGCAGAGTGTAGGGGTCTTGAGGGTGTGTAGTTAGAAGATGCAGAGTGTTGGAGTCTTGAGGGAGTGTAGTTAGAAGATGCAGAGCGTAGGGGTCTTGAGAGGGTGTAGTTAGAAGATGTAGAGCGTAGGGGTCTTGAGGGTGTGTAGTTAGAAGATGCAGAGCGTAGGGGTCTTGAGGGTGTGTAGTTAGAAGATGCAGAGCGTAGGGGTCTTGAGAGGGTGTAGTTAGAAGATGTAGAGCGTAGGGGTCTTGAGGGGGTGTAGTTAGAAGATGCAGAGTGTAGGGGTCTTGAGGGTGTGTAGTTAGAAGATGCAGAGTGTTGGAGTCTTGAGGGTGTGTAGTTAGAAGATGTAGAGCGTAGGGGTCTTGAGGGGGTGTAGTTAGAAGATGCAGAGTGTAGGGGTCTTGAGGGTGTGTAGTTAGAAGATGCAGAGTGTTGGAGTCTTGAGGATGTGTAGTTAGATGATGCAGAGCATTGGGGTCTTGAGGCTGTGTAGCAGATTCAACTATCCGTCCCTGGTTTCTGCCCTCAGGTATTGAACTGATTTCAAGTCCTTCGCAGCCTGGTTATTGTTGAATTAAAACCACAGGAAGCCAATTAGTGATCTGATTGGCCCTCTGCTCCCAGGCCAGGTGATGATGTGGGGATCCAGTATTTGGCACTTGTTGTTGTTGTTTTTGTCATTTTCCTCAGTGATGCTGATCAACCAGCATGCGCCAGAGGCATGATTAAATGTCACCCGACTCCCTTGGTTATGGCCCCCTCACTGTGAATAAATAACCTGCTCTCTCTCTCTCTCACACACACACACGCACACACACAGTGATGTGCACCTACCTCTGAACAGATGGGAGCGGCAGAGCCACAGCTCCCCCTAGTGGTTGCGCCACACACTACAACAACAGTTGTGTCAGCCTGACTGCAACGCTTAGTTGTACATCATACACTGAACTTGGGTGTTTTTTTTTGTGTGGCATGTTCTCAGTATAGAATGATCATCAATTTTACAAGCGGTTTATCATTGTCATTACCTTAAACATTATTATTATGTTTATCATTACCCGAGATGATGGTGGTTCAAGGTAAATACAATTCAATTGATCTGGATACAGGTTACCATTCAGCTTCATATCTGATCAAATCAGTGTTTTCCGAATATTCAATATGTTCCTTCCGACGTTGTACGCTTTTCTGAACTCGACAGGTGAATTGCACAACTCATGCCGAGTCTTGGGGAATGTGGAGCTACAGCGCCCTCGTGTGGTCCGATATAAATCACCTCTAGAACACCAGAGCTGCAGCACCCACAGCTAAATTCATTAACGGTATGTGTATGCAATTCAGCTTTATTCTGTTTTATATGTGTATTTTTGTTAAAATGTGTATATTGTGATAATGAATTTATGTTTGATAACTTTTTTTTTATCACTTTAGGTTGATGCCCTTTTTAACATCATGGCCGCCAGGGACTACAGATGAAATCAACCCTCTGGCTAATTCTGGCGTATTTACATTTTTAATGTTGATTAATATGCACCGTCCCTTTTGAAAATAAACTTAAACTAAGCTCTAGAGTCAGACCATGTGGTTGATTTCATTCATAGTAAGTCACTCAATAATCAGACTTTTGTTTTCTTCCACCACTGAAATTGAAACCCGTACCTCGTGGCTGAATGTGCTCCTCTGATTGATTGATTGAAAACTTTATTAACAGATTGCAGAATGGGTAAAATACAGTACGGCTCAATACACACAATTGTTAAGGGGATGCAGACCAGAGAAAGACCTTCGTCTTGTTTTCCTCTGCATGGGAAATTAATTGAAAGCATCTAGACTTTGGCCGGAGTCGGTCGAAACGGGCCATAACTCTCTCTCTCTCGTCCCTCAATACCAACCGCTGACGTGCCCCTGAGCAAGGCACTTAACCCCCAAGTGGAGTTGCTCGGTGTCAAGACTGTGGTTGTACTGGGCGTCTCCCCGGTGTGAGTCTGAAGCAGGGCGTTGAACCCTAAACCTATACCCTGGGGTCGACAGTGGCTCAGGAGGTAGAGCGGTCGTCTGGTAATCGGAAGGTTCCCGGTTCAATTTCCATCCTCCTCCCGGGCAGCGCGTCGAAGTGTCCTTGAGCAAGACACTTAACCCCTAATTGCGTCCGGATGAGCAGGTTGGCACCGTGATTGGTTGCCTCCACCGTTGGTGTGTGAATGGGTGAGTCACTGGGTGAATGTGAGGAACAAATTGTAAAGCGCTTTGGATAAATGGCGCTTTGGTTATATAAATGCAGTCCATTTACCCTGGGTAAGTAAAGGTTAACAAATAAAGTGTTACCATTGAAACAGCCGTCCATCAGACACGTTACAAATGGTAAAATGGGGGCGGCTAAGTGGCGCAGTGGGCAAGGCACTCGCCACTAGTGCAGGAGATGCTGGGTTCGAGCCCAGCTCTCGGCATTGCTACCAGCTTGGCTGGTCGTTCATACTAACACAATTGGCAGTGTTAGGGGTGGGAAAGCTGGTGGGTGGGTCCTGGTCGTTGTAAACAGCGACTCCTACAGTTCGGTCGGGGCGCCTGCTCAGCGAGGAAAGGATCTAAGGGGGATAGTGTGATCCTTCCACACGTTACACCCTCTTGGTGAGAGTCCGCTCTGCCAGGTGAAAAGAAGCGGTTGATTGGCTACACATGTGTCGGAGGAAGCACGTGATAGCCTCCACTCTCCCAGACCGACCGTAGGGGGTAGGTGTGCAGCGACCAGGAAGAGGATTGGGAATTGGCATAACGACTAACATTGGGATGGGAGAAAAACGGAGGAAAAAGGAGGGGGGAAAAGATCACAAAAAAATATATATATTGTAAAATGGTGAATTTTTTATATAACAGCTTTTATCCAAAGCGCTTTATAATTTTAGTTCACTTCACCATTCACTCACACATTCACACACAGAAGGCAGAGGCAACCATGCAAGGTGCCAACCTGCACATCGGGAGCAATTGGGGGTTAAGTGTCTTGCTCAAGGACACTTCGACACTCTACCCGGGAGGAGCGGGAATCGAACCGGGAACCTCCGGATTCCCAGACGACTGCTCTACCCCCTGAGCCACTGTCGCCCCTTCTTGTTTAAAGAAGACCTGTCCGGCCCATGGGGACATTAACGTGTGTTGTCGGGCCTTACAAATACATTTTATTTGATTCTACATGCTGCCCAGGAGGAGCGGGAATCGAACAGGGAACCTCCCAATTACAAGACGACTGCTCTACCACCTGAGCCACTGTCGCCCCCAAGTTAGACCCGTTCTCCACTCTGCCTTGCTGATGTACATTGACTACAGATGGAGAACAGTTTTTGTTTTAAGCACAATGCTTTTATTTCCCATATCCAACCCTAAGTGCAAAAGCATTGTGTTTTAGTTTTCACATAGGTTACAGTTGCCAATTTAACAAAACAATAATGCATTATCTGTCAACATAGTGCAATCATTCATTTTCTCATAATTTTTGTCATGTCTCAAAGACATGAGAGAAATGTTAAAAAAGGAGCTAAAAGCTCATCCAGGATCTAAACGTTAACACAAGGCCTCCAACAGTTTCCACTCATGATAAAAGTTCAGATTTGACGTTTCACTTCATAATTTTTGTCAATTCACGATTAAAAACCCACTCTGACAGCAGTCATCAAGTGCACTTGACACAGGGCAGGATAGACGGAAACAAACGGTCACATTTATAATTCGTTAAGAGAAGCCGTTACATACATTTTGAACAGTTGCGCTTCGCACGGGGCGGACATGGCATTCCGTTTACAGTCGTAAAACAAACGGAAGTGTACCTAAACAAGCGACCTACAGGTAAACAGAAGTAGCAAGTTTAACCGTTGAATATGAATATGACTTGAATATGATCCGACCGCCGCCCTCTCAGCACATGGAAACAAACAAAACGTTCCCCATCGACGGTAAATACAGTACATTAATATAATCCATTTCCCCCACAGCGTGCATGTTGTACATTTGTGTAAAGTTCCCATCAGATAGGATGCGTTCTGAGCGGTCGCTTGCCACTCGGCTCAAGAGGAAAACATTTGCAAAGGAGAGTAAAATAGGCCGGGTTCCCGAACAGGATAGATGATAAGAGCTCATCTTATATCAACGGCTAGCAAAATGCCATTTGATTGCACATATTTATGCGTTTCCTGTAAAAACAGGAAGCTAGGGAGGGACTTGTCGTGGATATTGATTGGCATTTATAGTAGCCAATAGTGCCGAATGTGCATTACGGTCGACCTATTAGCTAGCAAGCTAATGTTGGCAACTTACTGTAGGTTAGCAACATTACGCAACATTAGCAACGTTAGCTAGCAAGCTAACGTTGAACATTTGTTCAATGTAGTTAAAGAGGCAGAGTGCTAGCTCAGTTACAATGTGCTGCAAATGTCGCTCTAGAAAGCATTTCATTGGACGCAAAATTAGTATACGCCCCCGTGTGCTGGATGACTCATCAACATTTATTTTTTTTCCTTCTTATTTTCCAGGAAATGACAAATATCTCTTTTGATTTCATGGGGCCTTTAAAACACACCCGGGAAGAAATGTATTTGGTACAATTCAGGAGATCGTGATATCAGTCGATATCAGCACGTACTCGGCGCAGTGCAACTCATTGGACTTAATGTGTTTCAGGGAGCAGCAAATCTGTCACTGCATCCCGTCTGAAAGACACTCGAAGAGGACATATTATGTATCTGTTTAACAATGTTACTTTCTTGAATCTGTGGAACATGTTTAGGTTTTTCTTTTTGGCAAAGAAACTGCTCTAAAACTAATTAAAATAATAAATCTTCCAGTTCCTCTTTTTCCCCCTCGCACTGGACACAAAGGTCTTGGCAGGCGCTGCAGCGACAGGCTGCCTGGAGGGAGATACTCTCACAAGCCGGGCAGTAGAGTCGGCAGCCGGTGTTCCGGGTTCCAAAAAGCACGGACAACCGATTAGGCTTGTTTAGGCTTTGTTAATCCGAAGACTTCTAACTAGGGCTGACCCCTATTAGTCGAATAATCGATCGAAAGGAGCCGTAGTCGACTGCCAACCTCTTATTCTTAATATCTTAATTTGTATTTGTTTTATCATTCTTTCCAAAAGAAAAGAGGCCTAGAAGCGTGGCTAACGCTAATGGCACGCATACCAGAGGCTAACTGCCTAAGAAAACAGGCACAGAGGCACTGAAAGAGGATTTCACCATCTAATGAACACACTAGACTAGACAAATATCAAGATGTATCCATCAGTGGACCAATTGCATGCTTTTGCACAGAGGACAAGAAGCCTTCAGTCGACTCCTTCAGACATTAAGCACCCCCCACAGCCCAAATGGAATGATACAAATTATTATAATAATCATTAAAAAAAAAAAAAAATCTAAATAAAAATGTATAGTCGACTAATAGTCGACTATCGGCTAATTTCGGCCAATCAAAGTCGACTATCCAAATCCTTAGTCGGGGACAGCCCTACTTCTAACCCTGGCCTAGGCGAGGAGCGTCTATAGCCGCGTTTTGCACCGAAAACTACCAGGGACTCAAATTGCCAGGAAACGGCACAGCGCTGAACCTTTAAGTTCCCGAGTGGCCCGTTGTTCTCTGCGTTCGCACCGCGGTGAAAAGATCCACGACGATCCGGCAAATTAGTTTGCCGTTGTGGAAAAGGTCTCTAGGCATTCTGTTTGCGGCGCACTCACAACTCACAGGGTCCAGACGATGTGACTATATGCAAACGAGACGCGGACAAATTGATCTTTAAATACTTGAGCTGCAAACATGTCGACTGCTTAGTTGATATAATCTAATTGTAACTAAGATATTTGCTGGGGTGAAAAAAAGCCTTTTGTGCATAGATCACTAGATGTACCAGTTCTAGTGAAGACTTGGGAAAAAAACCCACTGTCCATAATATGTCCCCTTTAAACCAGACTACTGGAATCGCTCCAGGTGATAATCACACTTCAACCAGACTACTGGAATCGCTCCAGGTGATAATAATCACACTGTGTTATTCCCATGGTGGAGGTTCTGTTCTCTGTGAAGACTAGGAGAGAAGAACGCCTCCAGTTCCGTCCTCAGCGTCTTGGCGTCCGGTCGCTCTTCCGGCTTCTCACTCAGCATCCACTGGATTGTTCTGGCCTGCAACATAATATGATCCACGGCGAGAGTTCAAATCAAAATCAAATCAAATGTATTTGTACTAGAGAGCCCGGAATCACAACGAATTGCGCCCCCCCATGAGCTTCACAGATCAAGAAGAAACGTCACAATGGATCCACAGCAAAAAAACACCATCAAAATCCACAATTTGCGGGGGATGGGGGGGGGGGGAGCCAGGCGTGATGGAGTGAGGACACGTTTCAGAGCAGCTCTCCACAAACTTTGTAAAACATATCTTTTTACCCCCTACAGTCTTTGTTTTATTTTTGGTATTTATTAACACAATGGGGACGAACAGCGTATATATCCGTGTTTCGATTCCACCCATTGTGGACAGAAGCACGGATAAATCCGTGGCAAGTTGTTATTGCTTTTATTCCATTTTAATAACCTATTCAAGGTCCCCGAGCGGCACTGCAGATGTACCCTATTCTTTGAATTCGACAAAGTGCAATACCGGCCAGATCCTCGCGATAATGCAGTGTTCCCTGTGGCCGAACGGTGGACTATTTTTTTTTTTACTTTCAATGGAGTTTTATGTTAGGTCGATTCTGGATCTGCAGCCTGTAGCTTGGATTACGTTTTGCATCGCAGATTTCACCATGCAATAAGGGGATTTATCATCAGCCAATGGACATATCGATCTACCAGATGGCGATCGATAACGGGGAAATGCTCGGGGGGATCCCACCGGACCACGGTAAGATCTTTTTAACGTAAAGTACATCCCGATAGGGCCTTGTTTTGATAGCCATCCAGGCGTTCGGCCTATGAGGCTAATGAGGCTAACGCGGTTATTGGTAATCAATAATCAGAAACGACGTCCCCCACCCCCCCCCCCCCTTTCATGCATACATGCGTGAGGATTGTGCCGATCATATGCAGTTTGAGTTTTAACTGGAGCGTATCTATAACCGAAATGCCATTGGATTTAACGTTATTAGCTATTAGCCCTGTATCTCGGCTTCCAGGAAATATACTAGACCAAATCCGGTATAAAGCTTATATTCACGGCGCTATAAAATGAGAACGTATTGATGAATTTTTTTTTTCTTTAAGCCATTTTGAAGGGACGGTTTATGGTCTCAATTCACAATGAGAATGGACAGATAGCAATACTATAAAGTATAGATTTAGCTCTACAAACAGCCCCACGTCTGTTTACATTCCCTGGTCCTCTTGACATTAATTAGACTCATCCCAGTGGCCGCGAAAGTGTTAAGAATATCGACAGGTTAATTACTTTATAAACTTTTTTTTACAGATATAGCGAGCGACAACACACTGACTGGCTCCTCATGGGGCGCAGCTGGCGCTGCGGGGATTGAGCTTAGTGAAGTTAGCTCATCGGCCATTAGCATTGATTGTAGGCCTGTTCGCCAGGCACCTCGGCACCTGTCGTCAACCGGTGACAGGGAGGAGATGGGAACGGCTGTTGGACCGGTGGTGGATGAGGTGGGGACGCTTCACACAAGAGCCCTGGCTAACGTTGGAGGGATTGCCTCGCTCACTGGGGAGGCCTCAGGACGGAGCGTGTGCGACTACGGCGCTCGGAGAGGGCCCGGTCCGACAGGCAGACGGAGCTGACCAGAATGCAGGCTAACCTAGCGAGGCCCGGTGAGGACCAAAGACAATGATCGGAGGAGGTTTTGAACCTGGAGGATGACCCACCCAGAGAGTGTGCTAACGGCGTGCTATGGAACCGGCTATGGCCGCTCACTCAGCTCAGAGAGAATGGCGGGATTCTTTGTAAATGACGTATGTAATTTAACTCAATCAGCGCCAAGAGGTCGCTGTTTACCATGTGGTAAGAACGCCACCGCTTTAAAGAATAGGGATACATGGCGGTGTTTGCAGGGCTCAAACTATATTTTATATCATATCAATGGATATAAAACTATTGCCCATTTGACATCAAGTATCTATAGTTCAAATTGTGAAAAAGAAACATCCATACATTCCCGTTTTATACCGTGGTGAATATGAGTATAGTTTTAGAGTAATCCTGTGTAATCCCAGAAAACGCCGCTATGCAGCGCTTAGTGCATTTAACTAGAAGCCGTGGCGTTTCTCGCATATATCAACAATCAATCTGAAATCAATGCTATATTATCGGTATTATGTTTCATCATGAATGCGTGAAAGGGTGGGGGGGGGGGATGCTCTGATCGCCACCAACGGCATACATTGTGGAGTAATGTTACAGTAACACTTTCGGATCACAATGAAGGCATGCTCGATCAACGCAAGATTGATACCATATAGCCCTTACCTTGACTAGGATGTACTGCAAAAAGAATATTCCAATTATCTGATCGCCATTCCAAGTATTGATGTCGATCGTGTTGCCAACATAATCCACCAAATAACATGAACCGGGAGTGCTTGATTATCCTCAATCCATGCGTTATAACCGCTTGCCATGCCCCACTAGGAAAACCTAGACGGGACTTTTTAGATCGACGTACAGGCCAAGCCAGAGTTTCCAAGGATGTGCAATACCGGCCGAAAGGCGGCAGGTGGCGGTATTGGACGTTTGCGATCTCAGACTCATTCCCAATGATAACACAGGCTCCCTCGATGGATTATGAAGGGGAATATCGAATAAAAGAAATAACGATAGAAAACCCGACTTTTCTCGGGTTTGGCGCTCAAGCGATGGTGAGTTAACCCGACTTTATACGTGAGTGGCGTCCAATGAGTTAATAGGGAAGAAGCACTTTGCTGTAGACTGCCGTAAAACCGATTATGTACTTCTTAGCTATGCAAAATGTACATTTTGTAGTCATTACGGTTAGGATTTTACAGCACTTTAACAATAAGAGGAGAATAAGAATGAGCTCGTCAAATGCCATGGTGACCAAGGAGCAAATTGAGCAGCGCCGCTATAATCCAACCAACAGTTGAGTTTCAAACTAAATACCACCTATGATGACATAGGTCATCTGAGTGAATAGTATTTTAAAAATACCATTACAAATTTACAGGACAACATAGATCTTTCCCCAGGATATTTGGTCATTTTAGGCAATTTCCCAGGTTTTCCATGACTGGAAATCTAGTCTCTGAATTTCCAGATTTTCCAGGATGAGTGGGAACCCTGTTATTTGAAGTAGATCTACTTAGTTACTAAAAAATAAGAGTAAAAGTACCTCTGGGGGAAACTTCAGCGAGAACTGTTCAGGAAACGTCTGACTTCTGACATCACTCCAAATCTGGAATTTTTGCAACAATAATAAAAAAATATATCAAAAACCATACTGTATGTCTGCTCTTACATATCGTTTGTACAACTACATAAATTTAATTATCAATACCGACGATTGCAGCCATTTTGGAAATGGAACCCCTTGCGGCTATTCACCGCAAAACAAGGGACAATTATAACTAAAATCAAGAGTCAAAATCTCAGCCTCTTCCATTGGGATACTTTTGGTATTGGATAGTACTTCAAAGAACACGGGTCAAACAAGAAGATAAGATACTAATTTCCTCTCTGTGCGTTCCGTAGAACGCTATCCGGCTGCAAGATACCCTAACTTAGCACAAATTAATGGAAGCCGCTACAGACCAGCTAGCCTAGCTCAAAACTCCAGAAGAGATGTGTTTTAGCCAACAGCTGGGCTAGCTGGTCCGTATCCGCTTCCATTAATTTGTGCTAAGCTAGGCTAGCTTGCAGCCCGGATAGCTTTATTTTGAACGCACAGAGGGGAAATTGATATCCATCTTCTCTTGTCGGACTCTGGAGAAGACAGTAAGTGCATTTCCCATGATGTTGCGTGTTCCTTTAAAGTTTAGTATTCCGTATTGGCAGTAAAATATATATATATTTTTTAATTCAAATTAAAAAGTAATTTTAAGGCATACAAATTCTACATTTCACAACATGTATGTACCTTACTGGTACATGTATCTGCACTGCATGAATCTGTAACAACGTTTTTGAAAAGACTTCGATAGAGCGGCTAACTTTAAATAAAAGAAATTATTTTGGCAACTACCTGGTAAATCTTGGAAAATGAAATAAACAGTATGATGAACACACTTTTTATGTAAATTGTTTTTAATGTTTTGTTAAAAGACTCACCGCAGCTTTTTCGCTTTTAGTGGACCTCTTCCAAAGGAGTTCAAAATATGTCAACCCCAGAGCAAATATATCCACTTTTCTGTCATAATTGCTCTGGCTCATCTAAGAGAGAGAACAGGAAAAGAGTGTTAAAAATAGAATAGAAAAACAGAAACTTGCAGTATCTCTGCACATCCGTATCTTGTTTGATTCAGGACGATAATCAAATTAAATAATTCATTCAATTGATTAAACAGCATATCCCATTTACTATCTGCAGGTTTCAACAAGTTCAATTAAAGACTTTTTAAGACGACTTAGAGACAAATTTTGTACAAATTTCACGATCATACTAGCAAAAGAAAAACACACTGAACCCGGCGGCTGCACTAGTGTGCACAGGGAACAAACTTAACTTTTTGACTTACCAGCCATTTGGCTGGTAGATTTTAAAAACGACCAGCCAGGCAGATTTTTTACCAGCCAAAAATTAAAAATAGCTTTTTAGTATATCACCATGTGTTATTATTACTATATAATACTCTCATATGATATTTTCAATTAATACCATAAACAACATAAGGAATATTAGCATAATTTTGAGTGGACTGAAGGAATGAGTCAGCGTTAATAGTTTTAAATGCAAATAATTTATTAGAAGTGGGGTCGGGGACACACTGTTTCAACTCACCACCCCCGCATCATATTGTAGTCTAGTCTGTCTTCAAACTTCCACTCCTCTCGAAACCTTTTTATATTTGAATATCAACATTATCTGTGCATCCTCAGTAATCCTGAGTTTACTACAATATACTCCTCTCCTGAGTCCTGACTAGTGACTTCATCGTCTTTCCAAACGCACGCACACACACAGAGAAAGGGAGAGTGACCCCCCCCCCCCCCATTTCCCTTTCCCCAGTCCACACTGTCTGCTGTTCTCTATGGCTCTGCCGCTGATCAGGATTAGCTTGTTAGCTTACGCTAACATAACGTTCATTTCGGGCGATGTGGGCATAAAGGAATGGCGACGATGCAATGCATGTTAGATGCATTTGACCCGTTGTGAGAAGAAGAAAAAACCACAGACTTATTTCGGCTCGCAAAATAGGCGCACTGCTGTGTAGCTCTGCTCTCAGGGAACAAACTTAACTTTTTGACTTATCAGGCATTTGGCTGGTAGATTTTAAAAACTACCAGCCAGGCAGATTTTTTACCAGCCATTGGCTGTTGGCTGGTACTTATTTTGTTCCCCGAGTGTGCACATTTAAATTCTTGCGTGTTCCATACAAGCTCTCGCTAGACGCACCAAGCTCCCAGTAGCTTCGCAAAAAACAACAACTTGAATACAAAAACATTTCATATATTATTTCATCTCCTGACGACTGCCCCCCCCCCCCCCCAAATGTTACCTGTGCACTTGAAATGTAAGACCTTTCAAGGCCTGAAATTGAGAATTATGGATGTAATACTTTTTAAATACTTTTTAATACCCCGCAGATACCCTGATAAGAGTAAATGGCCGCCATGTGAATATGGTAAATTGTAGGAACTAAAGTTTTCCTAGATTTTGAAAGGCATTTCATCAAGACTGCTTAATGACAACGTTTGTTTGAGCCCCTAGTTATAAATTTTTTAATAAAACATCTTCATAGGCATTTTCAAAATATCTCTAGTTAATACACGGCTGGATTTGGTCTTGATTAGCAGTAGACGTGTTTACATCTCTCCAATCACTTAGATTTGCAGTATTTAAAGTGATTTAATCCTTTGGAATGCCCCTATTTGAATTAGGGGGGAGCGGGGCTGATACTACCTGCCAATCAGGGTCCAAGAAATGCAAGAAATCGTTTTTCTAAATCATTCCATAAATACCTTATTAACTGAACTAATTGTGGTAGAAAAACAACTCAAATCACTTTTGTTTTTAGCTAAGACACAGTGCATTCAAAAACAAATGTATGAAAAGACAACAGGAATTATCCGGAATAAATTCAGCATGTAAACGCACTCAATGGCAGAGATTGTAAAACAAAAGCCAATACAAGCCATCTTACTTGTTCGGGTGCCATGTAAGACGTAGTCCCTGTTTTTCTGGTTCTCTCAGTCCGGTTCTGGTCATTGTCGCTATCGTCTGCGGTGACCAGTCCAAAGTCCCCGATCTTCACCCCTCCATCGCTCCCAAACATGATGTTGACAGGCTGTTTGCAGGAAGACAATGGACACCAATAATAGGGCTGTTTGCAGGAAGACAATGGACACCAATACTAGGGCTGTACCGAAGAGTTCGAAGCTTCGTTCATAATGTTGACGTTCGAATTCTAAATCAACATTGACATTTTTTGTAAATTTATTTGTATTTTTATAAATTTTTTATGTGTGTATTCATTCTGTTTAAACCAATGGGTTTTTTCTTCACAGTTGCAGATAAAGATTAGGCTACACTAATATTATACTATTAGTATATGACTCGTCATAAAAATTTAAATAAAACATTCATCATAAATGATGTAGCCTGTCTGCATCTGCTTGGCGCTCCATCACTTTCGTACCAACCGTTGCCCTTATTGGATTATTTATGTTGACGAAACTGATGAGTTATATTCATTAAAGAAAGTTGATTTAATAAAAAAAAAATTACAAATTTAATCAGATGAATCACTTTATTCAAATTGAGGATTTAGTTTGAGGATATTTATATATAAAACTTTTTTTTTTGATTACATCATAAAATATGACGACTGACATTCGAAGCTTCGTTCGAATACTTCAATAGAAGCTTCGAATGTTAAAAAATTACATTCGGTACAGCCCTAACCAATAAACACATGAATGACAAACAAGACTATACAGTTTGTCCCCCCGCAAAATGTATGCAGCACCCTCAATCAGTGAAAATGGAAAGTGAAAACACTTGGCATCAAGGGTGTAGGTTTGGTTTCAACATGGGGGGGGGGGTCTGGAGGTCCTCCCCCAGGAAATTCTGAGCATCAAACATTTAATACATAACACCTGCATTCTGGTGAACTTTTATGCGCCAATTTATGGTGGAAATATCATGCTCAGGATGGGATTCCTTTCCACCCTGTCCCCACCATCCTGAGCATGACATAAGAGCAAAACGGTGTGAATATGGTCTACTGCCAACAAATGCAAAAAAAAAATTATGCAAAGTGATTTTGGGATAGATTGTTTTTATTATTATTATTATTATTATTATTATTATTATTATTATTATTATTATTATTATTATTATTATTATATGCACACTTGTATACACAATTATTAACACATTCAGCGCCAGAGGTCGCTGTGGGCCGTATGGCCGTGTGTGCCAGCGCTTTAATGAATGGGGATACATGCCGGTGTTTGTAGGGCTAAAACCATATTAAATATCATAGCTATGGATATAAAACTATTGCCCATTTGACATCGAGTATCTATCGTTCAATTTGTGAAAAAGGAATAATTTTTTCATGCATACATTCACGTTTTATACCGTGGTGAATATGAGTATAGTTTTAGAGTAATTCTGTGTAATCCCAGGAAACGCCACTAAGCAGCGTTTAGTGCATTTCACTAGAAACCGTGCCATTCCTTGCCTGGATCAACAATCAATCTGAAATCAACGCTATATGATCAGTATTATGTTTCATCATGCATGCATGCATGAAAGGGTGGGGGCGGGGTTTCTATGTTTCGATCGTCACCAACGGCATACAGTACGTTGTGGAGTAACGTTACAGTAACACTTTCGATCACAATGAAGGCATGCTCGGATCAACGCAAGATTGATAACATATAGCCCTTACCTTGACTAGGATGGACTGCAAAAAGAATATTCCAATTATCTGATTGCCATTCCAAGTATTGATGTCGATCGTGTTGCCAACATAATCCACCAAAGAACATGAATTGGCGGTGCTTGATTCTCCCCAATCCATGTGTTATAAACGTTACTACTGCACAACTAGGAAAACCCGGACCGGACTTTTTAGATCGACGTACAGGCTGAGCCAGAGAGATTCCAAGGATGTGCAATACTGGTCGCAAGGCGTTAGGCGGCGATATTGGACGTTTGCGATCTCAGACACATTCCCAATGATAACATCAGGCTCCCTCAATGGATTATGAATGGAAATAGCGAATAAAAGAAATAACGACCAAAACCCGACTTTTCTCACGGTTTGGCGCTCAAGCGAGGGCGAGTTAACCAGACTTATCTCGGGTCTGGCGTCCAATGTGTTAACAGTGAGAAGGTACTGTGTGAAACCTGGTCTCAGCTTCAGGTCTCTGTGGATGAGTCTCCTGGAGTGGATGTACTCCACGCCGGTCACGATCTGCAGAGCGATGACCAGACTCTCCTCCCTCCTCCTGGGGTCTCTCCGCAGGGTGTTCCTCTCATCCATCCACACCTCCAGAGTCTTGTTGCACAGCTCCATCTGAATGTACAGGAACTTGCCCGCCGTAGTATCACTGCCAGACCTGACGACATGAATAATGAAGAGAAAAACAAGTCAAAAGTCAGGAGGTAGAGCAGTCGTCTGGTGATCAGAAGGTTCCCGGTTCGATCAGTCTTAATTGGTTTAGCCCTGATCCCCACATGTGGTCATCCATTTAGCTTAGGCCTTCGGCATTGTTTGTATCTTGTATGTAGGTATATAGGCCCATCTGGGTCTCTTGCCTCTACTCAGCACCTTTATACACTTTCTGTCATGGTCAATGTTTTTACGGTTTTGCTGAAATGGTGCGAAATAAAAAGGCTGTCAAAGTTAACGCGGTATTAACGCGTTATCGCCGATTTTATTAACGCCACTATTTTTTTTACTCACGATTAACGTTTAAGAAAAAATAAATCTTTGAGGAAGGGGCAAGAGAGAAAGAGAGCTGGGAGAGTGTGTGTGTGAGAGAGAGAGAGAGAGAGAGAGAGAGAGAGAGAGAGAGAGAGAGAGAGAGAGAGAGAGAGAGAGAGAGGGGGGGGGGTGAGTACTCAGCCCTTGTGTGGGTGAATGTAACAAGTTCCTAACGTTTTCTTTCCCCTATTATTTCATGCACACTTTATTCATTGTTTTAAATTATTATTTTCTTTTAGGTTATTTTGTGCATCACTTTTTTCACATTTTGAATTTGATGCAAATTTGCAATGCATGAGGGTCATCCTTTTGTGTTAAATGGCTGCATAAAGCAAGCATTTGTTGACTCTCATGTTGATAAGAGTATTAAAACTTGGAACTTGAAAAATATCCGTTTAAGGTAGATAACAAAAAAAATTCAATGCGATTAATTTGCAATTAATCGCGAGTTAACTATGGACAATCATGCGATTAATCGCGATTAAATATTTTAATCGATTGACAGCACTAAAAATATATATATATATACATTAGTAAAACCCATGCACAGAAGACAAAAAACATTCTGTTAAATCATAATAATATAGTAGTAATAGAGTGGTAATATAGTAGTAATAGAGTAATAACTAGGGGTGGAACGGTACGCATTCGAACTGTACACCGTTCGGTACGACCTCCACGGTTCGGGGCATGTGTGTATTGTTCGGTTATAACGACGAACCGAACCGTATTTTGTGAACCGTTCTACCCCTAGTAATAACATAGTAGTAATAGAGTAATAATATAGTAGTAATAGATTAATAACATAGTAATAATATAGTAGTAATATAGTAATAGAGAAATAATATAGTAGTAATAGATTAATAACATAGTAATAATATAGTAGTAATAGATTAATAACATAGTAATAATATAGTAATAAGAGTAATAATATAGTAATAGAGAAATAATATAGTAGTAATAGTGATGGAACGAGGCTTACAGTGATATGCTGTCGCTTGTGTCACACTGATAGTCGAAGTCATCGATCCAGGAGGTGTAGTATCGGACGATATGAGGATGCTGGAGGTCAGCCAACGCGCCCACCTCACGCAGCGCTTTCCTGAGAGAGAGAGAGAGAGAGAGAGAGAGAGAGAGAGAGAGAGAGAGAGATTTTTGCCAGGCGAGCGATTTTTTAAGCGAGGCGACCGACAGAATTATATCGCTTCCATTGTTATGAATGAGAGAACCCACACGGCAGGAGATTTTGAAGCGACGGTCGCGCAGCAATTTCTGTCGCCTGGCAAAAAATCTACCTGATCCTATTTTTTTAGGCGACGGCAGGCGACAGAGCAAGGATGAGGAATGAGGAAATAACATGACTTCTACAGTAGAAGTAGTACAGAAGTTCTACTGGTGTACCATTTGTACACCATTAATGTATCAATACATGCATTGATCAATAACCTACGTATTATTACCATGCTACTTATGTTAATTATTATTAACAGGAACAATTTAAATAAATAACGTTAGTTGGAGAAGCTATAGTGGCCGCGTGTCATTAACTTATAAATGAAGTGTTTTTATACGCGGGTAACAAAATAAGTTGTGGGTGTTGACAGAGTTTAATGTCCAGGCTGCAGCTGATGTAGTTTGTAAGGTTTATTGTCCAAAGAAATGATGGTTGAGAACACAACAGTTTGCGTCTTCAGTGAAAAAACTCTCTCAGCAGCTGCATAATACTTGTCCGATCGGTGGTAGTGAACGTATTGTAGCGATCAGGCATGCAGTAATGTCAGGAAGAATGAGGAGCGGTTGTATTCGTATAGGTGGTTTAATTCCACCTCAATATGGGTTTTACAGGTTAATACTTCCCTCGTAAAGCACAACACAGCTACCTGCTAATACGCTCGCTTCACGACAACCTAACGTCCGGTCCCGGCGGTCCGTCCTCCTATATCTCCCGGGGGGAAACACCCCCAGCTAACTTAAGACAGAGCGACACATAATAGCTTATTATACCTGAACGGTCGCGTCTGGTGTGGGGGGCCAAGCGATTGTCGTTGAGCGACAGACGATCGCATCGCCAGGCGACGTCGGTCGCTCGCCGTGTGCGGACCACTTAAGAGTACACTCACTTGTTGCTCCGCACCTTCTTCACAGCGAAGAACTTCCCTTCAAGTTGTCGTCTTGCCTTGTAAACTTGGCCAAAGCCTCCTTTGCCGAGCCGCTCTATTGAATCATACTCTGATTCAAACCTGTAGACATAAGATATATACTATATCAACATAGATACTTTATCATTCAAACCTGTAGACATAAGATATACACGATATCAACATAGATACTTTATCATTCAAACCTCTAGACATAAGATATACACTATATCAACATAGATACTTTATCATTCAAACCTCTAGATATAAGATATACACGATATCAACATAGATACTTTATCATTCAAACCTGTAGACATAAGATATACACTATAACAACATAGATACTTTATCATTCAAACCTCTAGACATAAGATATACACTATATCAACATAGATACTTTATCATTCAAACCTGTAGACATAAGATATACACTATATCAACATACCGTAATTCCTCTAATAGTAACCCCGGCTTGTATTTGTTTCAACTGTAGCGGGTACCAGGCTTGTATTAGGAGGAGGCCTGTATAAGAGGGAGGCCTATATTTCAAATTTTCAAACGGATCATAATGAATAAATCAACATTTTGTGTCAGTTTGAACCCAGTAAAATGTACTGGGTTCATTTATTGAAACCAAGTACTGTATGAAATAGTAAACAGTGCAATTACAGGTGGTCACTGGTCATTTCAACGTTTTCAAAGTGAAATCAAGTAACTAGCTCAGTATGCAGCTCAGTATATTAGTAACCCGGCTTGTATTAGGAGGCCGGCTTATAATTGCTTAGCTCAAGAGCGCACCCGGCCATTAATAGAGACCCGGCTTGTATTTGAGACCCGGTTACTATTAGAGGAATTACGGTAGATACTTTATCATTCAAACCTGTAGACATAAGATATACACGATATCAACATAGATACTTTATCATTCAAACCTGTAGACATACAATATACACGATATCAACATATACTTTATCATTCAAACCTGTAGACATAAGATATACACGATATCAACATAGATACTTTATCATTCAAACCTGTAGACATAAGATATACACTATAACAACATAGATACTTTATCATTCAAACCTCTAGACATAAGATATACACTATATCAACATATACTTTATCATTCAAACCTGTAGACATAAGATATACACTATATCAACATAGATACTTTATCATTCAAACCTCTAGACATAAGATATACACTATATCAACATAGATACTTTATCATTCAAACCTCTAGACATAAGATATACACGATATCAACATAGATACTTTATCATTCAAACCTGTAGACATAAGATATACACTATATCAACATAGATACTTTATCATTCAAACCTCTAGACATAAGATATACACGATATCAACATAGATACTTTATCATTCAAACCTGTAGACATAAGATATACACGATATCAACATATACTTTATCATTCAAACGTCTAGATATACACGATATCAACATAGATACTTTATCATTCAAACCTCTAGACATAAGATATACACTACATCACGTTACACAGCTCTCGGATTGGATGGATGCCATACCTTGAGACTGCAGGTTGGCTAGATGTCCTCTGGGTGGCGCTAATAGCTACCTTTGTTTCTCTTGAGAAATCAGAATCGTCGCCCTTTAGAGGAAATAAAACGTTAGTAAATTACTTTGCAACAGGATTTCATGAAGGTTATAATACTGTGCAACAATATTATATTGTTTTTATAAAGTGAATGAGTAGAATATCAAAGGTTAGATGCCTTACTTTGCTCCAAGTTGGTGCCATTTGGAAATTTGCTGCAAGTCTAAGAAGAGAGAAAAGAGTAGATGATAGGGATATTCGATATTGGCTTTTTTACCGATATCCGATATAGTCCAACTCTTAATTTCCGATGCCGATATCAACCGATACCGATATATGCAGGGTTTCCCCCCCCAAAAAAACGGAATAATTTCAGGTAATTAACATTACATATGTCTTGTCGTGGAATTAACACAACATTATGCATACTTTTGACAATAAATTAAATAAGAATTTGCTTGCCTGGGTAAATAAAGGTTAAATAAATGTAAACAAATAAATAAATAAAAAACCGATTTTTAAACCGATAGATAATTTCCGATATTACATTTTAATGCCAATATCGGCCGATAATATCGGACATCCCTAGTACATACTAGACCTGACTATGAAGTACATACTAGACCACACTATACAGTACATACTAGACCACATTATACAATACATACTAGAAATATCCAGACCACTATACAGTATGTTTAAAGAAAAGAGTCTTACTGTAAATAGACTACTCACCTTATTTTAGGCTTCACATCAGAATTCTGAAATGACAATCAACATGGAATCAAATGAAAGAAAAAGCAACTTTCCAAACGGACACATGAACACAGCCACGCCCACGAGCACCGAGGGTCCAAGCTCACGGCTTTCAAATATTCAAACCCATTTACTAACCGTCAAACTAAATTAATGTGTGCAAAACTGTTTTGACTGACCAGCAGCATAACTAATACCATTGTGTTAAAGGTCCACACATTTTTGCACACGTTCATATTTTCTGGGACACAAACCGTTTTGCACACATTCACACATTCAAACACATCAATTAGTTTGACACTTTTTTTGTCCTAGCTCCACTTAAGAAATTTCCGGGCCGATTTTGGGATTCACCAACGGTCCCTTCTCCTGGATTCGGTCTTAACTAAGAGCGCCGAAGAGCAGTCGTAAGACGGACAGAGACAAAGCCATGTTCTTAAGGGCTGTATTTGGGAGGAATCATGGTGATTTATTTCATGTCAACTCTACAGGCATCCTTGGAATAAAATTAATCATAATAATAATAAATATGACAATATTTGTATGATAAAAAATTACGTTTTCCATTTACAGTCATGCCTCAAGAGGCATCGTGATGTCCGAAAATAAATAAAAACACTACACCGACACTGCAAATGACAGTGGATAAATAAATAAGAACTAAAGCCAATCACATGGATATATCTATAGTGGAATAGACTGTACTAATATTCCATATTTATACTGTCTTGTTGCGCGCTCCTGGCCACCTGTTCAGCGCACACACACACACACACACACACAAACACGCACACGCACTGTATAGCCTACGTGTGTAATGAATGAACAGTAGGCTCATATTATTCTAATGACTTGTTTCATTAGGAGATAGATACTGTATGCTCTGCCCTATAGTAGTACGTACAGTGCACATCTAAGCATGACATCTGAAGGCCGCCACAGAGTCGGGCGTACTGGGAGCAGAGCGGACTCTGCGCGGCATGTCCGCAATCGTTTGAGGTTTCAGTCAAGTGTACCAGGTTTCAGTCAAGTGTACCAGGTTTCAGTCAAGTGTACCAGGTTTCAGTCAAGTGTACCAGGTTTCAGTCAAGTGTACCAGGTTTCAGTCAAGTGTACCATGATTTTTTTTAATAAATGTTGCTTTTTTTGCTGGTTGATTCTCCTCAGCTTCTCTCTGGTACTATAAGAGAAGATAAATATAACACTTTTAAAACCCTTTGTTTATCTTTAGATCACACATGTAAAAATAACTAAATGATATAATCTTAGAAATTAAGTAGTTAATAGTACTGTGTGTTAAGCATAACAGATTGCAGAATAGGTACAATACAGTACAGCTCAATACACACAATTGTTAAGGGGATGCAGACCAGAGAAAGACTTTTGTCTTGTTTACATCAGGGTCCCCCATTTTCAATTCATCATAACATATGATGTACAGTGTGTATCATATCAGGGTAAACAGTATGATTTTTTGATTATGGATAAAGGTGTTCCTCAAGGTTCATCTTTAGGACCATTATTATTTTCTATATTTGTTAATGATCTCACCCTGATACCATCTGACTGTCTTACTCAATTGTACGCTGACGATACAGTGATTTATTCCTCTAAGTCTGATATTCAACAAATTCAGTACTCTTAACAGACTCATTTTGATGCTGTCCAGAAATGGTTAGCTATTAACAAACTTTTATTAAATAAGAAGAAGTCCTATAGTATGCTTTTTGGTACTAGATCAAATCTGGTGCAAATATCAAATCAGTTGTCGATTCAGTTTTTAGATGATGCTCCTCTTGATAATGTCGATGAATATAAGTACCTGGGTCTTTTGCTTGATTCTCAACTCACCTTCAAGTCACATATTGATGCTGTGATGAAGAAAAAAAATTGTAGCCTGAGAATATTGTATCGTTCTATTAACTGTTTTTCTCTTCAGGTGGGCGGCTACGTGGCGTAGTGGGCAAGGCGCTCGCCACGAATGCGGAGACGCTGGGCTCGCCTGTTCGAGCCCAGCGCTCCACATTGCTTTCAGTTTAGCTGGTCGTTCATACTAATACACATTGGCCGTATTAGGGGGTGGGAAACTGATGGGTGGGGATCGGGCGTTGTGGACAGCGGCTCCTACAGGTCGGTTGGTGCGCCTGCGCAGTAGAATCAGGAAGTGTCAGGGGCAGCGTGAGCCTCCCACGCAGGTGAACAGATGCGACTGCTGTTACCTCAAGTACCGGAGGGGACTTGTGCTATGTATGACTTAGTCCACATTGCAGCCGGCTTGTGGGAGGCAAGAAACAGCGTTCGTGACAGGGGAGGGTTGAATTGGATGATACGAAATTGGGATGGGAGAAAATGTAGAAAATGGGAGAAAAAGTGGATAGAAAAAAAAATATGTTTTTCTCTTCAGGTTAGGAAAATAATCATTATACAGCTGGTACTTCCAATAATGGATTACGCAGACATAGTCTATCAAAACACCACACTAACAAATCTCCGTCCTTTAAATGTTACTTATAATAGTGTTTGCAGATTTATATTGAGGTGTCCTTATAGAACCCATCACTGTCTTATGTTTGAGTCGTTAAACTGGCTTTCTCCCCAATTCAGAAGACATTTTCATTGGTTGCTTTTTGTTTACAAATGTATTTACTTTAATTATCCCCCCTATCTAAAGCAGTTCTTAACACCATATAGTTCAACTTATAATTTAAGACACACAGATCTTCCTTTCTTTAGTATACCTCGAACCATCAAAGCTATCGGTCGACTTGCCTTTAAATATAAAGCACCAGCTGATTGGAACAAACTGCCTAGTTCACTCAGATCTCTTACTTCTTACCGATTATTCAAGATATCTTTGTTCACTCATCTACAGACTACTTGCACCTGTTATTGATTTACTGTGTTAGGGCTTACATGTCGTTTACAGATCAAATTATAATTTTGTACGTGTTTTATAAGGGAACATATATATATTGGTGATCCTCTTGGGAGGAATCAGTGTGGTCTGTGGGGGTGAGCTTGGGAGAGCGTCTGTCAGTGTATAAGTGCATTTGTTGTCCTGTTTTTTTGTTTTGTTATGTATTGTATTGTATGTTTTGTATCCTATGTTAAGGACCCCCTCGAAAACGAGATAGCATATCTCAAGGGGTTTATCCTTCCAATAAATTTCAAATATATGATTTTTTTTTTAATTTATTACCTTTTTTCAACTGCAAAGTAAAACTTTGTCAACATGTTTTTATCTTATAAAATAAAGTTCAGTCTGTTCATCTCACTTCAATAATTTTTATTGCAGAACATGGTATTTTCTCAAGCAGACAGATGGTAAACACTGTAATCTGTGTTGCATGTACCTGACAAACTGAACTGTTTGTATTACAGTCATATTCCAACTTAACTGAATGCACATGTGTGTGTGTGGACTACTGTACTATTACAGGTATTGAAATGAACAATGCAACTGCCTTATACAAATAGAAAAAATAAAAGATTATGAATAATTAAATATCGATATTGCGGGAAATTAGTATTGAAACCGTTTTAAATATTCAGAATCTATTTGTATCGAAAAATCAATATTTTTGACAACGCTACAATGCATCACTGTGCCTCACTGCATCACTGAGCACAGAGTGGCAGTTACCATCTTCCTGGACTCTTACTTTTGAAACAGCACTGTGCAATATTACACCTACTGTAGACCTCAGTATATTTTTACTGTATTTATTTACTGTATATTTTCTTCCATTTGTATTCTATTTTATTCTACTCCTATCTTAGGCCATTTGATTTGTTTTGTTATTCTTATTTGTTACCTGTTCGGTCTAAATGTTTAAATGTTGAGCGATTTGCAGTGTCAAATTTCCCTCGGGATAATAAAAGTATTTCTATTCTATTCTAAATCTCCCATTCAACGGGCCAAGCAATGCAGTCTCAACTTGTCCCATGTTGTAGCCTACAATTGTCTGACGTCACCGAATGCACGCTGTGCAACGGTATAAACGGTATGCCTGGAAGTAAAAAAAAGTATAAAGTGCGATAAAAGGCGTACTTTTTTTTAACGTTTAATTTCTTCTATAGTTAATTAATCAAAATGAACGCGATAAGGTCCGAGCCCTAGTACGAATGTTACCTTTCAAAGGAGACCAGACTCATGCATGTGCTATAAGTATAAAGTATAATAAATCGCAATTTACTTGTTTTCTTAGTCTGGTTTGTTCATACAAAATACTGAAAAAATAAGAGAAATTGAGATCAATCAAGAGTTTTTTTCCCCAATTGTCAACTGTTCTGGAATATACTGCGTTTTACTTTTACCTCGAAAGTGCTTGAGTTTACAAAAGGTCCTTTGTGCTATATATATATATATTATTCCTAAAATTGCTGCACTTTGTTAAAATTTCATTGATCTGTTGGTCTGTGTAGTAGCTAATAAACAGGATTTTGCTGCTTAACTTAAACGTATACATATTCATTGATTCACTCATTTAGCTGAGAGGAGCTCAGATGATCAGTCTGGAAAAATATGTATTGCTTTTTCTTCGATCAGCTGTGAGAGAATGTCCGCGAGAGAAGATTGCCGTGTGTGTTGGTGACACACCAAAACTTGGTGTGTGTCTGTGTGTGTGTCTTGGCCTAAAAAAAATAATGGTTTGGGGCGGCTACGTGGCGTAGTGGGCAAGGCGCTCGCCACGAATACTGGAGACGCTGGGCTCGCCTGTTCGAGCCCAGCGCTCCACATTGCTTTCAGTTTAGCTGGTCGTCCGTACTAATACACATTGGCCGTATTAGGGGGTGGGAAACTGATGGGTGGGGATCGGGCGTTGTGGACAGCGACTCCTACAGGTCGGTTGGTGCGCCTGCGCAGTAGAATCAGGAAGTGTCGGGGGCAGCGTGAGCCTCCCACGCGTTACTCCTCGCCACTGAGAGATCGAGCTGCGCAGGTGGAAAGATGCGACTGCTGTTACCTCAAGTACCGGAGGGGACTTGTGCTATGTATGACTTAGTCCACATTGCAGCCGGCTTGTGGGAGGCAAGAAACAGCGTTCGTGACAGGGGAGGGTTGAATTGGATGATACGAAATTGGGATGGGAGAAAATATAGAAAATGGGAGAAAAAGTGGATAAAAAAAAAATATAATAATAATGGTTTGTTTCCGGTTGCCGACCGACCCTGCCGATTTAGGTGCGACCCAATATATTTTATGATCATTTTTCATATTTTCATTTTTTTTTAATAAAGTTTCATAGAAATCTTAGTCAAACCTTTAGTATTATGGATATTAAACATGCTGGCAGAGTACATGCATCCATGTTGTTGTGAACATTTTAATTAAATAAAGAAATTCCCTATCCCTATCGCCGTGGGAAAGAATAAAATAAAAGATTTTATAAAATAAATTCCCTACCTACCCATAGCCTTAACTGACAATATTTTTTGTTATGCCCTTTCCATTTGTTAACATTATTGGGCGAACAAGAAAATGAAAGAAAACTGTAAAATTGTAATGACCCTGCTGTGTTACAAACATGATATAATTCCTTCATGGTTAGGGACACCCGACACCTGTAGTAAGGGGAGGGGAGGGGAGGGGAGGGGAGGGGGGGAGAAACAGCCTGCAGTGCAGAGGGTCAGTGTGCATTGTTATTTGTTCTGTCCGATTGTCATCATGCATGCGTTTACAAGCTTCAACGTTTTATTCATCATCTAAATGTGGCAATACAAGCTTGATATTCAACGTTAAATGAATGACCTGTGTTAAGACTGTTAGTAAGCCAGTGTAAAGTAAAGTAAAGATATTGAGCATAGATTTGTAAAATGTGCAACCCTAGTTTCACCTAGTGGTATGAGACGTATTCTTCGTATGGCTGCACGTACCGCACCGTGACGCACGTACCGTAAATTCGCAGGACGAATACATGTACCGTTACACCCCTAATATATAGTAGGGGTGTAATGGTATACAGAAGCCACGGCTCGGTACGTACCTCGGTTTTGGGGTCACGGTTCGGTATGAGTTCGGTACAACAGGAAAATAATATTTATAATGATTATTATATATTTATAATAATTATTATTATTAAATATAATACTTTATTATTAAGTTATAATTAGTTCCACCTAGGCTTGCTGCGGTAGTCAGTCAGTGATAACGGTGTCATTCTGTGTTCAGGAATCCACTGAGTAAATTAATTGCCTAGTGCCCCCTCCCCCCACCGGTGTATAGTTTCTGTTTCACTTCTAGAGTAGATTTGACTGCACGTGAAGCAGAGAAAGACTCTAGAGAAGAGATGCCATGTTACACAACAATGAGAGGATTTATTAATATTTTGGATTTAAACACCGCAGCTCGACTGGAGAGGAGCTCAGATGATCAGTCCAGATCAGCAAAAGTAAGTTTTCTTCTCTCGGATCAACTGTGAAGAGAAAGTAGCGCGGAAGAACGTTGGTGGGTGTGTGTGTGTGTGTCTTTCCATTGGTTAACATTATTAGGCGAACAAGAAAACGATGAACATTTTCTAAAATGTTACTTGTCCTTTCGGACAAGTTATGTTTTTGTATGTTTTTATAGATTTTTGCTACCAGGCAGTCCGGTAGAGAGAGAGAGACAGAGAGACAGAGAGACAGAGAGACAGAGAGAGAGAGAGAGAGAGAGAGAGAGAGAGAGAGAGAGAGAGAGAGAGAGAGAGGAATGGGAGATAGACCGGGGAAGACATTCGGCAAAGATCACCGGGTCCGGGAGTCGAACCCTGGTCGGCCGTGTTGCACCGTAGTGCTGTATGCGGTGCGCCACTCGGGCGCCCTGCGATGAACATGTTCAGCCTAGTGTAATAACCCTGCTGTGTTACAAACATATCATTCATTCATGGTTTAGTTTCAGGCACACCGGTAGTAAGGGGAGGAGGGGAGAAACAGCCCAGTGCAGACTAGAGTGCACGGTTAATTTGTTATGTCGACTGGTCATCATGCCTTTACAAGCTTCAACGTTTTATTCATCATCTAAATGTGGCAATACAAGCTTGATATTCAACGTTAAATGAATGACCTGTGTTAAGACTGTTAGTAAGCCAGTGTAAAGTAAAGTAAAGATATTGAGCATACATTTGTAAAATGTGCAACCCTAGTTTCACCTAGTGGTATGAGACGTATTCTTCGTATGGCTGCACATACCGCACCGTGATGCACGTACCGTGAAGTCGCGGGACGAATACATGTACCGTTACACCCCTAATATATAGTATACAGTATATGGGTTACCTTGGGCGAAGACCCATCCGAGAGCGTTGAGTCACTCGCAGTGATCATGACGAATGATGATGATGACGAATCAAGGGAACCCCTTGTTGATGCACATAAGAAAAAGCAACGTTAGAATGTTTCTCAAACTCTTGCGGCTTTAAGACTTTATAAACTTTATAAGTTTAAGACAAACAGCTGAGGAGGCCGTCTTTATCCAGACTGACTGACAATAAGGAGGGTAGAACTAAGATGTTTAATTTCACGTCACCGAACATCGTAGGCAGCCAAGTTCAAAATCAAGTAGTCGTGACGGTAGAGAAAGTAAATCCCAGTGTCTTAGGCTTCGTTCACACTGCAGACGAAAGTGGCCCAAATCTGATTTCTCTGCTCATACAGTATGTGACTGGGATCTCTTTTGAACGTTGTCACTCAACAGCACAAATCACATGGAATCTGGTCTTTTCAATTATGATTTGGGGCCACTTCCATATGTGGTCCTAAATCAGATACAGGTTGGATTTTTTGCAATGCGACCTCAGTCAGTCATGTAACTTTCATGCTACTTTTACGTCACACTCATTTGCCAAAAATGTCTGGAATCTGATATTGGCCACATTTACAATTTAGTCATTTAAAAAATTATGTGAACATCCAAACAAAAACAAATCAGATGGGAGCAATAAATCAGAATTGAGCACTAAGGCAGTGTGAAAAGGAGCCTCAGTTGGTTACTTACCGAGAACTTGAGGGCATAGATGGACTAGATGAGGCTCCTTCTTCAGACAGAGTTGATTTGCAGGATATCTGAGAACAACAGCAAAGACAACAATCGATCCTTAATGTAACCCAGATGTTTCTTTTATTAACCCTTGTGTACCACCGTGTGGTGTTTGTGTTAAATGGACTGCATTTATATCCAAAGCAACAGTTATCCAAAGTGCTTCACAACCTATGCTTCACATTTTACCCGCTCACTCACACATTCACACACCGACGGCGGAGGCGACCGTGCAAGGTGCCAACCTGCTCATCGGGAGCGGTTAGGGGGTTAAGTGTCTTGCTCAAGAGGACACTTCGACGCGCTGCCCCGGGAGGAGCAGGAATCGAACCAGGAACCTTACGATTACCAGACGACCGCCCCCATGTTTGAACAGTATATCCCCCCCCCCCCCCCCCTCACCCCCAGTCCCAGAACCTCTCCAGGCCTGGAAGACGGCCGTTTCTGGGATCGCCGTGACTTTTTCATGTTTCAGTTTCGAACCCTTGTACCACACTTTTTTCTTTTTTTTTATTGGTCTTTTTCCCCCTCCATTTTCCTCCGATTTTCTCCCATCCCAATGTTAGTCGTATGCCAATTCCCAATCCCCTTCCTGGTCGCTGCACACTTACCCCCCACAGTCAGATCATCTGGGAGAGTGGAGGCTATCACGTGCTTCCTCCGACACATGTCCAGCCAATCAACCGCTTCTTTTCACCTGGCAGTGCGGACTCTCACTGAGAGGGCGTAGCGTGTGGAAGGATCACACTATCTCACTCAGGTCCTATCCCCGCTTAGCAGGCGCCCCGACCGAACTGTAGGAGTCGCTGTTTACAACGACCCGGACCCATCCCGCCAGCTTCTCCCACCCTCTAATACTGCCAATTGTATTAGTGTGAACGGCCAGCCAAGCTGGTGACAACACCGGAGCTGTGAGCTGGATTCCAGCTCACAGCTCCGGGGTTGGTGACGAACGCAATCTCCGCTACGCCACCTAACCTAGAACAGACGTTAGTACTAGGGATGTTCGATATTGGCTTTTTTACCGATATACCGATATTGTCCAACTCTTAATTTCCGATACCGATATCAACCGATACCGATATATGCGGGGTTTGCCCCGCAAAAAAACGGAATAATTTCAGGTAATTAACACAACATTATGCATACTTTTGACAATAAATAAAATAGGAATGTGTTCTTACTTGCAAGCCTGGGTAAATAAAGGTTAAATAAATGTAAAAAAAAAAATTATGCTGTCAAGCGATAAAAAAAATAATCTAATTAATTACAGGATTTGTAATTAATTAATCTAATTAATCGCATTTTAATCGCATAACCATTTTAGGCCTGATATTCTATATTCATATTTCAAATTGCATGTGTCCGGATGGCAGAATTCAGTACTGTATCTACAAAACCTTCTGTTTAATCATCTTCCATTTATTCATTTGCTTAGATTCGTCAGGTCTGGTCAATTTGAGCATGGTGTTATTCACAGTCAAAGATAAAACTATTTGTATTGATATTGTCCTTTGGTTCATTACAATTTACTCAAGCCTACTAACAGACACAGTATTTCTGACACTGGGAATACATTCCCTGAGATCCATAGATGTCCCTAGAATCAGTTACCAAGAACATGCAAATGGACTATATTAAAAAAAAAGTCTGTAAATGTGTATTCTATGTTCTTATGGTATGAATGAGATTTTTTTTTTTTAAGTATTCAAAAAATAAAAAATAGAAAAAAGAATTAAATTAATTTTGAGTTAATTTTCATAACGCGATAATTTGCTGTGTAATTAATTAATGTAATTAACGCGATAAACTGACAGCCCTAAAAAAAAAGAAAATTAAAAGTTTTTAAACCGATACCGATCATTTCCGATATTACATTTTAATGCCAATATCGGCCGATAATATCGAACATCCCTAGTTAGTACCTGGCTGTCCCAGTCTGACTGCTCCTGGAAGGCGGACCAGGCCATCTTAGCTGCTTGCTGCTTGGCTTCCATCGCATTCTTGCCCACGCCTTCAGGGTACTCCTTCTTGTCCAGGATAACCTTATAAACAAATCTGTGTGTGTGCATGTGTAGAGGGGGGGGGGGGGGGGGGGGTAGAGGGTTTGAGATCAAAGTGCTTATATTTTTATATGGTTGCTCTACTCTCTTGTATGACTGGGCAATGACTGTTGATATAATCCTTCATATAATCCTGCATACAATCCTTCTATATACCTACTTATTAGGGGTGTAACGGTACGTGTATTCGTCCCGCGAATTTACGGTACAGGCTTCACGGTGCGGTACACGCAGCCATACGAAGAATACGTCTCATACCACTAGGTGAAACTAGGGTTGCACATTTTACAAATCTATGCTCAATATCTTTACTGTACTTTACACTGGCTTACATTGATCTTTAACGTTGAATATTAATCTTGTATTGCCAAAAGTAGATGAGTTTTACAGTTTTCTTTAGTTTTCTTGTTCGCCCAATAATGGTAACCAATGGAAAGACACACGCGCACGCGTCGCGAACACACACGCCGACTTTCTCCACAGACTCTCAGTCACAGCTGATCGAGAAAAAAAAGAAAAAGCACTACATACTTTTGGACTGATCATCTGAGCTCCTCTCCAGTTGCTGCTACTGTGCTACTTTAAATCCAAAATGTTGATAAATCCTCTGCCATTGTTGTGTAACATGTCATCTGTTCTCTAGTCTTCTTCAGTCTCGGCTTCACATGAAGTTAAATCCTCTCTACAAGTGAAACTGAAATTAAGTTGTTGCATAAGTTGTTAACACTTTGAGTGCCAGCCACAATAAATCTCGCTATTTCATGCCATGCGTTGAGTGCCAACGACGAGAAATCTCGTTATTTAATCGTTCTTTTTTTTATTAGCGATTTCCATTAATTTTTCATCAATCTAGCCTCACGTTACCATTGGGGCTCTCTCTGAGCTCGAACAGAGAACATACCGCCCCCTATCGTCTCTCCGGATGGTATTGCACCCATTGGATTGGACTGAATGAAATGGATGGGAAAAAAATTATCCGGAATCCACATTTTACTTATCAGGCATGTAACCCGAGCCGATTGCATTCATTGCCGAGTCTCAGAACAGCGTGGAATATGTGTTTCCAGTACCCAGCGTTGGATCAATAAACACGATCGATATTTGGAATGGCGATCAGGAATTGGAATAATCTTTTTGGAGAACATCTGATCTGAGGTAAGGAATCTATTTTACCAGTCTTGGGATAATCAGAGTTTTTTTCACCTATATCTCAGCATGTCCCATATGTGTGTGTGCGTGTGTATGAAATGTACCGATTAAAAAACAATCCATTCGACAATGTTGACTGCAAACAAGTCATTGATAAGCGACGGGCGTATTAGATACATAGCCATAATTTAAGATATAGTTTATGCGTTCGCAAATGTGCTCGCCCTCTCATTGAATAGAGCGCCGGCACTCAAGCGCTAAATTGTGCGCCCCCTGCTGGCAATGAAAGTGTTAAGGGGGCAGTAGGCAATTAATTTACTCATTGGATGCCTGAACACAGAATGACACAGCAAGCCTATAGAATATCATTATATTTTATAATAATAATTATAAATATATAATAATATTTATAAATATTTTTTTCCTGTTGTACCGAAATCATACCGAACCGTGACACCAATACCGAGGTACGTACCGAACCGTGGCTTCTGTGTACCGTTACACCCATACTACTTATACACCTGAATATAACCCATATAACTCTGTATGATAGCATGTACAATAATGGTGTATATACCGTATACATATATTTATTCTTACCGTATATATATATATCGATAGGTTATGACTATAACCAAGTTCTGTCAGTTAGTGGTGACGCTTGGCATCACACTGCACTATCTCGCGTACGTGCACGCGTACTGAATAAACCACAAATGTACCTCTAATACCAGTATTAGTCTGACCACACCCCTCATCAGCTTACCTTCATAAGCAGGTGTGTGGTCACCTGCTCTCCTCCTTCCCAAGCTTTCACCACAAGGTGAGGTCAAGGGCTGCAGCGGCCGTCTGATGCCAAGCGTCACCACTAACTGACAGAACTTGGTTATAGTCATAACCTATCGTTCTGTTCCGTTAGTGGCTCTGCTTGGCATCACACTGCACAATGGGAGGCCAAGCGGAGCCGCTGGCTGACAAATACACCCCGCTGACAGCCCCCCAAAACCATCAGAACAGGGAGGGCCGAGCCCCCCCGACCCCCCCTAATGGAGGGCATCCCCCATATTAGGGGCTTCACGGGAAGGCGACGGACCCGACCGTGCGAAGAGGCACTCAAGCAACTTAACGCACAGGGTGAGCAGACCGTGGCTTGACCCCACGACTACACACACGCACAACCCGCATGCCACCCGGGAACGAACGGAGGAACAACCTCGTTACTGCCCCCAGAATCACGGGGTCAAGGGCAAACCCAACCCCGTGGCAAGGCCGTAGCAGCGGAGCGCGAAGGAAGACCCAGACCCACCAAAAGGACTGGACTCCCTGGAATGGGGGCCCGGAGAAGTCCATGATGCCAGCATCAAGACCCCACCAGGTGGGCACGTAGTGCCCCGCCCCCCACATCGCCAGCGTATTCGGACAAAGGCCCCCCAGTTACTGCACCTGGTAATCCCAGGCGGTATCCCAACCAAGTACTAACCAGGCCAGAACCTGCTTAGCTTCCGAGATCGGGCGTGTTCAGGTCGGTATGGCCGTAAGCCGAGCGGGCCCCGTCCCCCCAACAGTACACCGCCTGGCACACTAACCCTGCAGAACAGACAGTCAGCATGGCCGTAAGCACACAAAAAAGGTTAACCAACGGAAGAAGGCAGCGCACCGGGGAAAAAAAACCAGGCAACAGGCTGTTAACCCTAGCCTGGAGACTGCGGACGAGACAGGCGCCAGAGGGGACAGCTGAACACAGCTGCCCCGGCGGAAGGGGCGTATGCTGGCGTTGTTGCATGACCAAGCCTCCATTTAAAAACCCCCACCCAGAGGGGTCGAGGCAGAGAAGGCTGACACGATTGGCAGACGTCATGAACGTGCAGGGGCACCCTCAAACGGTGAACCCGGGAGTTGACACTGCACCAACACACCAGGGAATCAACCACCTCGGTGTTACCCAATGCGGTGGTTGTTCCTATAACCCCTCAAGAAAAAACTCCAAAACACACCTGCGGGTATACACCGGCTATACCGCAGTACAAGTGTTTCAGTTTTCAAAAAAGGGTTAACCCAGGCCTACGGGTCGCAAACATCACTTCGGACCGGGCCTGGCGGTACGGGAAGCACAGGGTCACCAGAGGAGGTCAAAAAACCACCCCCACAGGCCCCTCTTCGCCATGCGTGAGAGAGGAGCGAAAAATAATGGAGAACCAGCCCCTAAGCACACCGTACTTGGTATTCCCAGGCGGTCTCCCAACCAAGTACTAACCAGGACCAACCTGTGTAGCGGCCGAGATCCGACGAGATCGAGCGCGTACAGAATGGCATGGCTGTAAGCCATGACGACAGTGCTGAGTAAAAACATACCCAACCAGGGTCTCCATAGCGCTTAACCCTGTGACACCCAGACCGACCTGGCATTTTTCCCCCTGAAAAAAGCCCAAGTCCCTCAGGGTACCAGAACAGCAGATCTGCATCCCCGGCGGACAACGGGTTCAACTGATCTGGACCAGCGTGACCAGAACCAGTCCCGTGCCCTAACCACGCCGACATGCCTACTCCAGGAGAAGGGCAGATATGCGTGTTGATCTTAACATGAAAAGAAGGCGCCACCCAGACGTTCGGACGAACCGCGCCTGGTGGCCCACCCCAAGGGCGTGAGACCCCACCACATATGTTCAGATCCATCCCGTCATCATCCCCCAGACATGAACGAGAATCCGTCGACAACCCACCCAGGTCATGGGATGTGGTCGTCGGAAGAGGAAAAACCCCCATCTCAGTTGCTTTATAAAAACGCTGTTTCAACCACAAGCAACCAAGGCGTGCCAGTCAATCGCCTGTTTACAGCGAGCTAGCACTATACGTGCGTCGGGACACACCCCCATCAATGAACAGGCTATTTAGACCTGTCATTGAATCCCCAAGGCGCCCAGGGGAACGACAAGAGGGGTGTGACACTCCCTAACTCCAACACTTCTGGAATAGAAAGAAGGAAGCATCAACAGTATGTATCCCAGTCTACACAGCCGGGGTAAAAAATTTTCACATTTTTACATCCCACCACCCTCCCATAGGAAAGAGACGGGGATCCCCAGAGAGACTTCCCACGCGAGCTGTACAGATTGAAAAGAATATATTGCACCTTGAGCCATGTAAAAAACTGGTTTTAGGGCCTCCGGGGAAGAGGCACTGAACCCATACACACTCAATAAACGAATTGAATCGAATATACATACAATAGAAAAAGGACCCTTCTAGAGGGTCCACTCACTTTGACAATCTGAGGAGGAAGGCTCTGTACTCTGATGGAGGCTTCCTCACATGGAAGAAGGAGTCCGAACTCACAGAAGGCCTGAATAGGCGCTTGGTGAGGAGGAGCCCTGACCACCCCCCCTGAAAACAGATCCATCACATGGACCTGAACAGCACACGGAAGTCCTACCAACAGAGACGCGCACGGTGACGTACTCTATGGCGGGGGAATTCCTGCGGTGCACACGCCCAATATACCAGGCCGTGGGACCAGGAACTCCCTCCCCCCCCCCCTGTAACGTGCCGAACCGCCACGTGACGGGAACCTTGAAGGACAGGGGGTGTACCCCTGACCGACAGAACAATGGGGAGAGGAAAGGTTACCAGTTCACCCCTTTACGACCCCACACCCATGATACGATGTAACGACAAAAAGAGAATATGACACAGTCATAGTCAGCTCTATGAAGCGTTTCACAGCTCCACACAGCGCATGAGCTAACCTGCTATCTGATTTTTACTAAGGAAAAACACAGAATAGAGAGGGCTCTAAGAACCCCGGTCCAACATACACATGTGCTTCTGTGGCCAGTACAACCCAGTTGTAGGTCACATGACACACACAACCCATCATCACCTACAAAAAATGGCAAAAAACACTCAACAGAGGAACGCCGTTTTTTTCACAATGAGAGAATACATCATTCTTGATTAGTATCGACCACAGGCCTTGCTAAGCACACATGACAGCAACCAAACCAATTTCCCTTTAGGAAATAAGTTTCTCCAGCAGATTTAGCACAACCTCAGCAATCAAGCTAAGAGTTACATCGTATCCCTACCACACAAAAGACACAATTAATGCACAACATGTCTGATAGGAGGATGAAAAAGTCCCCAGGGAACCGGGGGGGAAACACAATCCTCCTATTTTACCCTCAATACGGCCAGTTAAAACAGGAAAACCTGTTAATGTGTGAACACACTGTTCATTGTCATTACAGTCTGAGAAAGAACATTCTTTTACTCACTTGTCACCAAGCATAGCTTCATAGGTTAGTTACCTTAGTTGTGAGTACACGGTACATATAAACACCATGATGTTTCTCACACAACAACCAGATCATTACATCCCGATTTGCACGGAGAAGCTAACTGCCAGTGACAAAAAACAGCTCACACATAACCCGCAACGTATCCTAAATGCATTGCAACAACACACGTTTTGGGAAAAAACACCGTTATTCACAATACATTTAGCAAAGTAAAACCAGAAGACGTGTTATGAGGTCTGGTCAACCCCGTTCCTACCCGGAACGCAGATCAGCGAAGTGCAGTCACAGACACCGTAGGAACACAGCCGCTCCTGTGTTGTCCGAACTGGGTAGCGTCACCGCCCCAACCCGTACTACAGTCCCCCGTTGATGCAACCTTGCCGTCCAGGCTCAGGGCAGGGTCGACGAAACATCCCCTGTCAAGGATGACGTCGCGGTCAAGAGTGTAAAACATGTTAAAATCAAAGCACGTTCAACAGAATAGCATCAAGCTAACGGCCGCTCCAACCGTTCGGGTGCTACTGCTTCTGCTTGCGAGACGCCGAGCTAACGACGCACGCGATCAGAAGCGAGCTCACGGCGGCGCGCGAGAAGCTAAGCTACCCCGCGCCAGCCATGGCCTAAAGCAGCAAGCTAACGTTACCTAGCGACCACGACATGCTAGCCCCGCAGCTAACAGCTGACTGGCTAATAGTAGGCCCTAAGCAGGCCATGCAGCGATCCAGCAGGCTAACGCAGCAGTTAACAGCTGACTGGCTAACCGTAAGCTATGAACATGTAAACAATGACATAACACTCACCCAGACAGGCCGCCGTTCTGAACCTCTCCTCACTTTTTAAGAGAAGAGAGAAAACAAGATGTCAACACCGCTTCACAACGGTGACTTTACCACACCCGACGGAATCAGCACAGTACCAACTGGCCTGTGTAGCTGACTTTGAACATGAATCTGCCGCTATCGCACATTACATGCACATATCCCCTCGTGAAGGAATACTCTCATTTGGATATGAAAGATGGGGCCTTAACACGGTGACAGAGAGAATCCACTCGTCCAGAACACACAGGGATCACCAGTGTCAATGGTCGCGGCCCACTAGTTAAAACTATAATGGTCTTCAGACCAAGGCCTTCTGTCGCCTAGGTGGCTGAACAAAGGACCCTAGCCTGGGGCCGGTTTCCATAAACTTTGTCAAGTAGCCCCCATAGCACTAACAGACAAGTGGAGCCCGCCAGCAAACACTACTCACCCAACCTGGAACGCACCGCTTCTCACAACAGCGGCATGTCCGACAGTTCAGCTGTGGCCTGACAGGTTTCACCCCAACAAACACAGCAAGAAACTGCAGTTGAGAAGCATGCAGCGGCGTGCTCCCAATACGAAAACCGGTGGAGGGTTTTTAGAATGATCATCATCTTCTAGACACTCCAGTACGAAGACAATATCGCCGTATTTTCTCGAAAAATAGTGAGAGAGAAAATAAAGATATGATGTCAACGTATCCTTGTTTCCCAAAGCTGTTCCTAATCCAATTTCTTCCATCATGGTGTCAAGTGTGGGGATCTACCGAGGCACTTATTCCTTGTGGTGAAAGCGAGAAGGAGGAGAGCAGGTGACCACACACCTGCTTATGAAGGTAAGCTGATGAGGGGTGTGGTCAGACTAATACTGGTATTAGAGGTACATTTGTGGTTTATTCAGTACGCGTGCACGTACGCGAGATAGTGCAGTGTGATGCCAAGCAGAGCCACTAACGGAACAGAACCACATCTGTCTGTACATACCGGTACCTGCATATAATCCTTTTTACATATCTGTAGATACTACATCTATATCTGTACATATCCATTACCTATTCTTACTAGCTACGCTTCTGGCCAGTATGACTTACTACCATAGTGTTTTTATAACTGTATCACTGTATATATATTAATACTACAACTCTGTACATACATCTGATTAGCACTATTACTCAGGAGCACTCATTTATATTTTATATATATTCTTACAGAGTTTTATATGGGTTATATGCAGGTGTAGGCATATAGAAGGATTATATGCAGGTATATTCAGAAAGATATGGATATATATATGCGATAAATATATATATATTTATGTTATGTATATGTATAGATGCTTTTCGCCGCTGACTAAAGACGCACTTCTTCAATCATTATCTGAAATTAAATTACTGATTTTTTTTTTTTTTTATATCTAACCCTAACTAACCTTACTGTCATGCATTTGTCCTAATATACTAACCTACACTGTAGCACTCAACACTTTGATGAACATTGTTACTCAGCTGATAGAGTTGTACCCTTCCTGCTGTCTTGTTGTACAAGTCACTTTGGATAAAGCGTCAGCTAAATGACAAGATATAAAATGTAAATGTATTTGGCCCTCAGTAGACTTACTCAGGGTTATGTGCTGGGCCTCGTCTTTCCACCAGTATGCAGTCATGGTAGCGCTTGGTTTTCTGACAGTAGTGGTTGAGAATGCCAATATAATTGACATTATCGGCTAAGATGTTCCGTTTAGGTACGGGGCTACTGCTGCTCATGTTTCCCATCTTCTCACTGTGGATAATGGGAGACGAATTAAAATGTGTGATACAAAGCAATTCAAGATTTGATTTGAAATCTTTATTTCGAACATGTAAATAAATACAAACAATATAAAATCAAAACAAATCATTGATCAAGAAATTAAATAATTTTTTTTAAATAAACAAAAAGCAAAACATAACTCAATTTACATGTTCGAAAAGGAGTAGGAAGAAGTATACACTTATTTAATCCTACCCCTTTTCCACAACTTTTTTGTAAAACCTTACAAAAAATATATATATCTATGCAAAACAAAAACTATATATTATGTAAAAAATTAAAGAAATAAAAGTAAAATTTAAACACCCGTGAATGTAAAATCCCTTCCTCATCCCTGTACCTTGTGAACATAATTTCCTTATACATCAGTTTGAATTGTGTCATATTTGGACATTGCTTTAGCACCACATTCAGACTGTTCCACAGTTTCACTCCACATATTGAGATGCAGTGTCTTCTCCTGGTAGTGCGTACACTAAGAACTTTGAAATTGAGTTCTCCCCTCAGATTATAACCGCCCCTCTCTATCAAAGAACAGTTCTTGACTGTTTCCTGGAAGTACATAACCTTTTGCTTTATACATTAATTGTGCCGTTTTTAAATTCCACAAGATCATTTAACTTTTTTTTTTATCAATTTTTTTTATTATTACTTTACATGAAAACAAGACAACACAATACAATAACCATAATAACAATACACAGAACTTCACAGGGAGATAACAGAAACAATAATAATAAAAGAAATAACAAATTATAAAAACAGAGTACAACATTTTAAATTTTAAGGGGTACTATCTTACAAATGTCCTTTCCCAGTATTCAGTACAGTTTCCCGGCCGTGTGGCTCTATATTAATAAGACTTATGTCTCTAATTCTCATATTGGCGCATTCTTCCAATTCCCCTCACAACATTCACCCTCACCGAACTGAGTCATCTCAAAACGTGCATATCAGTGATGTCAGAGATTTCCCAGCTGCATAACAATGTGGCAATTGTCACCAGGCCACACAGTGGTTGGAGCCCAGCCTCAAAACGGCTTAAGATCTTGAGGTAGAAAAATGCTGCCCTTGAGTACTTGACTAGCAATACAAAACAATGAACCTTTTCGAAAAACAAAAACCTTGTTCCATAGACTCACAGGAACCGTGCAAAAGTGCCCAAATAGTGAAGAAATAGCAAAATAGCTCCCCCCCAATAAAATCCCCCCAGTTAAAGTTAAGAAGGACAAGACAAAAGACAAGACAGACAAGACATTTCCTCCTCCCCCTCCCACGAGACCCCCGGACTCCCCCGAACACGCACCTCAACCCCGCTCAGCCGCACACGGCGGTCCAATGACAAATTTTTATACGTGGATTGAATTAAGAGCGTATAAAAGTCTGAGACAAACCCTCTGGAGGTCGTCCTGTCCACTATGAGCCTGGGGAAGGGGTTTGGCCCTAAAGCTCCAGCCTGTAAATGCAGCGCTGCTGACCTGTGGATAATGGGAGACGAATCACAAAGAATCAATTAAAATGTGTTATACAAAGCAATTCAAGATTTGATTTGAAATCTTTATTTCGAACATGTAAATAAATACAAACAATATAAAATCAAAACAAATCATTGATCAAGAAATTAAATGATTTTTTTTTAAATAAACAAAAAGCAAAACATAACTCAATTTACATGTTCGAAAAGGAGTAGGAAGAAGTATACACTTATTTAATCCTACCCCTTTTCCACTACTCAAATGAGTGTACTTGGACATACTTGTAAAACCTTACAAAAAATATATATATCTATGCAAAACAAAAACTATATATTATGTAAAAAATTAAAGAAATAAAAGTAAAATTTAAACACCCGTGAATGTAAAATCCCTTCCTCATCCCTGTACCTTGTGAACATAATTTCCTTATACATCAGTTTGAATTGTCTCATGTTTGGACATTGCTTTAGCACCACATTCAGACTGTTCCACAGTTTCACTCCACATATTGAGATGCAGTGTCTTCTCCTGGTAGTGCGTACACTAAGAACTTTGAAATTGAGTTCTCCCCTCAGATTATAACCGCCCCTCTCTATCAAAGAACAGTTCTTGACTGTTTCCTGGAAGTACATAACCTTTTGCTTTATACATTAATTGTGCCGTTTTTAAATTCCACAAGATCATTTAACTTTTTTTTTTATCAATTTTTTTTATTATTACTTTACATGAAAACAAGACAACACAATACAATAACCATAATAACAATACACAGAACTTCACAGGGAGATAACAGAAACAATAATAATAAAAGAAATAACAAATTATAAAAACAGAGTACAACATTTTAAATTTTAAGGGGTACTATCTTACAAATGTCCTTTCCCAGTATTCAGTACAGTTTCCCGGCCGTGTGGCTCTATATTAATAAGACTTATGTCTCTAATTCTCATATTGGCGCATTCTTCCAATTCCCCTCACAACATTCACCCTCACCGAACTGAGTCATCTCAAAACGTGCATATCAGTGATGTCAGAGATTTCCCAGCTGCATAACAATGTGGCAATTGTCACCAGGCCACACAGTGGTTGGAGCCCAGCCTCAAAACGGCTTAAGATCTTGAGGTAGAAAAATGCTGCCCTTGAGTACTTGACTAGCAATACAAAACAATGAACCTTTTCGAAAAACAAAAACCTTGTTCCATAGACTCACAGGAACCGTGCAAAAGTGCCCAAATAGTGAAGAAATAGCAAAATAGCTCCCCCCCAATAAAATCCCCCCAGTTAAAGTTAAGAAGGACAAGACAAAAGACAAGACAGACAAGACATTTCCTCCTCCCCCTCCCACGAGACCCCCGGACTCCCCCGAACACGCACCTCAACCCCGCTCAGCCGCACACGGCGGTCCAATGACAAATTTTTATACGTGGATTGAATTAAGAGCGTATAAAAGTCTGAGACAAACCCTCTGGAGGTCGTCCTGTCCACTATGAGCCTGGGGAAGGGGTTTGGCCCTAAAGCTCCAGCCTGCAGCGCTGCTGACCTGTGGATAATGGGAGACGAATCACAAAGAATCAATTAAAATGTGTTATACAAAGCAATTCAAGATTTGATTTGAAATCTTTATTTCGAAGATGTAAATAAATACAAACAATATAAAATCAAAACAAATCATTGATCAAGAAATTAAATGATTTTTTTTAAATAAACAAAAAGCAAAACATAACTCAATTTACATGTTCGAAAAGGAGTAGGAAGAAGTATACACTTATTTAATCCTACCCCTTTTCCACTACTCAAATGAGTGTACTCATTTAAAAACCTTACAAAAAATATTTTTATTTTACCTTTATTTTACCAGGTAGTCACTTGAGATCAAATATCTCTTTTTCGAGCAAGACCTGGTATATTATGTAAAAAATGAAAGAAATAAAAGTAAAATTTAAACACCCGTGAATGTAAAATCCCTTCCTCATCCCTGTACCTTGTGAACATAATTTCCTTATAATTCAGTTTGAATTGTCTCATGTTTGGACATTGCTTTAGCACCACATTCAGACTGTTCCACAGTTTCACTCCACATATTGAGATGCAGTGTCTTCTCCTGGTAGTGCGTACACTAAGAACTTTGAAATTGAGTTCTCCCCTCAGATTATAACCCCCCCCCTCTCTATCAAAGAACAGTTCTTGACTGTTTCCTGGAAGTACATAACCTTTTGCTTTATACATTAATTGTGCCGTTTTTAAATTCCACAAGATCATTTAACTTTTTTTTTATCAATTTTTTTTATTATTACTTTACATGAAAACAAGACAACACAATACAATAACCATAATAACAATACACAGAACTTCACAGGGAGATAACAGAAACAATAATAATAAAAGAAATAACAAATTATAAAAACAGAGTACAACATTTTAAATTTTAAGGGGTACTATCTTACAAATGTCCTTTCCCAGTATTCAGTGCAGTTTCCCGGCCGTGTGGCTCTATATTAATAAGACTTATGTCTCTAATTCTCATATTGGCGCATTCTTCCAATTCCCCTCACAACATTCACCCTCACCGAACTGAGTCATCTCAAAACGTGCATATCAGTGATGTCAGAGATTTCCCAGCTGCATAACAATGTGGCAATTGTCACCAGGCCACACAGTGGTTGGAGCCCAGCCTCAAAACGGCTTAAGATCTTGAGGTAGAAAAATGCTGCCCTTGAGTACTTGACTAGCAATACAAAACAATGAACCTTTTCGAAAAACAAAAACCTTGTTCCATAGACTCACAGGAACCGTGCAAAAGTGCCCAAATAGTGAAGAAATAGCAAAATAGCTCCCCCCCAATAAAATCCCCCCAGTTAAAGTTAAGAAGGACAAGACAAAAGACAAGACAGACAAGACATTTCCTCCTCCCCCTCCCACGAGACCCCCGGACTCCCCCGAACACGCACCTCAACCCCGCTCAGCCGCACACGGCGGTCCAATGACAAATTTTTATACGTGGATTGAATTAAGAGCGTATAAAAGTCTGAGACAAACCCTCTGGAGGTCGTCCTGTCCACTATGAGCCTGGGGAAGGGGTTTGGCCACGAATCTCGAGCCTGCAGCACTGACCTGTGGATAATGGGAGACGAATCACAAAGAATCAATTAAAATGTGTTATACAAAGCAATTCAAGATTTGATTTGAAATCTTTATTTCGAACATACATATTATATACAAACAATATAAAATCAAAACAAATCATTGATCAAGAAATTAAATGATTTTTTTTTAAATAAACAAAAAGCAAAACATAACTCAATTTACATGTTCGAAAAGGAGTAGGAAGAAGTATACACTTATTTAATCCTACCCCTTTTCCACTACTCAAATGAGTGTACTCATTTAAAAACCTTACAAAAAATATTTTTATTTTACCTTTATTTTACCAGGTAGTCACTTGAGATCAAATATCTCTTTTTCGAGCAAGACCTGGTATATTATGTAAAAAATGAAAGAAATAAAAGTAAAATGTAAACACCCGTGAATGTAAAATCCCTTCCTCATCCCTGTACCTTGTGAACATAATTTCCTTATAATTCAGTTTGAATTGTCTCATGTTTGGACATTGCTTTAGCACCACATTCAGACTGTTCCACAGTTTCACTCCACATATTGAGATGCAGTGTCTTCTCATGGTAGTGCGTACACTAAGAACTTTGAAATTGAGTTCTCCCCTCAGATTATAACCCCCCCCCCCTCTCTATCAAATAACAGTTCTTGACTGTTTCCTGGAAGTACATAACCTTTTGCTTTATACATTAATTGTGCCGTTTTTTATGGACCTTTTTTGGATCAAACACAAGAAGACACACGGAGGTCGATGACTGGATAATGTTTTTGGGACGACGAGACAAGCAACTGCATCACACTGGGTAATAATCTCTTCTACCTACATGAAAGCAATTCTGGCTTCCTCCACTTCTTGGATCAGTTGTTCCTCCAGTTCCTCCCATCTGAAATTCTCATCTAGGGTCTTGAAGGTAAAAGAGAACACTTCAGATTCAAGTTCAAGTTTTGTTTTATTTGTCTACATATAAGGTGCATGTGCATTACAGTGACATGCCTGGTTCTGTATGACCCACCTGAGATTGTGCTTCATACAGTAAAGAGTAAAAGAATAAAGACCAAACACTATACAAAATATACAATATACAAAACTGTATATACAAAGTACAAAATGCTAAAATGAGGTAGAGATGTAGAGCAAATCTTTTAGAAATGTATTTATACTCGATAAATACACTGCAGGGCTGTACACTGCGACGAGATTATCGCAAATTGCCCCTTTAATTGGCCGTTGCGATTGGTAAATAATATTTGGGGGCGGGCTTGCGAGTAGTGATTTCGAGATGCTTCCAGCTGCAGAACCCCAGAACCACCACAGTAGCGGCGGTTTGAGTCCCCGGCGGTTTGAGACCCCGGCGGGTTCAGACCCCTCGCTTCCATTGGCTGATTTGGGTCACGTGATTTGGGTCACGTGACCGTCCCACCCAATGACTGAGGTCCGGCGGGCGGAGACCCCTCGCTTCCATTGGCTGATTTGGGTCACGTGATTTGGGTCACGTGACCGTCCCACCCAATGGCTGAGGTCCGGCCGCTCGCTTCCATTGGCTGATTTGGGTCACGTGATTTGGGCTAACCAAAACACGGAAGTGAACACTAACAGATGTAAAGTTTGTAAACAAAATGGGGGCATCTTTGGACACCCCTGCGGCGTGTCCTTTGTGTAGCTATGCATATCGGGACCCGATCACGTTGAAGTGCAAGCATAGTTTCTGCAAGCGCTGTATTGGAGACTTGTGGAGTGACTCCACGACCGGGCCGTATTATTGTCCCGAGTGGCGGCTGGCGGTGCAACACCTCGTACAAGACGCTGCCCTTTGAGCGGAACGCAACACGGCCGTCCGCGTCTGGACCCCTCGCCCTCGCTGCACCGCAGGTATGTCAGAGCTTCAATTGGTAATTCAAAACTAAATTAAAAGATAAACATGTTTACCACATGCCCCCCCCCCAACCTCCTCCAATGTACAGTTTCCCCATCCCACCTACCCAACCTCCTCCAATGTACAGTTTCTTCCCCCTCAAATGTATACTCTCTTTTTTAGACCCTTTTTGTATCACAAACAGTACTGTATTTGTAGATCTGGTATGTCATAAATGTATAGATGTAGCAGTACTGTCTATCTGTATGTCATGTATGTCATATGATGAATTGAAAATGGGGGACCCTGATGTAAACAAGACAAAAGTCTTTCTCTGGTCTGCATCCCCTTAACAATTGTGTATTGAGCTGTACTGTACTGTACCCATTGATTGATTGATTGAAAAGTTTATTAACAGATTGCAGAATGGGTACAGTACAGTACAGCTCAACAATACATACAATTGTTAAGGGGATGCAGACCAGAGAAAGACTTTCGTCTTGTTACATCAGGGTCCCCCATTTTCAATTCATCATAACATACAGGACATACAGATAGACAGTACTGCTACATCTATACATTTATGACATACCAGATTTGCAAATACAGTACTGTTTGTGCTACAAAAAGTGTCCAGAAAAAGAGTGTATATACATACATACTTCCTTAACTGTCTCAGGTGGTAGAGGCGCTGCTTCGCCTTCTTTACGACTGAGTCTAATAATAATAATAATAATAATTTAGGACCTGCATGCATGCAATACGTATCTGCGATTAACCCATCCCGTCGTCCTTCCCCCCCAAGGGCAGCCGGGAGCAGACAGGCGTCAACGTGAGCCGCGCCAGGGGACCAATCCAAGTGCTCCTGTCAGTCTTCGTCAAGGACGCCACAGCGTTAGCGATCTATTGTTGCGCATGTTTTTCCATTGGGTTTATCTTATCGGGGGGGAAACCCTTGCGAGCACGGGGAGAACATGCAAACTCCACACAGAAAGGCCTGGGAGATACCCCACCTGGGAAACTGGCATCATGGAAACCTGGTCCCCAAGCGGGAATCGAACCCTGGACCTTCTTGCTGTGTTAACCACTACACCACCGTGCTGCTATCGTCTATGTGTGTTGTCCATGTCAGGTCCTCCGAGATGTGGACCCCCAGGTACTTGAAGCTGCTCACCCTGTCCACGGTAGCCCCGTTTATAACATTACATCTCTAATATATTATATAACATTACATCTCTAACATACTGTAGTATTATAACATTACATGTCTAATATATTATATAACATTACATCTCTACCTACTGTAGTAGTTTAAGTAACAGGACATGTCTAACTCATCTCTGATCGCCTGTCTTCCTCTTGTATAGCTGGGCATATCTCCACTGTTGTTCCATGAGGTCTACCTGCCAAAGAAGGTCGAGGGTCGAAGGTCGACGAAGACCCTGTCCCACCGCCTGGACGACCAGAAGGGACACGGAGGCAGAGAGGACGGGGTAAAGACTGTGTTCCGCCTCCTGGACGACCAGAAGGGACACGGAGGCAGAGAGGACGGGGTAAAGACTGTGTTCCGCCTCCTGGACGACCAGAAGGGACACGGAGGCAGAGAGGACGGGGTAAAGACCGTGTCCCGCCGCCTGGACGACCAGAAGGGACACGGAGGCAGAGAGGACGGGGTAAAGACCGTGTCCCGCCGCCTGGACGACCAGAAGGGACACGGAGGCAGAGAGGACGGGGTAAAGACCGTGTCCCGCCGCCTGGACGACCAGAACGGACACGGAGGCAGAGAGCACGTCTCCCTCCCCTGTCCCCGACTCTGTGTCCTGGACCGAGAGGAGACCGGGTTCGGGTTCCACCTGGGCTGTGTTCAGGATGAGCCCGGGACATTCATTAACCAGGTACTCCATACTATAGGGATGCACCGATCCGACTCCTTCAGTCCCGATACTGATACCGATATACCTGGGCTTTGGGTATCGGCCGATACAGAGTACCGATCCGATACCCATTGTTCAATTAATAAACTGTATGCCTCACTGTGTGGAAGAGACTGGGATCATTCTTTTGTGCAACAAGGCAACATCAGGCTTGACATAGATATAAATGTACTGAATTGTTATTTATTATTAAATTAAATATAAACATATAAAAAACAATAAAAAATATATATATTTAAAGGTGCTATGCATTATAAATGTCATTGTCGTATATTTCTAAATGAAAACATGAACATAAGCAACTATAAATGTACCGAATGATAAAACAGAGAAGTTGATTTGAAAGACAGGGTGATTTGAACACCATGTGAAGTTATTTCTGGGACCCTAGGCTAAAGAGGTTGAGAGACAATGGCCCCTCACCCGGCCAGATGGCAGGAAGCGAGGTTGTTTAAAGTAAGTGGTATGAGACAAGGAAAGAATTTCAGGTTACAACACGGCAGCTGCTGACTAACCCAGAGGTCAGAAAGGTGACACAGGCTATTTGGAAATCGCCCCTTACACAGTAGAATGCCACTCTAATAGGTAGACTAGATGGTTTTTAGACCTTAAGGAGATAAAGAAAACTAATGGCTTTGTCAGAGAGATTAGTTAGATGGCTTTAGAAAACATTGCAAAACATATGTAAAGAAAGGAAAGACATTGTTTGTAAATTAATGTTAATACTGAACAAAATAATAAGTGATAAAAATAGAGCTAAAACCTAGATTACAGCGTACTTAGAATAGGAAAAACAAACAGTAAGCAATCAAATAAAGTAAAAAGTGGATCCAACTGAAAACAAGACAGTGAGTCACTGACTAGAAAATAAAGAATTATCTTAGTATTCTAAAATGCAATTACAGAATGGTAAAGAGTTTGTAGATGGAAATAGCTCATGTTTTATTATGAATGCATCAAGAGCCAGTCTGTCTCCCCATAGACTGTGAAAACCGTTGTCACCAGAACCAACTGGTTGTGTCAGCAGAAGAAATTGTGTAACATGTGGACACAGGACACCAACAGACAGGTTTCTGCTGGAATGTGGACCAAAATAAGAAAAGCGTATGGACGTGAACAGGCAGGCAGGGTCTCCCCCCCCCTCTCGCTCTCTGTCTCCCCCTCCCCCTCTCTCTCTCTCTCTCTCCCCCTGATAAAAAGGGCGGATAGCGACGGACAGGGACAGACACACACCCGGTGACACTTTACAACACCTTCAATGACATGCCTCTGCTCTCCCCAGGGGTTCACTGACCACGGGAGAATAAAGTGTATTATTATTATTATTATTATCATCATGAACAGCATAGTCTGGCGTCTCTGCACCTGGCGAGATACTCGGAGCAAAGCCAGTGAGAAGAAGCCTGAACTGTGGCCGTCGACACACTTCTTCAATCAATATGAGAATGAAATTAATTCAATGAAATGAGAAAAAATTTATAAATAAACACTAACCTTCTTACTGTCTTATACTATCATGCTCTCTTCCTACTATACTAATATGTCTTTACTACTATGCAAGGTTGTGGAAAAAAAGTCAGCACACCGTCTGCCGTGTTCCCAAGTTTAATTTACTATAACACAGCTTTTTGGCCGGTGGCCTTTGTCAAGTGTCTTGGTGGTGGAGGGGGACGGCTACGACGCGCTGACGAAGAGCGGGCTTCCGGTCACCGCACGTCTCGTCCTCTACAGCAGCATGCAGGTCAGGGGTCAGGAATCAGAAATCAAGTTTTGTTTGATTTGTCACACATATAAGGTACATACCAGTGTTGTAGTACTGGACTGATTTTCAGGACTCGTGACTCTACTTGAGCACTGATGACTCAGACTTGGACTTGGACTCAAGCATCGACTGCATTCGGACTCGGAAGGTGCAGACGAGGACTGAGACTTGTTAATTGATAAATACAGTTATTTATATTAAAAAATTTATTGTAATAGGCCCTAATCATTTGCCATAAGATATTGATGGCTAGTGCATTTTGTTTGGCTATTGTGTCACAAAGTAAATAAACTCCCTTTGAAACGGTGACCGCCGTGTCATTTATGTTTAACGTGGACCTTTTTTTATTTGCATGTCAGCTCTTTGACTGCCAGAGTGGAGTGGACTCAACATCGATGACTTGGACTCGGACTCGGGTAATGGGGACTCGACTCGAACTCGACTCGGGCTCTTCTTTGGTGACTCGGGACTTGGACTTGTGCTCGAACACTGGGGACTCTCGACTCGGGCTCAAGATTTTGTGACTCGACTACAACACTGACATGTACATTACAGTGAAATGCTTGGTTCTGTATGAGTGGGTTGGAGTTGACTGGTGGGGGGGGGGGGGGGTTCCCATTGCTGGCCTCACCTCAGGCTCTGCCAAGAGAGGTCTGGAGAAATTCACCTTGCAATAAGATACAGTAGAGGCAAGCGCTACCGGAGTCTCATGGCCAGTACAGAGAGACTCAGAAGGAGCTTCTATCCCCAGGCCATCAGGATGCTCAACGACAATGACACTATTTAACAACCCATCATGACTACACTCACAGCACACACATCCACATGCACACACTCACTTTAAATAAACACTCACCCTGGGCACCCAAGTGGCGAGCCATCTAACGCACTCCGCCGCGAAGCGGCCGACCCGGGTTATTCTTCCCACTCGGTCTCCCGTTCTTCCTCTCTCGCTCCCTCTGCCGGACTGCCCGGTGGAACAAACAAATAAAACCTAGCAAAAACATAATTAAAAAAAATTAAATAAACACTCACCTTAACACCCACTTTAGACACTTTAACACAATTTTATTTATATTTATTAACAAAGAGATTTGCACTACAATTCATACCTCATTGCACCTTACCCTAAGTTTTACCTCATCCCATTTCTGCATTGTACCTCACTGTTACTCTTTTTACTCTGTATTGTGTATTGTATATTATGTATATATTGACTGAACACTTTATTTCATGTACTTTTGACTTTTTCTATTTGATACTTTTTATCTATTTTTATCTAGCACACTCCCAGGGGCTCATACAGGAAAAAGCATTTCATGATAAAGTATTCTGTATTTTACTATGACAACTAATAAACAAACTTGAAACTTGAACTTGAAGAGGTCACTGTTTGGCGACGTTACAGATTCTACCTTCAAACTAAATGTTTTTTTTGTTTTCCTCTTTAAGGTTTCAGAGAGAACAGCTGATGTGTGATGGAATATCCGGGGATGATTACCAAGAAGGCCATCGGGAACACCAGGAATATGGCCTATACTACTAAACTGAATCAGTAGCACTGCAGGCCCTGTCCTCTACTCTACACGCACTCCGCTGCTTCTCCTGACGCAGGACTGAACCCCCTCCGTCCACATCGCACACCTTCCCTTCCTCTCTGGACCACGGCGACGGAGAACCGATCCGTCTCTCTTGACCTCTGCGACCTCCTGCTGCCCTCTTCGAGGGGAAAGTGCGATGTGAACGGAAGAGGATTACACGCCGCTTGGATTAAATTATTTATCTTAATTACTGTGTAATAATAATAGATGAAACTTTGTTTTGTTTTCAAAGAATAAACGCCATCGTGATTCATCGTATGCTGCAGCGATACTGGGGGGGAGGGGGGTGTACGCATTAAACCCATGTCGATTCGCCATATGATTGGTTTATTAAACTGTTCTTAGGCTTTTATGTAGCCTATTAGTAAGATTAAGAATACATCATGTGTTGTGTTTATTTTGACCTTTCCGTTTATAAAATAAAAGTTTTGCCATACAATTAGCCCCGTTTTTGTATTCATCAATGTATGTATCAATATCTGGAATTACTCCTATTTCCTATTAGTTGGCTATTTATATATTATATGGTTATTGTAAGGAAGTTATTGTATCTTATTTCTCAGGCTACACACATTGATATGAGCTATAACCAAACCCTTATGCAAGCCTAGCTTAATACAGGAAGTATCAGTAGGCCTACCGACCATAAAGCAATAGTCTCAATGGGTTTCAGAATAACCAGGGAGTGATACTGGAGTCCCTAAACAGTTGGTTGTTGATATATAGTCTATCCACCGACACGTTTGTTTAGGCTTCGATGTTCTTTCATGATAGGATATAATAGCTTACGTCTTCCATTGATCTCGGGAGGAAATTGGTTGTTCATGCCAAAGGTGGTGTTCTTTAACTCCCTGCCCCTACCCTTGACAAGCTCCTTCTGCTGGTGATGCTCAAAACGAGCCACTATTGCCCGTGGTCTGTCCCCTGAGGGTTTTCCCATTCTGTGTAGTCTAGAGAAGGTGATGTTCTGAACAGTGTCCCTAGGCAGTCTTAGCTGGTCTGACATAAACTCCCTTATGACTGATTCACAGTCCTTGCTCTCCTTCTCTGCTATCCCTGTAAAAACCAGATTGTCTTGCAGAGACCTACACTGTACATCCAGAAGAGATTCCTTCAACTTCCTGTTGTCTATCTCAATTATGTCTACTTTGTTTCCCATGTATTCCACCTTTCCTTTCAGCTCAGCATTATCCTTGACCAGCTCATCAATTTGTATCATTAATCAATCACCTGTTGTTGAATAAATACCATTACTTTCTAGTTATTACTAAAAAACAGTATATATAAAACAGTAGCTGTATATAAAAAAAAAAGTATAATTTATATTAAAAACAAAAAACTGCACCGAAAAAATACCGAACCGTGACTTCAAAACCGAGGTACGTACCGAACCGTGGATTTTGTGTACCGTTACACCCCTATTATTAACAGATTGCATAATGGGTACAATACAGTACAGGAGGATGAAGACCAGAAAAAGACTTTCGGCTTTTTTACATAAGGGTCCTCTATTTTCAATTCATCAAAACATTTAGAGACATACAAATATACAGTAGTTTCATAAAAATGCTAAAATGCTATTGATTGATTGATTTAAAACTTTATTAACATATTGCAGAATGGGTACAGTACAGCTCAATACATACAATTGTTAAGGGGATGCAGACCAGAGAAAGACTTTTGTCTTGTTTACATCAGGGTCCCCCATTTTCAATTCATCATATTTCATATCTAAATCATATAATATCTCATTGCTAAATATATGCAATATATAATCTAATAATCCAATCATCTAAATCTAATATATAATATAAAAATGCTAAATGCATGGGTATTTTATTTTGTCTTTAATGTTAGCTTGCAAACTCAAATACTGTCTTGGTAAGCCTCATAATGAATTGTTTGGGGTAAAAAAGAAAAACATCGTGATGTGTATCGTGTATCGCCGAAAGGTCAGAAAATATCGTGATATCATATTTAGGCCATATCGCCCAGCCCTAGTTGGTTCATTATAAAAGATACAAACCTGACAACAAAAGCACTTAAATGTTAAATAAAAGGACCACAGTAATGAGGCAGGAGGAACATATTTTTTTGCACTATAATGGTAAAATTGTTATTTAAAAATGTGCCCCTAAAACATATTTTTTGCCCCTAAATTTCTAATTTAGGGGCAAGTGTGCCCCTAGTGAAAAAGCTTAGCGTACAGCCCTGCACTGAGTACTTAAACTCATTTACAGTCGTCGAGATGTTAACATTCACAAGTGTCACAGTGCGTTCATAAATATAAAGACATTAGACAATCGGAATAATTAAGAGCAAAATATTTAAAAAATTAAAATAGCAAAAAATTTAAACTGGTAATAATTTAAAAACAATTACATATTGGGGTGACCCGATTGGTCATTAAGGTTCTAAACCAACCCATAGACACTAGAGTGTCTAGTTTCAGAGTTTCCTGCAGGGTATTCCATGAGGTGGGGGCAGAGAAGCCAAGAGCAGATCTACCAAGTTCAGTACAAACTCTAGGCACTGGATAAGTGTAGGACAATCACTGGATCGTGTACGACAGGGTCTATTCCAGTGGTTCTCAAACTGTGGTACGCGTACCACTAGTGGTACTTGGTGGTACTGGTGGTGGTACTTGAAAACAGTTCAAAAAAAAAAAAAAAAAAAAAAATGTGCAGTCAGGCCACTGAACTTAGAAGCAGGCCAGGCCAGTGTTTCTGGTTGCGGCGGCGCGATAGTTAGATAACCTAAGTGGGGAACAACCAGGAGATCACTGTGACAGAGAGTAATGCAGTCTAAACAGTCATAAATCTTTAATTCAACTTCAGCCCTGATCATAACCATTTATTTTTAGATTTTTTTTGTAATGTCAGATAAAAAATGAAATACTCCCACTTTTCTGAAAATAATTGGTGTTAAATCTGACATTACAAAAAATCCATCAAAATCTGTGTTGCTGCTAATCATTGACACATGCCTAGCCTGTAATAATCCCCCCCAGAAAAATGTACTTTGCATTTGATATATTGAAAATATTTTACTTTTTGTGTTTTTTTTTAACAATAATTTGTGATGCCATCACACAAACTGGCATTTAAAGGGTAAACATTCATAAATGTATTGAATATGTGTTTTCTTTTCTTTTTTACAATAATTTGTGATGCCCATCACAAACACTGGCATTTAAAGGGTAAAAATTCAAAAATTCCTGCACCAGAATGCAGGAAATTACGTTTTTGTAACAAAATAATTGTGTGTGTGCGTGTGTGTGTGTGAGAGAGAATGACGGACAATTGCTTGCTGTGTGAGAGAGAGAGAGAGAGAGAGAGAGATAGAGAATTAAGTACATTTGCTGAAATACAGTTGTTCTTAATTTTCTCACTTGCTATGTGAGAATGTTAGTTATTATGTTCTCAATGCCCCTTGCATTGTATGAGTTGTGTGAAAGCGTTTGCTAGTTCAAGTGCTATCCCTTTGTACATTGTGGCTGTGTCTGACAAAAGTTAACAATAAATAATGGTATTAGGAATACATTTGCCTCTTGCGTGAACTGTGCATAGCTGAATAGACTGTATTTTAACGTCGGTCATATGGTGGTACTTGGAGAGCCAGCTACGTTCTCAGGTGGTACTTGGTGTAAAAAGTTTGAGAACCACTGGTCTATTCCAATAAATAATTTATATAATTTGGACAATCTCTAATTATGGCTTTATAAAGAAAAAGATTCCAATGCAACTTACACATCTCTGTCAGAGGCCCACCCGACCTTATTATATAGGATGCAATGGTGAGTACCATAACTATCACCGGTGATAAATCTAATGGCTGAATGGTAAACATCAGTTCATTGTGTATTTTTTTATTATTGCTTTTACTATTATCATGTTGGATTGTGTTGTAAATATTGTGTTTTACTTTTAATGCTTCTGTTTTAGGTGTATGGTTTTATAACATCTTGCCAAAAGGACTACAGTTGCGAATTAGCCAGCTGGCTAAAACTGGCACATTTCCAGTAATGTTGATTAATGTGTACTACTGTCCTTTTTAAATAAACTGAAACTGGAGTGTGGCACGGTGAGTTTCCCTGGGAAAGGGTTCATTGTCGGCATGGACTGACTACTAAGTGTGACTCTTAACGACCAAAACCTGCACAGACCACAACCAACGTATGATATATCATGCCAGTTGGGGTACCTTGTGTATACTGCACCTTGTGGTGTACTTTTACCCTTACTCATATAGTACTGTATGCATCAAGATTCTAATTCTTTATTGCCTAAATGTATTAGCAGCTACCTGCTGCTAACACATAGTTGCCTGCTAGCAGGCACGTTGGAACTTTAAATCAGTAGGGGGTGCGGCCTTTGAGATTTATTTAAAAAAAAAAATTGCGCAGTGGAGAAAAACAGAGTCGGGACGCGTGAATACTTTCGACAACAAATGTTTGTTACCGCGTGCGAGTTTTGCGCTCTGATTGGCCAGGTCATGTGACATGTGCGCCAATCGTGGGACAGCAAGTTCTGCGCCTATTTCCGGGTCTAACAGCCTGCAAACTACCTGGCGTTCTATCGCCATGCTCTAAGACAAACTCTAACCTTAACCAACGTCGAAAGAGTGCCTAAGGCTTAACCGTCGGAATCAGGGCAGGCGTTCTATCGCCATGCTCTAAGACAAACTCTAACCTTAACCAACTTCGAAAGAGCGCCTAAGGTTAACCAGTGTAGACACTTGCGGTCCCACGATTGGGCGTACATGTCACATGACCAGAAATGACCTGGCCAATCAGAGACGCGGAAACAAACATTTGTTGTCGAAAGTATTCAGGCAGTCGGGACACATTTCCTTTAGTCTAGCTTGTACCCCCCAGACATGTTGCTGGCCCCGTCAAAACAGTATCCTACCAGCCTTTCCATGGGCAGGTCGAGGCGTAAAAGTCTTTTATACACAAAAACAGCGTCTCGGCTGTTGTGTCTGGGCCGGGCATTGTAAAAACCCCAAAAGAAGTTCTGAGCTTCCAAGTTGTCATCGGCGAACTGTATATTACACGAGAACCAGTGACATCAGTGGTTCCGTCAGCGCTCAAGCCAAATAATGGGCTTTTGGATGCTTTGCCTCTAATTTGTCGCTGAATATCATAGGCAAACAGCTGTAAGATTTCGTTTTGGATGTTGTTGGACATCCAGTTGTCTCTCTTTTGGAGCCAATTCTTCAACTCGGGATCAGACTCGGTGCGCACTCTTTCCATCAAGCGACCTTGGGTTCTATGAAAGGCGCTATATAAATTTGATTTATTATTATTATTATTATTATCATCAGCTGCCATAACACCCCATCCCTATTTGCATCACCCCTCAGTGGAAGCCCCTGGCGCCCGAGGGGGGGTATAGGGGAACAGACTCAGTTAACTCTTCAATACCTGATGCTGAGGCTGAACCTGTCGTCACTGTCTCTCTCTGACATTTATCAGATTTAGTGGGACTGTCACTGGGACCGGCGGGACGTTTCGAAAAGAAATCTGATATTTTTCTTTTCTGCGAGTGAGACATTCTGTGCTAGCAAAGTCTGACTACTAGCTAAAATCGACTGACTGCGCAAGCACTGTATCACAGTAGCTCAGTGGTTCGTGGGAAGGGCGGGAGACGGGAGGTGAATACAATTAGTTGTTTCACCTGTCATTCAATCAGTCTGTGACAGTCATCACTCGAAAATCTACTCTGCTGCAATCTTGTCGGTTTTACACGTATGATTGTGTACGTACAGTAGTGTAATGAATGAATGAAAACTTTATTTAACAGATTGGAGAATGGCTAAAATACACAGTACGGCTCAATACACACAATATTAAAATGATGAAGTGCTTTGAGCAGGATACACTTATAATATACAGTGTTACAGTTATACAGTTACAGTATATAATATACAAATATATAAATACTGTCATAAAAATTAAATTAAATAAAATTAAATAAATATATTTAAATTAATTTTTTTAATTCTTTGCAATAACTGAGGGGGGGTGCTGCCGCACCCCCCTTCCAACGTGCCTGCCTGCTAGCTACCTAGCTACCTGCTGCTAACACATAGCTACCTGCTGCTAACAAAGAGCTGCCTGCTAGCTAACTGCTGCTAATACGTAGCTGCCTACATGTCACACAAAGCCATTACATATTTGAATTGTTAGAAGAACAATTAGTGCGTTTTAAGATCGAGCCTGTGCTCAGTTTAACCCTTTCACTACAGAAGGTTTTACCCTTTACTATCACCGTCTGTAGTGTGATGATAGTAAAGGGTTAACCTTCCGTAGTGTGGTAGTGAAAGGGTTTCAAATAGTTCGGGCACACTTTGTCTGCGTAAAACAATCATAGCGTGTGTGTTGAGCATGTAGGTCGTGAGAGGCGAGCGCCTTGCCCACTGCAGCAATCAGCCGCACCGCCAAAAAAATATTGAAGGTCAGCCCTAGTCACGTCCCTGACGAAGACGGAGAGCACTAGGATTGCTCCCGGCTGCCCTCGGGAGGGAAGGATGACGGGATGGGTAAAGCGCAGAGAGCAGTGGCGGCTGGTGAAACATATTCTAGGTGGGGCTGTGCCATATTCACTCAGTTTCAGTAACTACAGGATATATAACCAGACCTGCAAACTGATAAGAGGTGAAAAAGGTGACATGTTTGTCAACCAAACCCCTGGGCCCCGTTTCATGTACCTGGATAACTGAGTTAGCCGGATAACTTTAGCTGGATAACTGGGTTAGCCGGACTTTCCGGTTTCATATACGTGGATTTTCCAGATCACCATGCCAACAGATCCAAAAGTTTGAGCCTGCTCGAAAGCAGAGTTCAAGTTCAAGTTAGCCTGAACTATCGCCACGCCCCCGCAAAGAAGTGACAGCCCGTTTCCTGAAACTATTCCCACAGTCTACGATCTGCATTATACCATTCTGAATTACGTTTTTGTGCTCCATTCTTCCAGAGGGGGCTTTTGAAATGTAAAATAGACCCAAAATGCTGATATTAAATTCACTTTGTCCTAAATAATGCACGTTATATATACCGTGGCGACGGTGGCGCTCGCTCGTGCGACGTACACATGATGTGGTTATTTTAATTGTAACTGGGATTAAGATGTCTGATGAGATGCGCTGTTTGACGGATTTGAGAAATTGAATGAGCCGTTGACGTCACATGAATGAATGAGGATAAAGAAATAAAACTTCATTCAAAATAAGGGATATTCTAAACACGGGTCTCTCGTTCATTAATGTATAAACAATGAATCTATCCCATCTGGCACAGTGGCCCAGCGGTAGCGCTCAAGTCTGCCAACCTAGCGATCCGGGTTCAAATCCCGGTGTTTCCAATATGATTTTTTTGAATATAATATTAATGATTATACGCCAAAGTAGCCTGGTTTTAAGTTAAAATATTATAAATCTACATGCATTGAGGATGTCATTCTTTATATAGCTCTCAACGTGCACCAAATTGAATTATTCCTATATTGCAAAAAGAAGGACCCCGGTCTTGAACCCGGGTCGTCCGTGTGGAAGTCAAAAGAACAACCCGTTGGACCACATTGGAGATAAGTTAAACATTGACTATACATCAATCAATGGGCAAGAAAGCCGTCTCGTAATTCTGTATAACAGTTAACTAGTTATTTTCGCTAGCAAGATCTCATTTGATTATTCAATCCAGCAGGCAAGTTTAAAGAAATATAATCTGATTGATTGAGGTAATGAGGGACTTAGAATTAGCCTATAGATAACGCATTTAACTTGTCGGCGAGGCGATTGAGCCTATTGCAATCTGTCAATAAAGTCTTAAATCAATTAATCAATCAATGCCGTTGAGAATCAGGGTCTCTGCCATCGATACGTGCTGGCTTTCCACCTAAAACGGGAGCGCGCATCTAGCCTGACTTGAGCCTGACTCTCAAGTCTGGCTTGAGTTAACGAGACTGAATCCTCCTTTGTGAAACAGGAAAATCCCGGCTTTGAACATCGGGTTAACTGAAGCTGGATAATGGACATGTTGATCGACTTAGTTGAACCACGTACATGAAACAGGGCTCTGTAGGGGTGTGGGGGCATGAAGTAAATAGTTGATTTTAACATGTAAACGAAGCACTCTGAGAAGAAAATCAAGGGAAAAGACAACCCCGTATCCGGGTCTGACGGCACTACAATTACAATTTCATATCATAATATCATAACACAGAGGCTGACACTCAAGCTTGTTTTGCTGCCTGTAAGAACATCGTCGTACGAACTGGAATAGCCGTCGCGTGTCGCGCTAACCCTTCCAGAAGCTTTGTGGTCCGGACTTGAACTTTCCATACATGTATCTCCATGAATCCATTTTGTTAGATCCACCAGCACTGAATGTATCTTGTGATTATTATTCATTTTCGACGACGACAACTATTGGCGTTAGTTATTTCCTGGTTGACGTGGTTCCGGACGTGATGTCACACGAATGCCCGTCTTACATGTAAATGGTAAATATAAATGGCTGCATTTGTATAGCAGCTTTTATCCAAAGCGCTTTACAATTTGTTCCTCACATTTGACCCATTCACTCACACATGGCAGAGGCAACCATGCAAGGTGCCAACCTGCTCATCGGGAGCAATTAGGGGTTAAGTGTCTTGCTCAAGGACACTTCGACACGCTGCCCGGGAGGAGCGGGAATCGAAACCGGGAACCTCCGGATTGCCAGACGACTGCTCTACCTCCAGAGCCACTGTCGCCCCGAGCAGGTTGGCACCTATATATATATATATATATATATATATATATATATATATATATATATATATATATATATATATATATATATATATATATATATATATAAATGCAGTCCATGTTCAAATGTTTTTTTTTTTTTTCACTGAATAACTAAATTGTTTGAATTGTACATATCTTGTTTTGGCTGGGTACAACGATCCTTTGGGACTTGCAAATTTTTCTACCTTTCCCAGACGCCTGTACGTTAATGCCAAGCAAGCAGTGCAAAAATGCTTCCGCATTCGTCACCGCACGCTAGTGCGGTAAAGCGCCCTTCTTTTCAGACAAATGCTACCGTGCGTGCACCGGCGGCGGCGTGCTCGCTCAGGTGCGTGCGTGCGCCGGCGTGCTCGCGCGAGGTGCCCGCGCATGCGACACGAGCGGAGCTCAATATATATAAGTCACCGCCCCTTATTCAGTATCCAACAAATAGCTCAATTGGCAAGGACACATGGCTGTGGATCCTATGGCTTGTTTGCTGGCGAGTTCGAATCCCATCGAAAATATTTTTTAACGTGATTTTTTTTTAACGTGTATTCTTTCGCCGATTAAGGTTAGGCATTGTTTCGGAGTTGGTTAAGGTTAGAACGGTTAAGTTTAGGCGCTGTTAAGGAGCTGGTTAAGGTTAGAGTTTGTCAAAGAGAATGGCAATATAATTTCTATGGTTAAGGTAAGGTTAAGGTTAGGCATTGTTTCGGAGTTGGTTAAGGTTAGAACGGTTAAGTTTAGGCGTTGTTAAGGAGCTGGTTAAGGTTAGAGTTTGTCAAAGAGAATGGCAATAGACAGCCTATTTCCGCGAAAATGAAAGGCGCATTACTGCATGCCACTACGGTAAATTTTTGCACTGCTTGCTTGGCATAAAGCTACACGCTTCCCAGACATAATAATAACACAGCGATCAGAACCCTGAGTGATTTCATATACTTCACATTATACGTTCACGTTATCTTGCTCCAAGGCCAGACTTCCTGGAGGAAGTGGATTTCTTTAATCAGTGCCTGGGACGTGGTTAAGTGTCTTGCTCAAGGACACTTCGACACGCTGCCCGGGAGGAGCGGGAATCGAAACCGGGAACCTCCGGATTACCAGACGAATGCTCTACCTCCTGTCTCCCGGCCACTGTCGTGTGTGTTGCTGCATGACAAATAAAGATCTTCTTTTTCTGCTAGTCTGAGTGTTGGTAAGAATTAGGACTGTCAAAGTTAATGCTTTAACTTGAGATTAATTTAAATTATTTAAAGCATTAAAATAAATGTATCTAGATTAATCTATGGAGTGAAAAATCGTCAACGTTCTGAATTTTCAGCAGTATTAGCTTGTTCTTTTTTTTGCATTGACTCATGCACCTTTTTGAAAATCATCTGACATGAAGACGGAACACATTTTTGTTGTTAATATGATTCATACAAGACATTATCGTCCTCTAAGCCACTCTGCACTTTAACATGGGCCTGGGTTGTTTTTATTTCTGTTAGCGCCGCGGATATAAGAAAGAGGTCTAGCTGAGTCAATGTTGATGGTTTTGTTGAACATTTGTATTTCACAGGAGAGAAATATATTCAAAAAAAGCTATTAACATAGTCTTTGAATCTAAATATACTTTCTTTGTGTTGATTTTACATTAATTCCATGATTTTACTCAAGTAAATATCTGTTACAAGCTTCGGTCTTAAGTAGAAAAATGCTATTTTTAATCTAGATTAATTACAGAAATTTGTGAGATAAATTAGTAAAAAAAAAATGTATCTATTGACAGCACTAGTAAGAATATAGATGGTCTTACAGTGTTCTCCGGCTCCCTCTGCTCCTTCTCCAGGCCCAGTAAGGCATGTCTGGCTGCACACTGTCGGGCCTCTTTCTTGGTCTTCCCCACGCCGTCGGGATAGGGTTTGCCGTTTACCACGGCCCTTACGGTGAAGCTGCAGAATACATGTAGATTTGTTCAAAATTAACAAGCATTAATTAGGCAATACATTTAAACGATAACCAAACCAAACAACCAACACCCCCCCCCCCCCCCTATTCCAAGTGAGTATTTTCTAAATGTGTGATTTAAGGGACAATTCGCTCACATTTTGGAAATAGGCTATTATTATTATTTATTTATTTTCATTTAATCTTTATTCAATAATGCAGTGGTTCTCAAACTTTTTACACCAAGTACCACCTGAGAACGTAGCTGGCTCTCCAAGTACCACCATACGACCGGCGTTAAAATACAGTCTATTCAGCTATGCACAGTTCACACAGGAGGCAAATGTATTCCTAATACCATTATTTATTGTTAACTTTTGTCAGACACAGCCACAATGTACAAAGGGATAGCACTTGAACTAGCAAACGCTTTCACACAACTCATACAATGCAAGGGGCATTGAGAACATAATAACTAACATTCTTACATAGCAAGTGAGAAAATTAAGAACAACTGTATTTCAGCAAATGTACTTAATTCTCTCTCTCTCTATCTCTCTCTCTCTCTCTCTCTCTCTCACACAGCAAGCAATTGTCCGTAATTCTCACACACACACACACACACACACACACACACACACACACACACACACACACACACACACACACACACACACACAAACACACACTAACACACACACACTAACACACTAACACACACCTGGCCTCCAGCTCCCAGACTGTGGTGTCGTCTGAGATCCAGGGGTTAGATGGGTCGGTCAGCGTCAGAAAGGGGTCGTACTGCTCTGTGTAGAAACTGAGGAGGACAGACAAGAGACGAAACCATTAATCTACAGCACTACACTGTCAAACAACCAAAGTAAAAAAAAAAAAAAAAAAAAAAAATGTAATAAATGAGAATGTTTAGATTTGAGTGTTAAATTTTTTTTTATAAAAATTTACGTATATCGAACCGAACTGAAAACCGTGACCCCAAAACCGTGATACGAACCGAACCGTCCATTTTGTGAACCGTCCCACCCCTACCGTTTATCATAAAAATTCAGTGCCCCCGAAATACAAAAAAAAGCCCCCGAAAATCAATTAAGGGGGGCAAAAAAAGCCCTTGAAAAAAAATGTTAATTTCTAACCCTGGTCTAAACGGAAGTACAGGAAGTACAGGCTACAGGTTTCAACAAAACAATTATAGAAACGTGTGAAGTGCACTATTTCCTCGTTTAAGCCACTGCAACGGCTTTGCCTCAAGAATTGATTACATGACCGGGACGTTCTAGCTTGTTTGCCGACAGGATTCGGGGGAAGTTTGGTCCGTTCGGAGGCAGCTTCCAGGGGAAGTACATACACTGGAAATTCTACCCCACAGACACTTTCGGCCGTAGTGCTTTACCAGGCTTTATCTCACGGAGGAGATCATAAAACTGGGAACGAGGTCAGGGACAGGCCTAACCCTGCATACAATCCTTACACCTGCATATAATAATATAATAATAAGGCGCAAACAGCAGGAGTTCAACCTAACGTTAACCCAGTTCGTCTAGTAGCAGAGTCAAGTTCGACCTAACTTAACGTGAAGTAAAGAGTCGTCATTTAGTGTGAATCGTATTACAGCAGTTGGTTCGGTGTGCAGCATTAACAAGCAGTTAGTTCGTTTAGTAACTAGCGTGAACCTTAGCAAGTGTGTGTGGACTTAAAGTAATTAGTGCCAGAACACGAGGTGGACCTAGCAGCAGAACTATTGGACATGTGAGCATTGGAACCTACCGCGGCGATATTGTAGAACCATTATTGGTGGATTATAGTGACTTGTGGAAACGTCGTACCGTGGAGAAGAGCATCGTTAATACCACTGTCGTTTGGATTTAACTACCCTGAAGATTCTACATCGGGCTAGCTTCGGGGACGAAGCTGGCTGGCTATCATCATTGCTATCGGGCATTGGATTACAGCTATTACCTTGCTACTGAGCACTTGGATTATAAAGACCGGATCCGTATGAGAACCCCTTTCTTCAAGTGACCAGCCTGAGTATCCGTATATTCTTCATTCCTCTGGAGCTTACAACTCTGTGGGAGGATATCACCAGTCTCCAGCTATACCCTCGTTTTGCCCACTATATTGCCATCTCACGCCATGCGGCGTCCGGTCTAGTATACTTAGCCTAGGAATTATTCATTCCCACTGACTTTGCTACTCTCTGACTTTCTAATATCATTCGCCATAAAAGAGCGACCCAGTAATTATCAGTTGTATCTTCTGCATAATAATAAAATACTGTAAATGATATATCTTTGTCACCGTGCCGTCTATTTGAGTGTCTGCCATAATAACTGTACTGTCTGGCAAGTAATAATAATAATAATATGTAGTAGTGGTTTAATCTATCACAATCTTTAATACAGTCAGGGTTTTGTAACCCCTCAGTTACAATTGGTCCTTCGAGCCGGAGGGTATCAGTAATAATAATCATATTAATAATAATATGGCCAGCAGCGGACACTCTCCAAACGGCTCTCCCACACTAGAGCGCCCTAGGCGCCCGCGTCAACCCCCTCCACACTTGGAGAACAACGCGGTAAATCTACCCCCTAGCTTATCTAAAAGAACGTTAAGCAAGGATCAAATTAATAGCTTAAGTATGCCCAACCTTATCGACCTGTCGGCCCCACTAGTAGAGACCCAAGCTAGTTTAAGTGAAACTGACTTAGCTCACGGGGGGGGGACAAGCGGGACATGACTTTACTATGCCCAAAGACCACCGCGCCCCCGAGATGGACCTCGGAGCGCCAGAAGATAAAGACCGCGCCTCCGAGATGGACCTCGGAGCGCAAGAGGATAAAGAGCGCGCCCCCGAGATGGACCTCGGCGCGCACCAAAGAAAAGAGTACCGCGCCTCCGAGGTGGACCTCGGAGCGCGGGAGAAGATAAGAAACAGCGCCCCCGAGATGGACCTCGGAGCGCGTAAAGAGAACAGGTCAACGCCAAGCCCTGTCAACTCCAGATCACCATCCTCAGCGGCATCCCCAAGCGAGGCCGACCAGAGGCTAGCGCAAGTCCTGATCGCCACGCTGACAGCTTCAACGGAAAGAGAACGTCTCCAAGCGCAACAACAGAGTGAGCGTGAACATTCTAGACTGGAAAGAGAACGTCTCCAAGCGCAACAAGAGAGTGAGCGTAACTGCCTCCAGAGTGAGCGCGAACATCTCAGACTGGAAGAGAGGCGCCTCCAGGCTGAAGAAAACATAGAGCGAGACCGCGCCAATGCACAGCGCGAGGCGTAGCGCGACGCAGCCAATGCGCAGCGTGAGGCAGAGCGAGACCGTCTACAAGCACAAATGATGGAGCAAGCGCTCCAGAGGGTGACACCCCACTCCTCCACCCGGAGCTCCCGGAGATCATCACAACAAGGGTCGAGGGCAACTTCCCCTCCCCGACCAATCTACACGGGACCCAGCCTACGGGAAGAACCTGCTTACGTCGCCGAGAAACTAACCAAGCGACTACAAAGCCTAGCGGAGGACGAGGGAGGACAGAAAAACCCACACACACGAACCCATCTCAGACCAGGAGGAACAGTGCAGCCCCGATCTCAGCCCCGACACGCTGCGTTACGAACCCCCAACCCGTCCCAGGGGGGAGTTTGAGCAACAGACAGCACAGAGGAGCAGTACCTGGGGGCCCGGCCTCTGGTTCCCACCCAGCACGAACCCACGACCCCAGGTACGGGGAGACTCACCAAGGAGGCCTCTCCCCCTACGCGCATCAGTGTCACAGCCATCCATGGCATCTTACATTGGGACACCCACATTCCCAGACTTTACACGTGAAGACAGAGCGCAGTATACCGAACTGCGCATGTGTTTAGAGACCATTATGTCCGGAGTACAGGACGAGTCCTACAAATATGCCATCCTCCTCAAGCACCTCAAAGTACCCAGAGCGCACAACATAGCGCTGGCATACTCTAACTCCCAGACTCCCTACTCTGATGCCCTGGTGGCCCTCGACGCGCGTTACGGACGTGCATGGGACTATGTCATTCAGGAGATACGGGAAATTGAACGTCTCCCCCCAGCTAAAGACAATCGAGCCCTGGATGACCTATCCATTAAAGTACAATCCCTGGTAGGGATGCTCGGGTCACAAAAGGAAAAGGGGATGTACGAGTTGTACGCCAACTCCAACGTGGAGCGGATATTAGAGAAGCTCCCCTCATCCCGCCAAGAACGTTTTCGGCGGCAAAGAGATCACCGTGACCCCCACGGCCCAGAACAATCACTCCTAGACCTTGCTGACTTCCTAGCCAGAGAGTTCAGCAGCCTACGGATCGACACCTTTGCGTGGGGCGGCTCTAACCCTAAAGAAGGGCCGAGAAGGTTTAAAGACAACGGCAGGCCCGTCACCGTGATGCACCAGGCCGAGGCGGTGTCACGGCAGACGAGTCACAACCCCCACGCCAAGGAGAAATGGAAGGCTGCCTGTCAATACTGCGACAGTGAACACTGGCTGTCACAGTGCGACGCCTTCAAAGGACTGACTACAGCCGAAATAAGTCAGTGGCTTAAGGATAACCGCTGCTGCTTCCGCTGCGCGCGCGGCCACATGGCAGCTGAGTGCCGCCTCAAGAAAAGGTGCGGCAAGTGTGACGGCGCCCACCTAGAAGTACTGCACGAGAACAACAAGCGCCCACCAGGAGACCAAAGTAGGCCCATCACAGTGATGTACCAGGCCGAGTCGGTGTCACCACAGACGAGTCACAACTCCCCCGCCACCGAGGAATGGAATATTTATCCACAACAGGAGAGTCACACACACCCCCCTGCCAAAGGGGAATGGAATATTTACCCCCCACCACAGAAGATCCATTGCCCCCCCCCTGGTGTACTTACTGCCGCAGCGGACACTCCAAGTCACGGTGCGATGCATACAAGAAACTGACCCCAGCCGAAATGGATCAGTGGAGTAAGACTAACACACAGGACCACGCTTACTGCGATACACTGCGCGAGGCCCACAAGCAAAGATTAGCTCTACAAGGCGACCAGGGAACAGAAGTGCTCCACATCGACCCCGCGTATAGTGGGAGCCCCAGAGTGCTCATCAAGGTAGTACGAGTACTCCTCAGCCACGGAGACAAGGTAATCGACACCTACGCCGTCCTCGACGACGGGTCGGAGAAGACACTCCTCCTCGCCTCCGCCGCGACCCAGTTGGACCTGCGGGGCCCAGAGGAGACGATGACCCTCCGTACCATTAGTCGAGACTTAAAGACAATAAAAGGTGAAAACGTCTCGTTCACCATAGCAGCGATCGACCACCCTGAGAAGCGGTACAGCATCAGCAAGGCACTCATGAGCGACGACATAGGTTTGTCACGCTACGACTACCCCATCCCACAGCTGATGGAGAAGTACGACCACCTACGCCTACTGCCCATACCGCTCATCAGCGGAGCTACGCCGACCCTACTCATTGGCTCCGACCACGCGGACCTCATTGTCCCAACCAAGGCAGCCCACATCGGACCCAAAGGATGCCCAGCCGCGGTTAAGACCCGACTGGGGTGGACGCTCCAGGGCCCCCTCTACGGACCTGCCAGCCAACCAACGACCACACACTGCCTTTACACCAAGGTGAGCGACACAGACAACACTCCCTTAAAGCCTGTTGAGAGGCTATGGACACTAGACGCGATGCCATTCAAGACCGACCACAAGATGGTTCGGCCCAAGGAGGACAAGTACGCCATCGCTCTACTAGATCAGAAGACTACGAGAGTCAAGGTCGACGGAGTGTTCAGACACGCAACCCCACTCTTGAAGCGGACGAAGATGCCTGTGAGAGAACCGTGGGCTCAAGAAGAGGGAGTTCCAAACTCCACCCCCCTCAGCTACGCTCCAAGCGACGTAGCTGACCTCGAACCCATCACCCCAAACTACCTCTTGATGGGGCGGCCGGACCCGGCCCTTCCTCAGACGGTGTACAGACAGGACGAGAGGAACGGACGGAGGATGTGGAGACACAACCAAGTACAGATCGACCAGTCTTGGGCCCGCTTCCTCCTACGCTACCTACCATCCCTTCCAGCCCGTCAGAAGTGGGTTAAAGACAGGGACAACCTGAAGGTGGACACAGTCGTCATGATAATAGACCAGTCACTACCCCGAGCTACGTGGCCGGCCGGCCGTGTGAGCAGAGTGATTACTGGTGCCGATGGCAAGGTCAGATCGGCAGAAGTCATCGTCCAAGGGCAGACTTACACCCGACCTGTAGCTAAGTTGATAGAGCTGCCGGAGATCCCTGACTCCCCTGACGACGACCATGACCCACTGACTTTGTAGATTGTTCCAACTCCTCATAACAAAGTATGGAGAAGTTGACCGGACATTAATATTAATCTGTGCCCATTTATTTACTAATTAGGTGCGGACTAATTAGGAGGCGGCTGTTGTGAAGGGCCAGATTAACACTGAGAATCTACGTTTTATTGTTTTATATAACTTGTATATTATTTATATATATAAGCTATATCCCTTTAAGCCTCTGTTCGAATCATAGCATTATTCGCTTTCCTCATTGGACAACGCCCTTGGCATTGGCGGCGCCAGGCAGTCGCGCCCCCACAGACAAGTTCAAAGACGTGTTCAGACAAGTTCGGACATGCCCTTGGCAGCGCATTGATTCCGGACAAGAGATTCGGTTGCGCCCTAGGAAGCACTCTAAGTATATATATGGTGGAAGGCGCAAACAGCAGGAGTTCAACCTAACGTTAACCCAGTTCGTCTAGTAGCAGAGTCAAGTTCGACCGGCTAACTTAACGTGAAGTAAAGAGTCGTCATTTAGTGTGAATCGTATTACAGCAGTTGGTTCGGTGTGCAGCATTAACAAGCAGTTCGTTCGTTTAGTAACTAGCGTGAACCTTAGCAAGTGTGTGTGGACTTAAAGTAATTAGTGCCAGAACACGAGGTGGACCTAGCAGCAGAACTATTGGACATGTGAGCATTGGAACCTACCGCGGCGATATTGTAGAACCATTATTGGTGGATTATAGTGACTTGTGGAAACGTCGTACCGTGGAGAAGAGCATCGTTAATACCACTGTCGTTTGGATTTAACTACCCTGAAGATTCTACATCGGGCTAGCTTCGGGGACGAAGCTGGCTGGCTATCATCATTGCTATCGGGCATTGGATTACAGCTATTACCTTGCTACTGAGCACTTGGATTATAAAGACCGGATCCGTATGAGAACCCCTTTCTTCAAGTGACCAGCCTGAGTATCCGTATATTCTTCATTCCTCTGGAGCTTACAACTCTGTGGGAGGATATCACCAGTCTCCAGCTATACCCTCGTTTTGCCCCCCTATATTGCCATCTCACGCCATGCAGCGTCCGGTCTAGTATACTTAGCCTAGGAATTATTCATTCCCACTGACTTTGCTACTCTCTGACTTTCTAATATCATTCGCCATAAAAGAGCGACCCAGTAATTATCAGTTGTATCTTCTGCATAATAATAAAATACTGTAAATGATATCTCTTTGTCACCGTGCCGTCTATTTGAGTGTCTGCCATAATAACTGTACTGTCTGGCAAGTAATAATAATAATAATATGTAGTAGTGGTTTAATCTATCACAATCTTTAATACAGTCAGGGTTTTGTAACCCCTCAGTTACAATGACAATACATTTTAATCTAATCTAAATCACAAAACGTGACTCCCTGGTCCCTGCAAATTAATGTGGTATCTCGTGTATAAACCAACCTATGGATTGAGCCCTAGTACCCACCATAACCACTCATTGGACGCAGACTCATGTGATTGATTGAATTGATTGAAAACGTTAATAACAGATTGCAGAATGGGTACAATACAGTACAGCTCAATATACATACAATTGTTAAAGGGATGCAGACCAGAGAAAGACTTTCATCTTGTTTACATCAGGGTCCCCCAGTTTCAATTCATCATAACACATATTACATACATGACACGACAGTACTGCTACATCTAGACATTTATGACTGCCAGATTTACAAATACAGTACTGTTTATGTATGTCACAAGCCCCAGTTAGCTGTAGGAGATATTAATCGTGGGCCCATTATAGAATTGTTATGTTGCTGACTCATTGTCATCACTAATAATAATAAACCACTGTTGATTCTCACAACAAACCGCTGCACTCAAAAGACCCGGACGAAGGGAGAACTCTGGTATATAATGTCATAAATGTATAGATGTAGCAGTACTGTCTATCTGTATGACATGTATGTTATGATGATGAATTGAAAATGGGGGACCCTGATGTAAACAAGACGAAAGTCTTTCTCTGGTCTGCATCCCCTTAACAATTGTGTGTATTGAGCCGTACTGTATTGTACCCATTCTGCAATCTGTTTTGATTGATTGATTGAAAACTTTATTAACAGATTGCAGAATGGGTACAGTAAGTGGTTCCCAAAGTCGGGGTCGCGACCCAAAGGTGGGCCGCGAGCAGCCACGGGTGGGCCGCGAGATGATTAAAAAAATAAAAAATAAAAATAAAAAAAATTATTATTATTTTTTTGTCAGGCCACTGAACTTAGAAGCAGGCCAGGACAGTGTTTCTAGTTGTATTCTAAAATTCTATTCTATTGTATTCTAAAATGTGACTATATGGTTTTATATTAACTTAATAAATAAACAAAAACGAAAAATCTACTTATTTCAACGAACATTTCAAACTAAATAACAGATTATGCACATACAACGCTGAAAACAACCGAAGCAACAATAGTATTTTAATGAGGCTATTATTATTATCATTATTATTTTGCAACAAGTTAGCCCTCTCATAAATAGCACATATAAATGAATAACTAACTTAATAGGATTGAAGTGATATTTGGCTTAAAAAATCGGTCGCCTGGCAAAAAAAAAAAAAAAAAAGCCTGACGATGTGCATTGGGCCGCGGCTCTCTGACGCCTTATTTTCTGGGCCCTGGCCTGAAAAGTTTGGGAACCCAGTACAGCTCAATACATACAATTGTTAAGGGGATGCAGACCCCTTAACCCGAATCTGGGTTTAACATGATGCATTTGCTGTTAATAAAAATGTCAATCAATCAATCAAACGATATTACAATCCATGCTTCACTGATGCCAGACTATAATGTCTGTCTGACCGTCGTTACCACCAGAGACCATCCATCCCACTCACGTCTTGATGTGAGCGGGGCCGTCGCTGCACACGTCCTCGTAGTTCACCAGCACGTGCGCGCTGTGCGCGTATTCGTTCAGTTTGGCGACGAAATTCCCCGTTTCTTCCATCGTGAAGTTAACGTTGTAGCTTAGTGGTAGACAGGTAGATCGCGGGCTGATTTCAATTAGATCTTGATTAATAAAATTTGATTTACAAAAAAAAAAAAATCCTCTCCTCTCCTACAACAAGCAATGCTGTTTGTTATTTAAGATGAGGTCGGACTCGGCACAGACAGATTTGTGTTCATTATGCTGCTTTTATAAAGCCTCAAATGACTGCTTACAATATACAATTTTGGCTGGTAGCTCTCGGGCTAGGTGGTAAATAAAAAAGTAGATCTTGGTTCAAAAAAGGTTGGGCACCTCTGGTTCACGGTGGAGGGACGGACACGGAACACAGCATTCACAGCATTCTTCTCCCCGGTATTATCACAGATGTCATCTCAATCTGTGTGAGAGTGTCGGTCTTCGTAGTTGTCATTCATATAATGTTTATATTTTTCTGCATTGACTTTCGCTTGATGCTAATAAATCAGTTGCAGATCCAGTTTCTTCTTCTTCTAGAAGCTTCTTCGTTTAAGTTTCCGGCGGGCTACTCATCTAGGCGTATTGCCGCCCTCCACATGACCACGTCGTCCAGGGGGCGTCGACCGAGTAGGGTATATCTGCAGAGCCGCACAATAGCATACATCTGCAGAGCCGCAAGCCCAACGTCTGGGCGCTATGCCACCGGTCAGAAAACAATTATGAACTGAGTGAACAATGAATACCATCAAAAACTTTGCTTCAGGCACGAGACACCCTTACTGCACAATATACGCAACATGTGTTATATAACACTGCATGGCAGCATGTATGGTGTATATATATATATTTACTGTATACATCTATCCACATCCGTCTGTAAATACCTGCATACAATCCTTTTTATATATCTAGATACCATATCTGCACACATCCTTTGCCTTACTATAGTTCAAGTTTCAAGTTTCAAGTTTCTTTAATAGTTGTCATACAGAAGTACAGAATACTTTCATACAAAATGCTTCTTACAGCAGTCTTTATACCTGTATCACACATTAATACAACTCTGTACATAAATCTGATTAGCACTATACTCCATAGTACTCATTTATATATTTTATACCTAGTTATATATCATGTGTCTGAATATCCTTCTATATATCTACATCTGCATATAACCCATGTAACTCTGTATGATAGTGTCGTATATTTCTAAATGAAAACATGAACATAAGCAACTATAAATGTACCGAATGATAAAACAGAGAAGTTGATTTGAAAGACAGGGTGATTTGAACACCATGTGAAGTTATTTCTGGGACCCTAGGCTAAAGAGGTTGAGAGACAATGGCCCCTCACCCGGCCAGATGGCAGGAAGCGAGGTTGTTTAAAGTAAGTGGTATGAGACAAGGAAAGAATTTCAGGTTACAACACGGCAGCTGCTGACTAACCCAGAGGTCAGAAAGGTGACACCATCCGCCATGCCAGCAAGTCTACCCGGGCCGAGGCCAGGACAAAAGGCACCCCCCCTCCCCCACAATGGAGTACAATCACCCCCCCTCCCCCACAACGGAGGGCCTCCAGACACATCTGAGGACAGCAACCAGCCCCCCCCCCCACGTCGCGGGCTTTCACACCGACCAAATACACCAGCAGAGGACAAAGGATCATCCCCACCCCCCCTCCTAACATCAATGAACACAGGACCCCATCCCCACCTACCGCCACAAGATCAACCACACACCACAGTAGGGTGACCAGATCCCAATAAACCAAATGTGGGACAAATGGTATGTTTGTGAGGGACAATGTGGGACCCCCCACCCCCCCCCCCCCCCCCCCAGTGCAGCTCCCTCCCCTTTTTTTGGTGGACTGTCCCTGTCGCCTCCTTCAAGGCTCATCCACCACTGTCCTCATTAAAATGACCACAAGCCTAATATGTTTTGCCCTTATTCATATTTTCTTTTTTCCCCTTTTGTCTCTAATGGGTGTTAAGTACTCAAAATAAATAAAATTACCACCCAGACTTACTATCACTTATGATTATAGGTCTGGACCCGCAGTCTTATCACACACGCACACACACACACACACACACACAGCTCTCCCCCCTCTCTCTTACTCTGCCCCCCACAGATTCTGGACTAACCCCCTCTGACACACAAAGTAAAGTGTCTGTGTCACACACACTGCCACTTTACTTTACTGCCATTAATTCGTTTATTTATTTAGTGTACATCATATTAGTTTACTGCCATATCCATCATCTCACTGCCACTTTGCTGACATTATTGTATTTTACTGCCATTATTTATTATTCATACTTACTATGTACCACTGCTGCTAAAAGTGTTGCACTAAGTTCTCGTTTTACCTCTATTTACATTCACTTTTTTTTAGCTACTGTCTACATTGTATATAGTCCTGTATACTGTCCATATGTTACTTTATAGTGTACTATGTTACTTTATGTTTATAGTGTACTATATGTTACTTTATGTTTATATTAGATCTTGTTCTTTATATACACTGTGGGAAGGGGGAAATGCAATTTAATTTATCTGTATGTCAAGTAACTCACCAAAACAACTCACAAGTCCAGGGATTCACACTGGCACTACTGCAGTGATGAGAGCAGGAACAGTAATGGCACAATAATAAAGTACAGAATACAATTATCTTCCACCTGCACTGATTTGGGGGGGGGGGTGGTTACCGGTTACATGAACGGCTACTCGCATCTTATTTATTGTTATCATTAGTTTTCAATCTAAACCCTTTGGGGTTGCTTTCCCCTTTTCAAACTTGGACCAAGCGCTATTCTCTCGTGCTGAGCAGCGGAGATACTGTAACAGCAGCGTGTGGAACTGATCTGATCCGTAGCGCGCGTGTATCCCTTGCCTGGGTTCGTTGCGCCAGGATCCTCCGCGCGCAACAGCGTTAGGACTTGTTCTCATGTCGCCAGGATGCCCAGGATGCGGTGTCACTCGCGGTCAGATACTAGTAACGTTACCGGGACGCATAGAGGTTCTTCACTTTGGCTGGGGGGGGGGGGGGGGGGGCGTTAGCGCGGATGACAACCAATCATGCGGGACATGGTCTCAATTTGCATGACGCGTGAAAAGAGACACAAATGCTGTGCAATCACGCGCAATGCGTGATGTCTGGTCACCCTACACCACAGTGGAAAAACAATTTGAACTAGACGACATTAATGAAATAACAAACTCAAATGGACTTCACATATTTCACTTAAACATAAACAGCTTGAAACCGAAATTGGCTGAAATCAGACATTTGTTTCTAAACGGTAAGGCAAATATATTATGTTTCACAGAAACAAAACTTGACTCATCTGTTCAGGATCCAGAGATAGAAATCGAGGACTATTCAATCATCAGGAGGGATAGGAACCAGTATGGAGGTGGTGTCTGTGTGTATATACACAAAGATACCAAATTCAGCAACCGTACTGACCTTAACCATGACGAGATTGAAACTGTATGGATTGAAATCTTATTTGAAAGGGCAAAATCAGTACTAATAGGCACAATCTATAGACCACCAGAACAGACTGGTTTTTATGATTCTCTGGATGTGTGCTTAGCTGGAGCTGAGGATGCGGAAAAAATTCTTATTGGGGATTGGAACACGGATATGCAACAAAAAAATGCACCCGTCTTCAAATCCTTCAATAGGTTTTGTGATCTGCACGGCCTCAGCCAACTAATCACCCAACCCACAAGGATATGTGAATCAACTCAGACTACCATTGACCTCATACTGACCTCTGACAAGTCCAAGATCTCCAGTAAAGGGGTTATAGCATGCGGGTTAAGTGATCATTACATGATATTCTGTACCCGCAAAAAGCTAAAACTAAAGGCTGGCTGTCACAAAACAGTCACATCTAGAGACCTCAAAACCTACTCTAGCGAGGCCTTTAACCTTGAACTGGAGAGTCTGGACTGGTCAGATGAACTCAATGGTACACTGGTTGAAGAAACTTGGCTTGGCTTCAAAACCAAATTTTCATCAATACTAAACAAAATGGCCCCCCTAAGAACCACCAGGGTAAAAAATCGCGCTGAGCCATGGATGCACACTGAAATACTGACCGCTATGAAAGCCAGAGACAAAAAATGCTCTGAGTTTCGTAAAAGTCAGTCAAAACTTACCAAAAGCACGAGCAGTGAACTCCAAGACCACGTGACTAAACTCAAACTAGAAAGAAACAGACTAAGAAATGACGTAAACTCCATGATCAAAACTGCAAAAAGAAATTTCATCAATGACAAAACCGAGGAAAAAAAAAATAAACCACGTGAACTTTGGAAATTACTCAACAATCAACTAGGCTGCAGTAAAAAACTCAAAACCAGGTTCTCAAACATAAACATAAAGACGGACAACACGCTCATCACAGACAAGCTGGATGTAGCCAATTACTTAAACACTTTCTTCACAAACATAGCCACAACACTGGTAAACAAACTACCCTCCCACTCAGGGCAGTATGGGGTAGAACACATAGTAGCATACTACAGGAACCTAGGCGTCCACAAAGACGACTTCAAACTGGAAATAGTAACTACAGATGAGGTACTCAAAAAACTGAGCGCCCTCCAACCAAACAAGGCCACTGGCCATGACAACATCCCCTCCAAATTCCTCAGAGACTCAGCAGCAGCCATCACCCCAGTCATCACACACATAATAAACCTCTCCATAAAACAGGGACACGTCCCCAAGGACTTCAAAATTGCGAGAGTAACACCCCTGCACAAAAAGGGCAGCAAATTAGACCCGGGTAACTACCGCCCTGTTTCTATCCTTACATCCATCTCGAAAGTCATGGAAAAAATAGTATACGAACAGATCGAAAAATACCTCGCGGAAAAAAATCTAATCTACGAATTCCAATCTGGCTTCAGAACATCCCACTCCACTGACACATGCCTTCTCTACTTGAACGACCACATCAAACAAGAGGTGGACGCGGGCAAATACTGCGGCATGGTCATGCTGGACCTACAAAAGGCCTTCGACACTGTCAATCACACCATTCTGATTGACAAGCTAAAAGCAATCGGTTTTGATAGTTTATCAGTGAGCTGGATACAATCCTACCTGGAGGGGAGGGAACAGATGGTGGAAGTAAACGGTACCCTATCCCCCCCCCCTCACAGTGAGCTGTGGTGTTCCGCAAGGAAGCATACTAGGACCGCTACTATTCCTAATTTATGCAAATGACATGTCGTCAGCTTGTGACTGCAACTTGTTCCTGTTTGCGGACGACTCAGCCCTGCTGGTCTCTGACAAGAACAAGTTACAGGTTGAAAAAGCCCTCAGCTCGGAACTAGGCAAAATCTGCATATGGCTCGCCGACAACAAACTATCATTACACATGGGCAAAACAGAGTCCATTCTCTTCGGTTCAAATAACAAACTCAGCAAGACTGACGGCTTCTCGGTTACAGTGGGTGACAATATTGTCACAAGGAAAGATGAAATTACCTACCTGGGTTCCATCCTAGAGGCTAATCTTTCCTGTGACAAAATGGCATCCAATGTAATAAAAAAAGTCAACCAACGAACGCGATTCTTGTACCGGATCTCCTCTCTGGTAAACAAGAATACCCTGAAGACTCTAGCAGGAGCACTCATTCAAGGGTACTACGACTATGCTTGCACCTCATGGTACCAAAGCACCTCAAGGGCACTAAAAAACAAATTACAAACATCTCAAAACAAGCTAGTCAGACTACTACTTGACCTGACTCCTAGAACCCACCTCACCCCTGCCCACTTTGACAACCTAGGATGGCTTAGAGTAGACGACAGAGTACAGCAACTTGCAATGGGCCTGGTCTACAAGATACACTACGCGACCAAGGTACCCATGTACATGTCAAAATACTTCCCAAAGGTCAGTGAATACCACGATCACAACACCAGAGGGAGCTCCACAAATCATGTAAAACCCAGATTCGGCTCAAACAAGGGACTAAACACGTTTCGCAATTATGCCACATCAATGTGGAACGCCCTGCCTAAAGCTGTAAAGGAATGTGAATCACTACCCACCTTCAAAAACACTCTCAAAAAACACCTACGTGAGACTGCAATTCGAAACTGGCCCCTACAAATGTCCTAACCTAGTTGTACAGTAAATGACCAAGTAAGGCTTTGACAACATTCCAATGTACAGTGTAAAATGTGTGTGTGTCCCCTACCCAACCCCCCCCCCCCCCCACCTCCAATGTACAGCCCTCACCCAACCCACCCAACCCCACCCCACCAACCTCCTCCAATGTACAGTTTCTACGCCAAATGTATATACACTCCTTTTCTGGACACTTTTGTATCACAAACAGTACTGTATTTGCAAATCTGATATGTCATAAATGTATAGATGTAGCAGTACTGTCTATCTGTATGTCATGTATGTTATGATGAATTGAAAATGGGGGACCCTGGTGGAAACAAGACGAAAGTCTTTCTCTGGTCTGCATCCCCTTAACAATTGTATGTATTGAGATGTACTGTACTGTACCCATTCTGCAATCTGTTAATAAACTTTTCAATCAATCAATCAATCAACACAGGCTATTTGGAAATCGCCCCTTACACAGTAGAATGCCACTCTAATAGGTAGACTAGATGGTTTTTAGACCTTAAGGAGATAAAGAAAACTAATGGCTTTGTCAGAGAGATTAGTTAGATGGCTTTAGAAAACATTGCAAAACATATGTAAAGAAAGGAAAGACATTGTTTGTAAATTAATGTTAATACTGAACAAAATAATAAGTGATAAAAATAGAGCTAAAACCTAGATTACAGCGTACTTAGAATAGGAAAAACAAACAGTAAGCAATCAAATAAAGTAAAAAGTGGATCCAACTGAAAACAAGACAGTGAGTCACTGACTAGAAAATAAAGAATTATCTTAGTATTCTAAAATGCAATTACAGAATGGTAAAGAGTTTGTAGATGGAAATAGCTCATGTTTTATTATGAATGCATCAAGAGCCAGTCTGTCTCCCCATAGACTGTGAAAACCGTTGTCACCAGAACCAACTGGTTGTGTCAGCAGAAGAAATTGTGTAACATGTGGACACAGGACACCAACAGACAGGTTTCTGCTGGAATGTGGACCAAAATAAGAAAAGCGTATGGACGTGAACAGGCAGGCAGGGTCTCCCCCCTCCCTCTCGCTCTCTGTCTCCCCCTCCCTCTCTCTCTCTCTCTCCCCTCTGATAAAAAGGGCGGAGGGCGACGGACAGAGACAGACACACCCGGTGACACTCAGAGGAGACGGAGAAGGATCCCTGCAGAGCCAAGCCGTGACACAGAGGGACTGAGACCCGATGACAGACGAAATCGCTTCGCATCAGGAGAAGCGCTGACACACCGGCTGAGAGAAGGAACCTGGAGAGACACGCCACACACACGTGCTTGAGCGCTGAACCTCCACCGACGGAGAGAGGATCACCAACCGGAGCTTGAGAGCCGAGCCGGAGACTCAGAGCCACTGACACCCAATGACAGAAGATCGCTTCGCAGCAGGAGATCCTGCCACGGAGAGAGATGAAATCAAGCGCTCCTTGCTTGAGCGCTGAGACTGACGGAGACCCAAGGTTGCCTTGGCAACCACCACAAAGAGAAGCCGCGTGTTGGCCATGGACAACCTGAGACAGCGGACAGCACCGAGAGACGATTAGATTGAAATGAAAGAGACAATTAGATTGAACTAAAGAGACGATGTACTGTTTTAATTCCTAAAGCTGTTTTATTAATAAACAACCGCCGCCCGTTGATTTTGACCATATCGTCAGTTTCCTCTTACTTGAACCGAACATCTGAGAAAATACCTAACCCACTGCAGAGGAAAGGGTGATATAGAACACTATACGATCAATGAACTTAGACAGGGATACATGAATGAAGATAAGACACTTCAATAGCATGTACAATACTGCTGTATATATTTATTCTTAACGTGTATATATATATATACACACACATCTATCCACATACCTGCATATAAAATCCTACATATCTGTACTAGTTACTATATATATAAATATATTTGTACATATCCCTTACCTACTCAATCGTTTTAACATAGCTATAGATGCTATATCTGTACAGAATATCCTTTACCTACTACATAGTGTCTTAATACCTGTATCAGTGTACATAATACCAAAACTCTTTACATACATCTCATAAGCACTACACTCAGTCCAGTTTAATCACCTGTACATTGTATATTACTATTACACTTTACTGTTACATTTGCACTCTGGTTGGATGCCACACTTCTTTTCGTTGTACTGTACTTGTGCTGCATGATGACAATCCATTTGAATCTAATCTAAAATGTTGGCCAACAGCTCAATAAGCCAACTGTGTGTCCATCTTCAAAATCCTCAACACCTCCTATTTTTACATGCACCACTGCTGCCCTCTGCTGGTGAGACCGAGTTAAGACAGGGACACGGCAAGTTCACCATCATCATTTTATTCAAATGTTTTTACGGTCAAAAATAACTTGCATGTTATCCAAGATGGGAATATAAATATAACCTCCATGTTATCCAAGATGGGAATATAAATATAACCTCCATGTTATCCAAGATGGGAATATAAAAATAACTTCCATGTTGTCCAAGGGAATATAAATATAACTTCCATGTTGTCCAAGACGGGAATATAAATATTACTTCCATGTTATCCAAGATGGGAATATAAATATAACTTCCATGTTGTCCAAGATGGGAATATAAAAATAACTTCCATGTTGTCCAAGGGAATATAAATATAACTTCCATGTTGTCCAAGACGGGAATATAAATATTACTTCCATGTTATCCAAGATGGGAATATAAATATAACTTCCATGTTGTCCAAGATGGGAATATAAATATAACATTCTTTGACATCTTTTTAAAAATAACTCATGTACCAAAAGCAAGCTCCGCCCCTTCGACACACATCGATATGACCGCCATACTATGTTCACCCCAAAATAATGACCCATCTCTTCTGCAAAGTCTTCACATTAATGTCGGCTAAGCTACACCGTTTCCTGCCAATCTCATTACACACAGGAATCTGCAGAGCTTTTGTAAAGAAACATCTGCCTACATTGTTCCTCCATGTTTAATGAACCATTCAACATGGCGATAGTACAGTAAGTACAGTAAATGACAAGAGAACATTCTAAATTAAACCTAGGACACGGGATGAGCCACGACGGGTAGCTAACAGAAAGGAAGGGCTGAGGAGACGAGGAATGTATTAAACCGGTGGTACTCAACCCGTGGTGTCGGGACCGAGGGGTGAGCCGGGAGAGCGTTCAGGGGTCGGACCGAGAGAGCGTTCTGACGGGGGTCACAGAGGGGTCAGGACCGAGAGAGCGTTCTGACGGGGGTCACAGAGGGGTCAGGACCGAGAGAGCGTTCTGACGGGGGTCACAGAGGGGTCAGGACCGAGAGAGCGTTCAGGGGTCGGACCGAGAGAGCGTTCTGACGGGGGTCACAGAGGGGTCAGGACCGAGAGAGCGTTCCGACGGGGGTCACAGAGGGGTCACAGAGGGGTCAGGACCGAGAGAGCGTTCCGACGGGGGTCAGAGAGGGGTCAGGACCGGGAGAGCGTTCCGACGGGGGTCAGAGAGGGGTCAGGACCGAGAGAGCGTTCCGACGGGGGTCACAGAGGGGTCAGGACCGAGAGAGCGTTCTGACGGGGGTCACAGAGGGGTCAGGACCGAGAGAGCGTTCTGACGGGGGTCACAGAGGGGTCAGGACCGAGAGAGCATTCCGACGGGGGTCACAGAGGGGTCAGGACCGAGAGAGCGTTCTGACGGGGGTCACAGAGGGGTCAGGACCGGGAGAGCGTTCTGACGGGGGTCACAGAGGGGTCAGGACCGAGAGAGCGTTGATGGGGGTCACAACGGGGGTCAGGGGGGGTGAACCACTTCAACGGTATGGAGTGAGACCATTAGTCTGAGGTCATTGAATAAAAAACGATGAGATTATAACCCATTGTTGTGCAAAGTGCATCTCGTGCCAGAGATAATCCCTGTTAAGTTTTGATAATTGTTGGGTCACATCTTTCCAGAATATCTTAACTGGTGGGCAGTCCCAATACATGTGCATAAATGTCCCTTCATCCCCATTTGTACATTGGGAGCATTTGGAGTCTTGTTTAAGACCCATTCTGTTCAGTCTTATAGGAGTCAAGTATGTCCTGTGAATATAGTTAAGATTGATTTGTTGATGGTCCGGGTTCCTTGATGTAAGACGGACATTTGCCCAGGCTTCTTGCCAATCAAAGTCATTTTCCAGGTCTGGTATATCCCTCCTCCAGGCAGAGTCTAGTTGGAGGGTTTCATACGAGGACGTTAGTAATTGATGATAAAAATCTGAAACAAAACCTCTCGATGTCTCTCTTTCATAGAAGAATTTGTGGTATCTGTGTTCAATTGGTATGTCTAATGGAACACCGTGAGACTTCAAACATAGCCGTAACTGTATGTAAAAAAGCCATGTGGACTTGGTGAGATTACATTTTTTGCAATTTCTCCATAACTACAAAAACCCTGTTTGTTAAAAACATCCCCTAATGAGTGTATGCCTTGCTCTTCCCATATAGGGAATCTTATAGGTAGTTTTTCAATCAAGAGTGCATTGTTATTGAATAAGGGAGTATGATTGTGCCATTTATGTCGGTTAGGATATTTTTTTTGTGTTTCACGCCATATCCCGATCGCATGAGTAATTATGGGGCCAAATTTCCGTTCACAATGCTTGATTGGTAGTTTAGTGTATGCTATGTCCTTCAGTCTATGTCAGTGGCGTCGCGTGGGTAAAATAACAGGGGAAGCCAAAAAAAATTATTAAAAAAAAATTATTAAATATTTTATTAATATTTTTTTTTTTTTTTTTTTAAGTCAAGCAGTCACCATGTACACTACAGTATGGCTCGGCGGCCAGTCAAACTTTCTTAACAGATTGCAGAACGGGTACAATACAGTACGGCTCAATACACACAATTGTATAAGGGGATGCAGACCAGAGAAAGACGTTTGTCTTGTTTACATCAGGGTCCCCCATTTTCAATTCATAGTGACATTTATGACATACAAGACATCATGACATCAAATATACAGTACTGTTACCCATAGATCCTGACAGAGTATATACATATGATGGGGAGGGGACTGTACATTAGGAGGGGGTGGGTGGGTGGGAGAGAAATATACATACGGCCGGGAGAGAATATGACTGTCTATTAGACAAACGTGACAAGACAAACGTATTTCTCTGGTCTGCATCCCCTTAACAATTGTGTGTATTGAGCCGTACTGTATTGTACCCATTCTGCAATCTGTTAAATAAAGTTTTCATTCATTCATTCATTCATTCATTCATTCATTCATTCATTCACGTGTCTGTTGCGCGGCGCGCCCAGCCATCAGAGCGCTCCTACTGTAAAATGCGGAAGCAGCCATTTCAGCCTCAGTTTTACTCGTTTATAAAAATGATTTAAAATGTTTATTAGCAACGCCGAGCTTTCAAACCCCGCCGCATCTGTGTGTGAAACCCTAATGGAACGCTGGGTACCTTTGACATTTATATCCGATATATTTTGGACCCACCGCTAGCTTTTAAGCAGTGCTTGATGGTGCACATTAACCTGGCTACTACGGAGGAATAAGTGACTGCGTATTCCAGCCCCTGGCTTGCATTGCAGTCATGAAAGGGTCTACAAGCTTGCCTGATAACGTTAGTTAGTCAGTCAGGCTGCTCAGTGCTTACCTGGTCAATAATGTGGTCCTCCTCTTGCCAGATAGATTTGTTAAATCATAATATCCACAGTGGTGTGCTCTGCTGGTCCTCAGTAAATGTCCCGCCGGCGAAAATAAGTTGCTATTAAAGTGCTAAATGTTAGATACACTAATAGAGGATTCGAACGTGCCCGCTCTGTTAATAACATTTTCAATCAATCCCGCGAGGGGATGATGTTCAGACATGTTTGTAGTAGACTACTAGACTGAGTGACGCCAGACAGTTTTATACTACTAATGGGATGTCACGTTAGGTAGTCAGGTGGAAACGTGAACTTCTGACCTGCCCCGCCTCCAGGGGGGAAAATATGCTGAGTGTTTTCCTCCCAGCTCCGTTTTAAACTTTTAGGGTGTGGCAGTCAGCTCGAATCTGATTGGCTAGGATTGGATTTGGACTCTATAATGCTGGAAGCCAGGAGAAAGAGACCTACCCACTGCCTCTCTCCTATACTAGCTGCAGTGAGCACAGTGAGTCTGACAGTGTGTTAGAGGGAGTGAGAAGGAGAAGAGGGAGACATTAAAAAAAAAAAAAAAAAAATATAACACAGATGCACAGATGAAAAAGAATGTAAACTATATTAAAAAAAATTATATATTTTTTATTTTTTTTTCATATTTCATATTTGATATGAATTTATAGGGAGGCATGGCTTCCGTTGGCTTCCATAAGGATTCGCCACTGGTCTATGTGTGGCTACTATGTTTTCTTCTAATTTTCTCCAGGATACTAATGCTTGGGGATCAAACCATGTTGTCAATGGTCTTAATCTGTACGCCTTAAAATAGTGGAAAAAATCTGGAAATGCCATGCCACCGTCTGCTTTATTTCTCTGTGCGGTGGATCTTTTTATACGTGGTGGTTTGTTATTCCAAATAAATTTGTATGTGGAGGCGTGTAATCTTTTCCAGTAACCCTCTGGAGGGGGTAACGGTAGCATTGAACTGAAGAAGTTGATTCTAGGTAGTACGTCCATCTTAACTATTGATATCCGTGCCTGTACTGAGTTTTTAAGTTTTGCCCACCTATCAAGGTCGTCTTTGATTTTGTTTTGGATTTTTGTGTAATTGTGCTTCACCGTTTGTCTTATGGTGGGGAATATTTCCACTCCCAAGCATCTAAAATGTTTTACCATAGGTATCTCTCCTGGGAGGGTTATATCTTTTTTTGCAGGGGTGTTAAGTGGAAGGAAAGCCGACTTCGGCCAATTTATCTTGAATCCCGATAAATCACCAAAGTTCTCAATCAACTTGAGCAGATGAGGCAGTGTGGTGTTGGGGTTTTGCATGAACAGTATTACGTCGTCCGCATATAAACTAATTTTATGTTGTGTGCCCTTGATTACGATTGGTTGTATGGATTGGGATTGTCTTATATATTGTGCTAAAGGTTCTAATGATAGATCGAATAGTCCGGGACTAAGAGGGCAACCCTGTCTAGCTGAGCGTGATACCGGAAATATTCCGGAGGTGATTATACCTGTAGTAATCATGGCCAGAGATAATCCCTGTTAACCATCTCAGTGCCAGAGATAATCCCTGTTATATATCGTATAGCATCGCGTCCCGCTCTGAGCCTTACGAGATACTCATATCTCCTGTGATACCTAATGTATCTCCCACGAACAAAAACACATGCACCCCACCTGTATGGGGCCCCGCCCCTTATGGTGGCCACCGCCCATATAACCATGACCCTGGTCATGAAACACCCTTCCTCTATTTTCGTCCCAGTGTGTTGGATGCGTGCACCATACGAGCTAGCGGAATGAAAAGATTAAGGAAGATTAATAGTGTTGGAAGCTTACCGGAGGTTGCTGGCCCCTGGCATCTTCGACGCATGTTTTCGGCGACACGACGGGCCTGTGATGTTCCTCGTTTGATGACTGCACATCGAGGTTCAGCTGTACAAGGCTGGCTGTCGGGCCAGCTTGTACTCAGGTAGGCCCTGTGTCTTCAGGCATGGGTATTAGTGTTAGTAATGCTGGTTTGTGTTGTTAACACAACCTTGTTGTGTGTTGGCGCCAGGGGCAAGATGGTTTGGTGAACGTTCTCTGCAGGGAACGGTTTCCAAGCTGTCTTGGGCGTGCTGCTAAAACATCTAAAGCTATGCTAACATGCTATCGCTACTGCCGCATGCTATCACTACTGCTAATTGCTATGCTGTTTTAATGTCTCCGCCGTGAGATGTTGTCACTCTCCCGCCTCTTGCCCGGTTCATCAATGAAGGTCAGTCGGTAGCTGTTGTGGGGTTTTGAGTTCTATTTACCTTTTTCGGGTAAATGGGTTGACAACGGGGTAGGTCGTGGCTAGGTTCTAGCCAGGTATTACCTTGTGTTCCGGCGGGGTTTGTTGAACGGTGTTCCCATCTGGGTTGGCGTCGGGTAGTGGGGCTATGGGTCCAGCTGACATGGTAAACATGTTGCGTGTCTGTGCACAGGCAATTGTTGTCTTGGGTTCCACATTGCCTGGCGTTAGGCTGCAGTAGTATAAGGGCAGGGCCGCTTGGGAGAAATGTGAGGCCCTGTGCGTTTTTAGACGCGAGGCCCCCCATCTCCTGGGGCGGCCCTGTGTAGGGGGCTATTGTTTCATTTTGTCACTCTGCTATGAGAAGGTCTGTCTTGCTACAGCTTTCTCTCCTCTCAAACCATTCACACTGACGGTCAATCGGTATACTGGGGGAGTAGTGCGGGGGGGGGGCTTTGTTTACCTTTTTTGGTAAATGGGCTAAATTAGGGCTGGTGTTCTGTTGTGAATATTTTGAATGAAGACGGGTCTGGTCCGTCTCCCCTTAAACTTTGTGTGTATGGGTTTGCTCATTCTACAGTTTTTGTGGTTTAGCTCTTTTATTCATTTAACCTTTTCATGGTCCACACCACAGTGGAGGGTGCTGTTTGCAATCACCACTGGTGCTCCATGTTAACGTCAGTCCTTTGTTTTTGATATATTGAAACAATGCCCCGCCCGGCCGACACCATGGGTCGGCCTGGCGAGTGGCTGGTGGGCTGTTAAGGCTTGTACCGCCACGGTATGGAATTGGCAACGATTAGAACTGTGTTCGAATTGGTGTTTTTTCTATTACAGAAATGGTGTCTGGTGGAGGGGCCTTGAGGGCCGGCCGACGTCGACACATCGCGCACGGTGTTGGTAAACCACTCCGTCGAGGATGTTGACGTTATTAGCTTTGACCCAGCCGCAAGCTATAACCGCTCAGGGTTCCCCTCTCCGCAGGGGATTTTGGTCTTCTGCTGGAGCGCGGGCGGTATTGTCCTAGGCCCTACACCGCCTCACACCGCGCAGCCAGAAGAAGAGAGAGCACGGCCTCGTCAGCGGCGATGACGGGGCCCTCGACAGGCGGCCATGTTTCCCCCGCCAGTGGTGCCCTGGTTGGAGAATCGACAGGGTATCGCGAGGCCGACAGTCTTGGCGGCCGAGGGATCGGCCGTTTTGGGTGATTTCGGTGTTGGTAAACCACTCCGTCGTCATTTTGCCGCGAGCAGCCCGCTCCCCGTTCAATCCTCTCTCTGGTATCCCCAGGAGCGGGGCTCTGAGCGTTCTCCTTTGGCTGCGGGCCGCGAACCTTCATTGAAGCGTATGCGGCCCCATTCTTCGCTTCTCATGGAGACAGGGGCTGACACCCAGTTGATGGCTGAGCCTGGGTCTGTCCGTGAGAATGTTGTGCTGTCAAGCGGCTCCCACACCTTGAACTGTGTTGGTTGAGCCTGGTGTTACGTCTGTCAACTTAAGTGTTGTCAGCAGGGGGGCTCGAAACCTTTTGAGGCACACAGTGCGGGCTTCCCCGGCCTCGCCTTCGCCAGGCCAGGTATCATGTTGGTGTTCCCACTCCTGGAATATTGGCAGGTGGTCGCAGCTCACATGGTTTGGGGTGGTAGTGATATCACTGCAGGGCTACGGTGTGTAGGAACCCATGGGGGCCTTACACCTTGCATGTCCAGCTGCAGAACAACTCCTTCAGCATGTTCTGGAGGGGTGTTCAGTGGGGGGGCTTTTTTGATCGGAAGCCCCCCGTATCAGACAGGCCCTTTTCTGTCGGGGTTCCCCCTTGGGTGCGATTGCCTCGTGGGTGGTGTCAGGGTCAGGTGTTCCGACACGGAACGCGCTCCTCGCACGATTCCAGGGTTGTCTTCGCACAGCGGGGGGGACCGGGCCAACTATCTACAGTTCCTGGCGGACCTGCGCCACGTGACGGCGGGTGCGTTGGGAGTGTCGTCACATATGACTACGGCAGTACCATATGTCGAGGTAGATGGAGAGAATGGTGAGGCGGGGACTTGTGTTTACACAACCCCACCCGTTTTCAGGTTTGGTACAGACCCTGTTGTCGGGGTCTCCAGCAGGGACAGCTCTGGTCGACGAGATCCAATCTCTGTGGACGAAGCAAGCCATCGTCGTGGCGTTCTCCTCCCGGTGTTCTCTGCCCGAGAAGTCGGGAGGGAGGGGTGTAAGACCCAGGCTGGACCTGTCCCATGGGAAGGTTCAGCATTTTTTGGATCGTCTCCTACCTGTTGAACACTGTCAGGTGGGGGTCTGGTTCTCCTCCATAGACCTGTAGGATGCGTATGCGCGTCCCCGATCTTCCATCCTAGGGCTTACCTACGCTTCCTTTGCAGGGTTAGCGTATGAGTACCAGAGGCTGCCGTTCGGTTTTCTCTGGCTCCCCGCATCTTCACCAAGTGCGTGGAGGCCGCACTGGGGCCTCTGCGTCATCCGGGGTTACGGAGTGTTCTGCCCTGATGACGTTCTGGTCCTTCGCGGTCAAGGTGGATCGTCAGGTCTCGTACCAGGCAGGTCTCTACCAGCCTGGGGTTGCTGTAGACTGGATGTAGAGTATTCCTCTTCCCAGTCAACGGTTGGAGGGCTATGGGCATCCATCTCGGAGCGTGTTGTCAACACGCTCGGGAGGTTCCGTCCTAGGACGGTTACGGCGCTGTCTCACGTCGCGTTTTCACCGACGCCTCCCTCGCTGGTGATGCGTCGGGCCAACGCAGTAGGGGGCAGCTGGCAAACCATGCTGCCCGGTCTGCGCTACGTTCAATGTGTTGGTGTTGAAAGCGGTCCTTCTGGTCCACAAATGGTGTTGATCAGGACGGACGATACGACGTCAGTGTCGTGTATCGACAGACAGGGAGGAGTACGCTCCCCCTGTCTGCACCAGGCGGCGGGCGGCTGGCTATGGGCGTCCTCCATCTGCGCGGCCTAAGGGCTCCCCACATCCCCGGCAGGGAGAATGTGGGTGCAGGTGTACTGTTGCGGGGCGGCCCTCATCCTGACGGGTGTGGATTGCGTCTGGACATGGCCAGGCAGGTCTGGGACCGATGCCGTGCCGCCAGGGATTCTTCCCCATACATCTGTTAGGTCAGTTGTTGGGACGGGTACGTTGAGGGGCGCAGGTTCTTGATCCTGATGGTGTTACCATCTGGAATGCGCATGCTCCCTCCACTGTCGCGCTTACGCGGGCAGATGACGTATGTTCCAAGTGTGGTGTAAGGCGGGGGGCCAGGACTCAGGCTCCTGCCCCCTGGTTGCTGTCCTTAGTTACCTCCAGTCTCTCCTTGATAGACTGTCGGCTTCGACGGTGAGGGTATATGCAGCAGCTATATCCTCCTATCATGAGGGGTTTGAGGGGATGTCTTGTTCAGCCACCCTCTTGTGAAGCGTTTCCTGCTTGGCGCTCGACGCGTTAAGCCGGTGCAACGCTCCTTGGCTCCGACTTGGGATCTTCAATTGGTCCTCGGTCGGTTGTCCTTGGCCCCGTTTGAGCCGCTCGAGCGGGCGCCGTTGGGACAGCTGTCCTTCAGGACCGCGTTCCTTCTGGCTGTCACTTCCGCTAAACGCGTAGGTGAGCTCTGTGCTCTCTCGGTACATCCAGAGTGCCTGTCTTTTCGGACCGATTGCGGTGTCACTCTGCGACCTAATCCTGCTTTCGTGCCGGAGAATATCCGGAGTTCCTTCCGCTCCCGGGATATTGTGGTTCAGGCGTTTCGTCCTCCTCCTCACACTGGTGAGTTAGATGCGGGCCTTCACCTGTCATGTCCAGTCCGTGCTTGGGGATTTACCTCAGCCGTACTCAGGATTTCAGGGTTACCGACCAGCTTTTTGTCTGTTACGGTGGGGCTCGTGCTGGTAAGGCACTGTCGGAGCAGCGCCTGTCCCATTGGTTGTGCGAGGGTGTTACCCTCTGCTACACGCTGGCTGGGCAGGATCCCCCTGGGGGCGTCAGGGCGCACTCCACTCGTGGGGTGGCTGCCTCTGCCGCTCTCCTGGGTGGGGCCTCGGTGGAGGCCATCTGTGCTGCAGCTTCATGGTCCTCCCCGGGCTCCTTTGTAAGGTTTTTCCTCATGGACATGACCGGGGGTTCTGTCTCCCAGGCGGTTCTGGGGTCTGTGGCCTTTCCTGCTTCCCGTCCTTGGTCGGGTAGCAGGAGTGTATGGGTATGGGCCGCAGTGTGTTGAGTCACACGTGGTTCCGCCTGTACGGTGTGTTCAAGGGGTTCTGGCTCCCTCTTGTTCGCATTCAGGTGGAGTTGACTGCGCCCCCCCCTTCGTTAGGAAGGATGGGGTGACAGGGCTCCCCGCACCCCTTGATGTGGGCTTACGGGTCCTCAGGGGGTACATCTGTCGGGTCTCGCGCCCGCTCTTCCCCATTATCTCGTAAGGCTCAGAGCGGGACGCGATGCTATACGATATATAACGATAGGTTATGTAGATAACCTAGTTATATTAGTATAGGCTAAGCGTCCCGCTCTGCGCGCCCTGAGTTCCCTCTTGAGGGATCTTTTCCTGGGACGGGTTTTGGCGAGGAAGGGTGTTTCATGACCAGGGTCATGGTTATATGGGCGGTGGCCACCATAAGGGGCGGGGCCCCATACAGGTGGGGTGCATGTGTTTTTGTTCATGGGAGATACATTAGGTATCACAGGAGATATGAGTATCTCGTAAGGCTCAGAGCGGGACGCTTAGCCTATACTAATATAACTAGGTTATCTACATAACCTATCGTTAACCATCTCTGTGCCAGAGATAATCCCTGTTAACCATCTCGGTGCCAGAGATAATCCCTGTTAACCATCTCGGTGCCAGAGATAATCCCTGTTAACCATCTCAGTGCCAGAGATAATCCCTGTTCTGTTTCATTAGGGGATCCGCTTGGCATCACTCATGCACTCCCTCGCGTACGTGCACGCGCACTGAATAAATTCCACAAATGTACCTCTAATACCAGTATTAGTCTGACCACACCCCTCATTAGCTTACCTTCATAAGCAGGTGTGTGGTCACCTGCTCTCCTCCTTCTCGCTTTCACCACAAGGAAGTGCCTCGGTAGTACCCCACTTGACATGTTGTTAGTTGAAAAGAGTTGTGACGAGTCTACATTGTGCTTAATTTTTTCTTCTCTCATATCTGTTGTAAAGAAAAAGTTTGGGTCATAATGTATTCTTCGGAGAGTAGACCCGCTAGACCTACTCTTCACCAGCGGTTCTCCATTCCCGCCTCCGTCGTGCGTTCTGGTGCTGGGCTGTTGCCACTTTCGTGGTTGCCGACCCAGCCCAGGAGACAGCCGATGGATAGTTTGCCTCTCCGAAGAGCCGAGGAGTCGGTGCCGTCGCTCCGGCGATGGCCTGATCTCGACTCTGGTTCCTCTGGTTCCAGGGAATCATCCGTTGGTGAACGGGGGGTTGTCTTGGAGCCAGAGGATTTGCGACGCAAACTTTTCGCGTCTGCCCGTTCACGTCGCAAGATGGTGGCATGCAGGCGCGAACGGCCTGGGTTTGGGGAACTGCTGGAGACCAGCGAGGATGCGTCCGGCTCTGGATTTCCGATGGAAACTGAGGACTTCTTGGAAGAGTCGGACGGATTCTTGTATGATGGTCCCGTGGAGGAGAGTATCCCTCCTATCCAGGTAACACCGGAGGGGGGAGAAATGGCTCCGTGGGACGCCTTGTTCGAAGATGTCGAGGAACCACCTTGGCCTCATCAGCAGCCTGCTGCATGTGAGGGATGTGGGTTCGGTGGAGGAAGGTCCGCAGGGGGAACTGCGGGCTTTGTTTCCCGAGCTCATGGCGGTAGCCGCCGCCGCAAACGGCGTGCCGCTGCCGCTGCCATTGCCTGCTCCTGTCCCTGATGATCTCATAGGTCATCTCTGGCAGCGTCGCCCGGTGAGAGGGGTGGACGTTGTCAACCCATTTTTCCCCTCAATGGGGGCCTATGTTAGTCAGGGTCAGGCGGTGTCTCACATCATGGGACTTACCCCCACCTACGTACCAGTTACGCGGGTGTCGGGGTTAGTCAAAGGTATGAGGGAGGGCGTGCCTCGGCTTGATAGTCCGATGGCCGCTCTCCTCTGTCCGGATATGGTGTGGGAACCCTTATGCAAGCCGGTCCTCCAGGGAAGATCGGCTAGGCGATTGGCATATTGGGGTGACCAGTCATTCATCGCTGGTACACAATCGCTGGCTGCGGCGTCTAACATCGCCCACCTAGCTAGATTTGTATCAGGGATTATGACGGGCGGCACGGATCTGACCGAGGTAAAATGCGATCAGATCACCCAGGCGTCAGGAGCTGTCCTGCACCTTACCCAGGTGCTGGCCATAGCCATGGGGAAAGTGCGCGCCCTGGCCACCCTGGGCCAGCGTCATCTTTGGCTGGAGCAGGCCCGTGTGCCGGAACGGAAGAGAGCCCCTCTTCTGACGGCCACCCTCTCAGGGGTTGGTCTGTTCGGGAAGGCCCTGCGGTTGATGACCTCAACATGCAGAGAGATGGCAGAGGAGAGATCCATCCTTCAACCCCATTTTCCGCCTCCCGCCCTTGCCGGTGGAGTCAGAAGACTTCCACGACGTCGAGCTGTCTCCGTCGTCCCTACCACTGCCTCTACCGCCGCTGCTGGCCCCTCCAAGAGGGCCAGGAGAAGAGACAGCGTTTCTGCTGCCGCCGGCCCATCCACGACCGGAGGAGACGGTAGGGAACGTCGAGACCAGCAGACAGTAACCTACCGTCCCTCCGGGGCTCCTCGGGGTGGCAAGACTCGAGCGGCGCGAGGTGGCAGACGCCGCTGAGAGTGACTTTTCCCCTCTGTGTCCCCTCTCCTTTACACCCTCCCCGGCCCCTCTATGATTGTGTTTTTGTGCCTTAAAACTTATGATAATAAAAAGTTCCCAGACATAAGGGGGACTATGTTTTTTGGCCAAACAAACTGTGTGTTTCTTCAACAAATCAGATGGTGGGGTTGTGTAAATATGAATCTGCACTTTTACGTTGTGAGATGAGTCGTGTTGTGTTACGAGATTAAGCAAGGTCTGCAACATACACTCAGTCATAGGGGGTTCTATTAGCCTGACGCTCCACATGCAGGTAGAAACTGGTGTTATTCCGTTGCTTAAACTAAGTATATGTGCTTCTTCTTTATTATTATAAAGAGTTGGATGTGTCTATATGAATTGGAAATGGGGGCCCCTGATGGAAACCAGACTAACGTCTTTCTCAGGTCTGCCTCCCCTTACCGATTGTGTGTATTGAGCCGTACTGTGTTGTACCCTTTCTGCAATCTGTTGGTTAAAGTTTTCATTCATTCATTCATGGAGTTGGTTGCATCCCGCCCTCTTGTCGTTCCCCTGGGCGTCTTGGGGATTCAATAAGATGGTCTAAATAGCCTATTATTGATGTGGATATGCCCAACGCACACATAGTGCTAGCTCAGGATGTTCTGTTGGACATTAGGTAACTGACTGGCGCGCCCTGGTTGCTTGGGGTTAAAACAGCGTTTTTATAAAGCAATTGGGATGGGGGTTTTTCCTCTTCCGACGCCCTGTGTGGTTGTCGACGGGTTCTCGTTCATATCAGGGGATGATAACGGAATGGATCTGAACATATGTGGAAGGGTCTCACGCCCTGGGGGTGGGCCGCCGGGCGCGGTTCGCACCGAAACGTCTGAGTGGCGCCTTCTTTTTATGTTTAAGATCAACACGCATATCTGCCCCTTCTCCTGGAGTTGGCATGTCGGCGTGGTTAGGGCACGGGACTGGTTCTGGTCACGCTGGTCCGGATCAGTTAAACCCGTTGTCCGCCGGGGATGCAGATCTGCTGTTCTGGTACCCTGAGGGACTTGAGCTTTTTTCAGGGGGAAAAATGCTAGGTCGGTCCGGGTGTCACAGGGTTGAGCGCTATGGAACCCTTGTTGGGTACATTGTATTCTACACTGTCGTAATGGCTTACGGCCGTGCCAACCTGTACGCGCCCGATCTCGTCGGATCTCGGCCGCCACGCAGGTTGGTCTTGGTTAGTACTTGGTTGGGTGACCTCCTGGGAATACCAAGTACGGGGTGCTGGGGCTGGTTTTCCATTCTTACGCTCTTCTCTTACGCATGGCGAAGAGGGGCCTGTTGGGGTGGTCTTGACCTCCTCGGGGGACCCTGTGCTCCCCGTATCACCGGGCCCGGTCCGAAGTAATGTTTTCGTTGACCTGTAGGCCCGGGATAACCCTGTTGGAAACTGGAACACGGGCTGCGGCAGTGCCGCGGGTGTGTTTTGGAGTTTTTTCCTGTGGGGTTATGGGACCAACCACCGCATAGGGTAACACCTGGGTGGTTGGTTCTCTGGTGTGTTGCTGCAGTGTCAACTCCTGGGTTAACCGGTTGAGGGTGCCCCTGCACGTTCATGACGTCTGCCAATCGTGTCAGCCTTCTCTGCCTCGACCCCTCTGGGTGGGGGTTTTTAAATGGAGGCTTGGTCATGCAACAACGCCAGCATACGGCCCTTCCGCCGGGGCGGCTGTGTTCAGCTGTCCTTTCTGGCGCCTGTCTCGTCCGCAGTCTCCAGGCTAGGGTTAACAGCCTGTTGCCTGGTTTTCCCCGGTGCACTGCCTGCTTCCGTTGGTTAACCTTTTTTGTGTGCTTACGGCCATGCTGACTGCCTGTTGCAGGGTCAGTGTGCCAGGCGGTGTACTGTTGGGGAGGACAGGGCCCGCTCGGCTGAGGGGCCTTTGTCCGAATACGCTGGCGATGTGGGGGGCGGGGTCACTAAGTGCCCACCTGGTGGGGTCTTGATGCTGGCATCATGGACTTCTCCGGGCCCCCGTTCCAGGGGGTCCAGTCCCTTTGGTGGGTCTGGGTCTTCCTTCGCGCTCCGCTGCTACGGCCTTGCCACGGGGTTGGGTTGCCCTTGACCCCGTGATTCTGGGGGCAGTAACGAGGTTGTTCCCTCCGTTCGTTCCCGGGTGGCATGCAGGTTGTGCATGTGTGTAGTCGTGGGGTCAAGCCACGGTCCGCTCACCCTGTGCGTTGAGTTGCTTGAGTGCCTCTTCGCACGGTCGGGTCCGTCGCCCTCCCGGGAAACCTCTAATAGGGGGGGTGCCCTCCATTAGGGGGGGTCGGGGGGGCTCGGCCCTCCCTGTTCTGTTGGTTGTGGGGGGCCTTCAGTGGGGTGTATTTGTCGGCCAGTGGCTCCGCTTGGCCTCCCTATGTGCATGAGTGATGCCAAGCGGATCCCCTAATGAAACAGAACGATAGGTTATGACTATAACCAAGCTCTGTTAATTAGGGGTGACGCTTGGCATCCGACGCTGCTGCAGCCCTTGACCTCACCTTGTGGTGAAAGCTTGGGAAGGAGGAGAGCAGGTGACCACACACCTGCTTATGAAGGTAAGCTAATGAGGGGTGTGGTCAGACTAATACTGGTATTAGAGGTACATTTGTGGAATTTATTCAGTGCGCGTGCACGTACGCGAGGGAGTGCATGAGTGATGCCAAGCGTCACCCCTAATTAACAGAACTTGGTTATAGTCATAACCTATCGTTAACCATCCGATGTTAAACGCGGCTCTTGGTCGTTGAGATTTCAGTATTTTGAGGGAATTCTCCCGATACCGATTCTCAGTGTTGGCCTCATAACGGTCCGATATCCCAATACGAGTATTAGGGCTGCAAATAACGATTATTTTGTTATAGATTAATCTAAACGATTAATTTACCATATTGTATATATTTCGAACATGAGTCATTCATTGCGCACTAGTTAATATGTTGCGCATGTTATGACTTAGAACATCTGCCGTTTCCACTGCAAGGACGCTACGATGAGTCGCTTGTGAATGCGCAAATCGACAAAATGTCACGGTCGACACCATCGACAATGTCGGCCTGTCGTAGGGCTGGGCGATATGGGCAAATTTTTTATCACGATAACATTTTTCATATCGTTCGATAGATATTTTTATTAGTATTAAAAAAAAGATATATATATTTTTTATCATTTAGACAACAATGTATGTTTATTTTGCAGCAATTCTTTGTCGTTGCCGCCATCTTTAGTGTTACAGCCCCTCACACTCCAGTTCTCAGCCTGCAGCTGGTTTGAAAGTGAAAGTAAACCGGCTTCTCTGCTGACTGTGGCTCCAGGGGAGTTGAACAGTTCTGGCTCTGCTAGTTTATTTTCTATCTTTTGGCGCTTTTTTGGTGGACAAACCACCGCACATGTGGACCGTGACTTGTGACTGGAGACTAGCTCTGCTAGCACACATAGCCTACTGTGTACAGACGGTTTCAAACTGTATTTTAAATTAGAAAGCAAACAAAATAAATGGACAAGAGAAAAATAAATCTCAATTTGGTCAGTATTGTCATTTGGACAAGCAAAGCCATTACTTTAAGTTGCAGGCAAGAAAGACAAGTCTGTCCACCGTCTCTGGTTTTAAAGCTGCCCTGTTGCAGGTCACAATAAAAAATTATAATAATAGATATTATTTTTATTATCGATTTTTTTTGTATCCACTTTTTCTCCTTATTTTCAATTTTTCTCCCATTGCAATTTCGCCTTGCCAATTCTCCCTTCAATTCACCCCTCCCCTGTCTCGAACGTTGCTAGACCATGCCTCCCACTGGTCGGCTGCAGTGAGGACCACGCCTTGCATCACGTGTCCCCTCCGGTACACGAGGAGGCAGCTGTCGCATCTTTTCACCTGAACAGCGCGATCTCTCAGTGGCGAGGAGTAACGCGTGGGAGGCTCACGCTGCCCCGATACTTCCTGATTCTGCTGTACAGGCGCACCAACCGACCTGTAGGAGTCGCTGTCCACAACGTCCGATCCCCACCCACCAGCTTCCCACCCTCTAACACTGCCAATTGTGTTAGTATGAACGACCAGCCAAGCCGGAAGCAACGCCGAGAGCTGAGCTCGAACCCAGCATCTCCTGCGTTAGTGGCGAGCGCCTTGCCCACTGCGCCACTCAGCCGTACTTTTTATTATCGATTATGAAAATATATCACGTTAATTATCGTTATCCTTTTATTGCCCAGCCCTAAAATGTCGGCTCGTCGTTGCGGCCCTAACCAAGTATCGGTACGTCCCAAGCACACTAAAAAAACTGGGATTGGGGTTAATTAATATTTATTAAATAATTATTAGTAACTTATACATAATAAAAAAGACTATGTGCCGTATGCAATAAAATTGGGCTGAATTCAACGAATTTGAACAATTTATTAATTGCATTTTACACAATTTTAGTTGAATAAAATTAGCTGTGATACATTGAGTCGAATTTAATTATATTTTATCAGCAATGTCAGAGATGCAGAAAATTGATAGATTTTACTCATTAGGAGGTCTTTGGTTTTAATCACCTGGCACTTTCGCCCAACTAATGGGACCTTATTTTGACACCACGTGGATGATGCGGCCAATCACATGCAAGGATCATGCTATTGCCATTATATCCAAATGTAACTGGTCTAAGGCCACCCTCTGCTTGTCGTCGTGCATGTGAAGTGAAGACTCAGTTGTAGCCAGTCATTGTGTTTTATTTCTCCTGAGAGCAATACAGACAAGAATAATATGGCATTATTTCTTGTCCACTAGGTGGCTCCAGTTCACAGGCTCCTTCCTCATTCAGGCCAGACTGAACTCCATTTTTAATCAAACATTGAAATAACACATTTACAATGAAACAATACAATAAGATAATACAAAATAAACAATAGGATTCATTAATTTACCTGAGAGCAATACAGACAAGAATAATATGGCATTACTTCTTGTCCACTAGGTGGCTCCAGTTCACAGGCTGCAACGAGGGAAATCAATGTCAGGAAGAGGCCTACAACGCATTGCTCAGCCCATAACTACTAGTTGTCTACATGTGTCATACAAGAGTTCGCCACCACAGCTAAACCCCATTACAAAAAGTGCAGAATTGTTCACATTAACACAGTTACCACTATATACAACTCCGGTTCATTGCCCGGCAACTTATTTACAATAGTACGTTCTTTTAAACCATTAATAAGTTCTGGGGACATGGGACAGCTCTTACCTCCTTCCTCATTCAGGCCAGACTGAACGGGAAGAGGCGGGCGACAAAGTAAATGCGTCACTTCGGCAGGAAGTGACGACGGCTTCAAAATAAAAGACTATGAGAGTAAAAATAATAATAATAAATTAAAGTAAAAACGTTAGGGAGGGATTCTTTGTGGAATACAACATATTAGTATATTAAATATATACCTGCTACATACTCCCCCCCTGAATTCCGCTAAAATCCCGAACCTACAGACATGACACACACTAACAGGGACCTCCAACACACGTCAGAACCGGCACGGGTTTACATGAAGAAACGTATCTTCAGAATCAGCTAGAAGCTACCTGTCAAACAGGTTCAGAGAAAACAAAAGGGTGTACAGTCCTATGTTCCTCCTAGAATCGCTTGGTGCCTTATACACCAAACCTACCCGGCCTACTCGAGTCCCATATCCTACCTGTGAGCACATGCAGTAACACTACTTACAGTGACACATTGCAAGACTAAAGTGTACACAAACTAAACAAATATGCACTGACTACAGCAACTACAGTATACTGCCCATTGACCTAGACAACGTCGGTTTCTAAGGTGTGAGCTAACTGCAGCCGCTACAGTACACTGCCCTGCAAAGGCTAACCGCAGTCACTATAGTATACTGCCCCTTGACCACACGGTGTGAGCTAACTGCAGCAACTACGGCAACCTGCCCTCCAACCTAAACACGTAAGATACAAACACAGGACGTGGAAATCAAGGAGCTTGAGAAATCAAAAAAAATAATTGGCCTCTGCACAAAGCACAGAATCCCTGTGACATGACAGAGAGTTCCCGACTCTGTATACTGTAGGGCACCAGCTCTGCACCAAAGCAGAGAGTTCCAGTGACATGACAATAAAATTCCAGGCTCTGCTCACTGCCATATAACCATATTCCCAATTATACTATGTACATGTATATAAACCAATATCAAAAAAAATGTATGAACTCCCCTCTACGACATAGGGATCCATCTTCCTCCTCTCACTACAAAACGAGCTATCAGGAAAGAAGGGAAAAAAATTATACATATTCCATTAATCACAAAAAAAATCTCCAAATGCTTCAGCACCTTTAACAAAACAGAAAAACAAAAACTGACCACCAGTCCTTTTCAACAACTCAACTGTCCTCTTTTTCAAAAAGAACACGATGTCCTCTTTTCTAGAAAGAACACGATGTCCCCCTTTTTTAGAAAGAACACGGTGTCCTCTCAACTGTGACACAGTCACTTCGACAAAAATACAGCCATCTCAATGGAACCTTTTTTTTCTTCTTCTTCCTCCTCTTCCTCCGACCTCCGATGATCAAGCTGGCCTTGACCCTCATTGCAAAAAAAATTTTTTAGTGATCACAGCATCTTTCTTCTGTAGTTCTGTTCGACGACCTCCCGGCGACCAACTGGTGTTGGTACTTGCGTATCCGGTCACTGGCACCACTGTAACTGGTCTAAGGCCACCCTCTGCTTGTCGTCGTGCATGTGAAGTGAAGACTCAGTTGTAGCCAGTCATTGTGTTTTATTTCTCCTGAGAGCAATACAGACAAGAATAATATGGCATTATTTCTTGTCCACTAGGTGGCTCCAGTTCACAGGCTCCTTCCTCATTCAGGCCAGACTGAACTCCATTTTTAATCAAACATTGAAATAACACATTTACAATGAAACAATACAATAAGATAATACAAAATAAACAATAGGATTCATTAATTTACCTGAGAGCAATACAGACAAGAATAATATGGCATTACTTCTTGTCCACTAGGTGGCTCCAGTTCACAGGCTGCAACGAGGGAAATCAATGTCAGGAAGAGGCCTACAACGCATTGCTCAGCCCATAACTACTAGTTGTCTACATGTGTCATACAAGAGTTCGCCACCACAGCTAAACCCCATTACAAAAAGTGCAGAATTGTTCACATTAACACAGTTACCACTATATACAACTCCGGTTCATTGCCCGGCAACTTATTTACAATAGTACGTTCTTTTAAACCATTAATAAGTTCTGGGGACATGGGACAGCTCTTACCTCCTTCCTCATTCAGGCCAGACTGAACGGGAAGAGGCGGGCGACAAAGTAAATGCGTCACTTCGGCAGGAAGTGACGACGGCTTCAAAATAAAAGACTATGAGAGTAAAAATAATAATAATAAATTAAAGTAAAAACGTTAGGGAGAGATTCTTTGTGGAATACAACATATTAGTATATTAAATATATACCTGCTACATACTCCCCCCCTGAATTCCGCTAAAATCCCGAACCTACAGACATGACACACACTAACAGGGACCTCCAACACACGTCAGAACCGGCACGGGTTTACATGAAGAAACGTATCTTCAGAATCAGCTAGAAGCTACCTGTCAAACAGGTTCAGAGAAAACAAAAGGGTGTACAGTCCTATGTTCCTCCTAGAATCGCTTGGTGCCTTATACACCAAACCTACCCGGCCTACTCGAGTCCCATATCCTACCTGTGAGCACATGCAGTAACACTACTTACAGTGACACATTGCAAGACTAAAGTGTACACAAACTAAACAAATATGCACTGACTACAGCAACTACAGTATACTGCCCATTGACCTAGACAACGTCGGTTTCTAAGGTGTGAGCTAACTGCAGCCGCTACAGTACACTGCCCTGCAAAGGCTAACCGCAGTCACTATAGTATACTGCCCCTTGACCACACGGTGTGAGCTAACTGCAGCAACTACGGCAACCTGCCCTCCAACCTAAACACGTAAGATACAAACACAGGACGTGGAAATCAAGGAGCTTGAGAAATCAAAAAAAATAATTGGCCTCTGCACAAAGCACAGAATCCCTGTGACATGACAGAGAGTTCCCGACTCTGTATACTGTAGGGCACCAGCTCTGCACCAAAGCAGAGAGTTCCAGTGACATGACAATAAAATTCCAGGCTCTGCTCACTGCCATATAACCATATTCCCAATTATACTATGTACATGTATATAAACCAATATCAAAAAAAATGTATGAACTCCCCTCTACGACATAGGGATCCATCTTCCTCCTCTCACTACAAAACGAGCTATCAGGAAAGAAGGGAAAAAAATTATACATATTCCATTAATCACAAAAAAAATCTCCAAATGCTTCAGCACCTTTAACAAAACAGAAAAACAAAAACTGACCACCAGTCCTTTTCAACAACTCAACTGTCCTCTTTTTCAAAAAGAACACGATGTCCTCTTTTCTAGAAAGAACACGATGTCCCCCTTTTTTAGAAAGAACACGGTGTCCTCTCAACTGTGACACAGTCACTTCGACAAAAATACAGCCATCTCAATGGAACCTTTTTTTTCTTCTTCTTCCTCCTCTTCCTCCGACCTCCGATGATCAAGCTGGCCTTGACCCTCATTGCAAAAAAATTTTTTTAGTGATCACAGCATCTTTCTTCTGTAGTTCTGTTCGACGACCTCCCGGCGACCAACTGGTGTTGGTACTTGCGTATCCGGTCACTGGCACCACTGTAACTGGTCTAAGGCCACCCTCTGCTTGTCGTCGTGCATGTGAAGTGAAGACTCAGTTGTAGCCAGTCATTGTGTTTTATTTCTCCTGAGAGCAATACAGACAAGAATAATATGGCATTATTTCTTGTCCACTAGGTGGCTCCAGTTCACAGGCTCCTTCCTCATTCAGGCCAGACTGAACTCCATTTTTAATCAAACATTGAAATAACACATTTACAATGAAACAATACAATAAGATAATACAAAATAAACAATAGGATTCATTAATTTACCTGAGAGCAATACAGACAAGAATAATATGGCATTATTTCTTGTCCACTAGGTGGCTCCAGTTCACAGGCTGCAACGAGGGAAATCAATGTCAGGAAGAGGCCTACAACGCATTGCTCAGCCCATAACTACTAGTTGTCTACATGTGTCATACAAGAGTTCGCCACCACAGCTAAACCCCATTACAAAAAGTGCAGAATTGTTCACATTAACACAGTTACCACTATATACAACTCCGGTTCATTGCCCGGCAACTTATTTACAATAGTACGTTCTTTTAAACCATTAATAAGTTCTGGGGACATGGGACAGCTCTTACCTCCTTCCTCATTCAGGCCAGACTGAACGGGAAGAGGCGGGCGACAAAGTAACTGCGTCACTTCGGCAGGAAGTGACGACGGCTTCAAAATAAAAGACTATGAGAGTAAAAATAATAATAATAAATTAAAGTAAAAACGTTAGGGAGGGATTCTTTGTGGAATACAACATATTAGTATATTAAATATATACCTGCTACACAAAGACAGCGAGTGTGGTACATGCACACGGACCCAGGTGAGTAATAATTACGAGTACATTTAATCTGTTGCCTGTTCTCAAGTTAATGCAGTACCACTATGTTTTTATTCATGTAACATGCTGCTAAAAGTAGCCTATTAAGTTTTACATTTCAGGAGAGAATTTTTTTCCGACTGTTGTAGGAGAGTGCATGCAATTCCGACTCCCCCTTCACTATCTTATCTTGGTTCGCTAATGCGTCTACATGGCTTGCATGCTTGCTATAGCTAGCGTATACTAGCCTGTTGAGATATATGTTCTCATATGTTGAAAATGGGATCATATGTTATGGTTGTTAATATGTTTTGTAGTGAGTAGCCTAGACGTTCATAGGCATGTGTTGTATTGGAAATGTGGTGCAACTCTATTCTAAGTATTGTGTTTTGTTCTTGTTGCAGTACGTAAAGACATGACGGCATGACGCAGTGGCGGGAAGCCGAGCACGTATATCTAGCTGTCAGCTGTCATCGGTCAGCTGTCAGGGCGCACAGGGGTGAAAGGGGTGTGTCACAGCTGGGAATGTTTGGGGTGTTTGTAATGGAGGAGAAGTTTGGTTCACTTATTGTAAATAAACTATTCACATAAAAGAAACAAAACGGATCAGGCGTTCTTTGTGTGGATAAATACATATGATAAGATATGAGCCATGGTGACAAAGAAACAGAACCCTCTACATTGAACGACACTGATGACGAAGCAACAGAACCCTCTACATTGAACATGGAGAGCGAAGGAACACGGAACTCTACAGGTTATGGGCCCAGACGTGGTGGTACCGCAGGAGGACGATGGCAGAGATTAGTTTTCGACGGAGATGAAAACAATTACGAGCTTTGGGAAGTGAAGTTTCTCGGCCACATGAGAATGATGGGATTAAAAGACACGATACTCTGCACCAGTGAGGACGATCCAGGTGACGACAAGAACGAAGAATGCTACGCAGCGCTAATACAATTCCTGGATGACAAAAGTCTATCGTTGGTTATGAGAGAGGCGACAGATGACGGTAACAAAGCACTCGAAATACTACAAAGTCATTACGCAAGTCAGGGTAAGCCAAGAATTATTGCCCTGTACACAGAACTAACGTCACTGAAGAAAGAGTCTGGTGAAACGGTGACAGATTATATCATTCGAGCTGAAAAGGCAGTAACTTCCCTAAGAAATGCAAAGGAAGTTATTAGTGACGGGCTAATTATAGCCATGATTCTAAAAGGACTTCCAGATATCGTATAAGCCTTTTGCCATCCATACGACACAGAGCAGTGATGAACTGACGTTTATCCAGTTCAAGAGGAAACTACGGAGTTACGAGGAGACAGAAAAGTTTGACACTAAAGAAAAATCCGACAATGTGATGAAAGTAAACGTATCATCTGTGACATGTTACGGATGCGGAGGCCGTGGTCATATAGCACGTTCAATAACATCAGCGTATTTACCCAAACATAGCAACGTCCGATGACGACATAGATAGCAAGCATTACTGTTGTCAGCCCGTGCTGAGTTGTGCGTGCCCATTCTGCGGTCTGTTAATAAAGTTTTCAATCAGACAGATGTATGGAAAGGCTTTTATTATAACATTCGTTGCAGTAAAATCATTATGCCTCATTTAGTCATGCTGCGGTGCGCTGGTAATCACTCGTCGGCCGCGGGGAGCTGTTGTTGTTGTTGTTGAGCTGAGCTCTCGTCAAAATCAATGGAGGACTTTCAGGAAAGTAAAAAAACGCATAGCGCTTGCCGATTGGTGCTAAGAACAGCAGGGCGGGTGCAAGCGGTGTGACGTAATTGGCAGACTCTACTGTCAATCAAAATTATTCTGTTGCCGGCTGAATGATTGAATGAATGAAAACGTTATTAACATATTGCAGAATGGGTACAGTACAGCTCAATACATACAATTGTTAAGGGCATGCAGACCAGAGAGAGACTTTCGTCTTGTTTACATCAGGGTCCCCCATTTTCAATTAATCATATTTCATATCTAAATCATATAATATCTCATTGCTAAATATATGCAATATATAATCTAATAATCCAATAATCTAAATCTAATATATAATATAAAAATGCTAAATGCATGGGTATTTTATTTTGTCTTTAATGTTAGCTTGCAAACTCAAATACTGTCTTGGTAAGCCTCATAATGAATTGTTTGGGGGGAAAAAAGAAAAACATTGTGATGTGTATCGTGTATCGCTGAAAGGTCCGAAAATATCGTGATATCATATTTAGGCCATACTACCAGCCCTACTTCTAATGTTCAGGTTCAGCCATGCATTAGGTGAGTACCCCCACTATTAGGACGTGAAATAATGTCTACTTAAATTGACACCGGGGATAAAAAAGGGATCAAAAAAGTATCAACCTATCTATATCTAATAATGAGACAATATGCAAATAAGATAATACTAATAATTGTCTGTTCCCCGTATATGAAATGAAAGTGGCTTGCAACTTTACTGCTGGTAAAATCACTGTTTATTTCTTGTTTTGCATAGTATTACATTCCACTTCTATAAACAAAGTCCTACCGTAAGAGCCTCATACGGGTCAATTAAACCTTTTTGATTAGTCTTTCCTTCAAGCTAAGTTGGACTGAACATTTCACTGTCAAAAGCGCAAATGTAAATAAGGTTGCGTCGCAACACTGTTTTCAAAATAAAGGTCACATATACAAATACCTCAATTCTTATAAAAAAAAAAAAAGTCCCGGATATACATAAACATTAATTGGCATAGATCTCTATAAACGGCCCAACACATTGATCACTTTAGGCACACACTGAAACCAGTAACATCACAAATATGAAGCAGGTAATTACCCATACAAATAATAAACCTTTCATGGGGTTATTTACAATAATAATAATACATTTTATTTCTAAAGCACTTTTCATTGTGAAACAAATGTATGCAGAGTTTCTTGTCCTCCTAATTAATGCAATGGTGTGTGTGTGTTGTGATGATCGCATTCAAGGAGCACTAAACAAGCACGCGCACACACAAACACACAATTTGTTGTTTTTGTTCTATTAGTGATTTACACACTTTCTCAGTTGGTTCATTATAAAAGATACAAACCTGAAAACAAACGCACTTAAATGTTAAATAAAAGGACCACAGTAATGAGGCAGGAGGAACATATTTTTTTAATAATGGTAAAATTGTTATTAAAAAATTTGCCCTAAGTGAAAAAGTGTGCCCCCGCCCCCTAGTGAAAAAGCTTAGCGTACAGCCCTGTGCTTACCACTTGTATCTATTGCTATGTCCGCCCATCACAATCACGTGAGCTGTCTTAACGCCTGTCCCGTCTCCCTGTCCAGGAGTGTTGGACGTCCCGTGATGAAGACCGGGAGTGTTATGGTTTGACACCGACCCCAAACGCAACGACACAAGAGAGTAGGATTCAGAGTTGCCAAAAACAAGGGCTTGTTTATTGAGACTAATTAACCAGCACAGAATTGGAAGAGTCTAAACAAGACTGGAATACAAGCAAGGATGAATGTTCTGCTGCTCTGCAGCTTCTCCCGAGGTGGTAGTAGGGGGTAGCAATGCTGACGTCAGAGCCGCTCTGCAGACCTCTCTCGGCAGAATCTCCGAGGTGATGCGGGACCGAGAGAGAGAGAGAGGGAGCGAGTTAACTCAGGGTGCAGGTGGAAACGAGCAGGAGAACAGGAGAGGTGACTTGTACCCAAAAACAAAGTTATCCAAGTGAACTAATCTTCGTGTAAACACACACAGTGAGCAACGTTCCAAAACACAAGTGAAACAATCAAAAAAGGCAAACGCTGGGTGAGTGACTGTCTGATAAAAAGGTGGTAATCTTCAGTGTTATAAAAACACACGAAAACGGAATTGGATCAAAGACAGTCATTAAAACTCACCCAGGCGTTGTGCGTAAAGAGCGCTGGAACAGCAACGGAGCGAGCGCGTCGCCACGGGAATAAGGTGTCCAAGAGGAATGCTTCTTGGATATCCTGGAGGTAAAGCACAGGGAAAGAACAGCAGGCAGCAGGAACGGCGAATGCAAAACAGAAATATCAAAACGATCCAACCAAAACTTGAGTGGGGAAACGGGGTATAAATAATACGGGAATGCTTAATTGACAAGCAGTGACAGCTGAGGGATGTGATTGATAAGCGTGTGGACAGGGGAGAACCAATCAACGACGTCTCTGGGAAGAAGCGTGTGAAAGGGGAATGAAATGATTAACAGAAAACTTAAAGGGACAGAGCGAGTGGGAGAGCAGCGGACCAATCATCACAGTACTTCAAGAAGCCTGTGGTGGGGAAAGAGCCAAACCTTACAGTACCCCCCCCTCCACGGGAGCCACCCGGCGACCCACACGGCCCCGGCCTGCCCGGACGGGACCCAAGGAAGCCGGCGATCAGGGGCACTGGAGAGGGGGACAAAGACAGAGGCCCGGAGAGGGGGACCGGAGACGTGGACAGAGGACCGGCGAGGGAGGCCGGAGACGGGGACTGGGGCCCGACAGCGGAGGCCGGGCACGGGGACAGAGGACCGGCGAGGGAGGCCGGAGACAGGGACCGGGACCCGGTGAGGGGGCTGGACGGCACCTGAAGACACCAGGCACGACAGGAGGAGCTCCACCCCTTGATGGCACCGGAGGACCAGGCGACGTGGGGCTTGTGCAGCGCGAGCCAGGGCCTGCCCAGGACCACAGGGACAAGAGGAGAGCTGGTGACGAAAAACTGGAGCCTCTCAACGTGGTCACCAGCTACGGTGAGAAGGACTGGACAGGTGCGTTGAGTGACGTCAGCCAGGCGGCGATGATCCATTGCGAAGACCTCCAAGGGCCTCTCGAGGTCCTCAAGTGGAATGTTGGCCCGGGTGGCAAACCCAACGTCCATGAAACTCCCCTCAGCACCAGAGTCCATGAGTGCACCCACCGTCGCCCGCTGGTCCGCCCAGGCTAGGGTGACGTCCGCCAGACGGTTGGGTGGTGCACGGGTGGGGGAACAGGAAAGACGGCTCACCAGGATCTCCCGGGGTCTTGGCGAGCCTGGTCCTCTTGGCCGGGCACGGCAATTGGAGACACGGTGTCCACCCCGGCCACAGTAGAGGCAACGGCCGGAGAAGAGCCTGGACTCCCGTTCGGCCAGGCTAAGGCGGTTGCGTCCCAGCTGCATGGGTTCCTCCTCGGTCACGGCTCGGGAGGGAACAAACCCACCAGTCACGGAGGGGGCAGGGCGGTCAGCACTGTAGAGGCGGCCGCCGGGAAAGGGAGCCCCTGAGCGGCGGTCGATGGCACAGTCGTAAGGCCGGCGAGGCGGAAAGGCCTGAGCCCTGGACTCCCTGAAAACCCCCTCGAGGTTGTGGTACTCGGGGGGTACGTCTGGGGTACAGAAAACCTCCTCGAGGTCGTGGTCCTCGGGGGGTACGTCTGGGGTACTGAAATCCTCTGGGGGTCCCCGTCGGGTTCTCTCACGTCTTCTCTCCTGGAGGCGTCCGTCGATGCGGATGGCGAGGCTGAACAGGTCCTCGAGGGAATCAGGTTCCTCCCGGGTCGCGAGCTGGTCCCTGACTGCGTCACTGAGCCCACTCAAGAAGGTTAGGCGAAGTGCAGGGTCGTTCCATCCACTCTCCACCGCCGCCAGTCGAAACTCCAGGACGTAGTCAGTTACCCTGCCGCTCCCCTGTCGGAAGGTCCCCAACCGGGCTCCAGGGTCCAGACCTCGGGCTGGATGGTGGAACACTCTGCGGAGCTCCGCCACGAAGTTTGGATAGGAGAAAACAAAATCTGCATCCATTGCCCAGGAGGAAGTGACCCACTGGGCAGCATGGCCTGAAAGCAAGTTCGTCATGTAGGCCACTTGGGACCCTCTAGAAGTAAAACGGCTTGGTTGATGACGGAAAACCAACTCACATTGCATGATGAATGTGGCACACTCCTCGGGATTGCCGTCGAACAGCCGTGGGACGGAGAGACGGGGTTCCCGAGGTGCGGGATCTGCTGGGACTGCGGGGAATGCTCCTGAAGGAAGTGGGGGAATTAAAGCGTTAACGGTGTCGCACAGCGTGTGAAGCTGAACGAGAATTCCTGACTGTTGTCCTGCCAGAGCGGCCAGGGACCCTTGAATAAGCTGGACCTGCTCCCTGAGTTCCAGTACAGCAGCTGCAGCCGCATCTAGCTGTAGGCTGTGTTCCCTGGCTGACTCTAACTGGACTGCCGCTGCGGTGCTGACTCTCTTGCGGGCGCAGACCGCGCAGGCCAGTACGAACTCCTTGACGTCGCTCCTCATGGTGGGCCACCAGAATCGACGAGCCAGGAAGGAGAACGTGCGATGAACGCCCGGGTGGCAGGCGAACCGGCTGGTATGGCCCCACTGGAGGACCCGGGACCGGACTGAGTTGGGGACAAAGAGACGATGAACCGGTACATTGCCTGGAGCGCGATGGAAGCGTAGGGCACGCCTTACCACCCCCTCGATGCCCAAGGTGACTACTCTCTCTGTGTCGGCTGGGGTCGTCATATTGGTTGGATCGTAATGTTATGGTTTGACACCGACCCCAAACGCAACGACACAAGAGAGTAGGATTCAGAGTTGCCAAAAACAAGGGCTTGTTTATTGAGACTAATTAACCAGCACAGAATTGGAAGAGTCTAAACAAGACTGGAATACAAGCAAGGATGAATGTTCTGCTGCTCTGCAGCTTCTCCCGAGGTGGTAGTAGGGGGTAGCAATGCTGACGTCAGAGCCGCTCTGCAGACCTCTCTCGGCAGAATCTCCGAGGTGATGCGGGACCGAGAGAGAGAGAGAGGGAGCGAGTTAACTCAGGGTGCAGGTGGAAACGAGCAGGAGAACAGGAGAGGTGACTTGTACCCAAAAACAAAGTTATCCAAGTGAACTAATCTTCGTGTAAACACACACAGTGAGCAACGTTCCAAAACACAATCCCAAGTGAAACAATCAAAAAAGGCAAACGCTGGGTGAGTGACTGTCTGATAAAAAGGTGGTAATCTTCAGTGTTATAAAAACACACGAAAACGGAATTGGATCAAAGACAGTCATTAAAACTCACCCAGGCGTTGTGCGTAAAGAGCGCTGGAACAGCAACGGAGCGAGCGCGTCGCCACAGGAATAAGGTGTCCAAGAGGAATGCTTCTTGGATATCCTGGAGGTAAAGCACAGGGAAAGAACAGCAGGCAGCAGGAACGGCGAATGCAAAACAGAAATATCAAAACGATCCAACCAAAACTTGAGTGGGGAAACGGGGTATAAATAATACGGGAATGCTTAATTGACAAGCAGTGACAGCTGAGGGATGTGATTGATAAGCGTGTGGACAGGGGAGAACCAATCAACGACGTCTCTGGGAAGAAGCGTGTGAAAGGGGAATGAAATGATTAACAGAAAACTTAAAGGGACAGAGCGAGTGGGAGAGCAGCGGACCAATCATCACAGTACTTCAAGAAGCCCGTGGTGGGGAAAGAGCCAAACCTTACAGGGAGGATGCGACCCTCTCCTCTCTGCGCCTCTCCGGCTGTCTCAGAGTGCTGAAGACCGGGAGGATGCGACCCTCCATGCACCTCTCGCTGTCTCAAAGTGCTGAAGACCGGGAGGATGCGACCCTCCATGCACCTCTCGCTGTCTCAAAGTGCTGAATACCGGGAGGATGCGACCCTCCATGCACCTCTCGCTGTCTCGGAGTGCTGGAGACCGGGAGGATGCGACCCTCCATGCACCTCTCGCTGTCTCAGAGTGCTGAAGACCGGGAGGATGCGACCCTCCATGCACCTCTCGCTGTCTCAAAGTGCTGAAGACCGGGAGGATGCGACCCTCCATGCACCTCTCGCTGTCTCAAAGTGCTGAAGACCGGGAGGATGCGACCCTCCATGCACCTCTCGCTGTCTCAAAGTGCTGAATACCGGGAGGATGCGACCCTCCATGCACCTCTTGCTGTCTCAAAGTGCTGAAGACCGGGAGGATGCGACCCTCCATGCACCTCTCGCTGTCTCAAAGTGCTGAAGACCGGGAGGATGCGACCCTCCATGCACCTCTCGCTGTCTCAAAGTGCTGAAGACCGGGAGGATGCGACCCTCCATGCACCTCTCGCTGTCTCAAAGTGCTGAAGACCGGGAGGATGCGACCCTCCATGCACCTCTCGCTGTCTCAGAGTGCTGAAGACCGGGAGGATGCGACCCTCCATGCACCTCTCGCTGTCTCAGAGTGCTGAAGACCGGGAGGATGCGACCCTCCATGCACCTCTCGCTGTCTCAAAGTGCTGAAGACCGGGAGGATGCGACCCTCCATGCACCTCTCGCTGTCTCAGAGTGCTGAAGACCGGGAGGATGCGACCCTCCATGCACCTCTCGCTGTCTCAAAGTGCTGAAGACCGGGAGGATGCGACCCTCCATGCACCTCTCGCTGTCTCAAAGTGCTGAAGACCGGGAGGATGCGACCCTCCATGCACCTCTCGCTGTCTCGGAGTGCTGAAGACCGGGAGGATGCGACCCTCCATGCACCTCTCGCTGTCTCAAAGTGCTGAAGACCGGGAGGATGCGACCCTCCATGCACCTCTCGCTGTCTCAAAGTGCTGAAGACCGGGAGGATGCGACCCTCCATGCACCTCTCGCTGTCTCAAAGTGCTGAAGACCGGGAGGATGCGACCCTCCATGCACCTCTCGCTGTCTCAGAGTGCTGAAGACCGGGAGGATGCGACCCTCCATGCACCTCTCGCTGTCTCAAAGTGCTGAAGACCGGGAGGATGCGACCCTCCATGCACCTCTTGCTGTCTCTGAGTGCTGAAGACCGGGAGGATGCGACCCTCCATGCACCTCTCGCTGTCTCAAAGTGCTGAAGACCGGGAGGATGCGACCCTCCATGCACCTCTCGCTGTCTCGGAGTGCTGAAGACCGGGAGGATGCGACCCTCCATGCACCTCTCGCTGTCTCAGAGTGCTGAAGACCGGGAGGATGCGACCCTCCATGCACCTCTCGCTGTCTCAGAGTGCTGAAGACCGGGAGGATGCGACCCTCCATGCACCTCTCGCTGTCTCAAAGTGCTGAAGACCGGGAGGATGCGACCCTCCATGCACCTCTCGCTGTCTCGGAGTGCTGAAGACCGGGAGGATGCGACCCTCCATGCACCTCTCGCTGTCTCAAAGTGCTGAAGACCGGGAGGATGCGACCCTCCATGCACCTCTCGCTGTCTCAAAGTGCTGAAGACCAGGAGGATGCGACCCTCCATGCACCTCTCGCTGTCTCAGAGTGCTGAAGACCGGGAGGATGCGACCCTCCATGCACCTCTCGCTGTCTCAAAGTGCTGAAGACCGGGAGGATGCGACCCTCCATGCACCTCTCGCTGTCTCAAAGTGCTGAAGACCGGGAGGATGCGACCCTCCATGCACCTCTCGCTGTCTCAAAGTGCTGAAGACCGGGAGGATGCGACCCTCCATGCACCTCTCGCTGTCTCAAAGTGCTGAAGACCGGGAGGATGCGACCCTCCATGCACCTCTCGCTGTCTCAAAGTGCTGAAGACCGGGAGGATGCGACCCTCCATGCACCTCTCGCTGTCTCAGAGTGCTGAAGACCGGGAGGATGCGACCCTCCATGCACCTCTCGCTGTCTCAAAGTGCTGAAGACCGGGAGGATGCGACCCTCCATGCACCTCTCGCTGTCTCGGAGTGCTGAAGACCGGGAGGATGCGACCCTCCATGCACCTCTCGCTGTCTCAGAGTGCTGAATACCGGGAGGATGCGACCCTCCATGCACCTCTCGCTGTCTCAAAGTGCTGAAGACCGGGAGGATGCGACCCTCCATGCACCTCTCGCTGTCTCAAAGTGCTGAAGACCGGGAGGATGCGACCCTCCATGCACTTCTCGCTGTCTCAAAGTGCTGAAGACCGGGAGGACGCGACCCTCCATGCACCTCTCGCTGTCTCAAAGTGCTGAAGACCGGGAGGATGCGACCCTCCATGCACCTCTCGCTGTCTCGGAGTGCTGAAGACCGGGAGGATGCGACCCTCCATGCACCTCTCGCTGTCTCAAAGTGCTGAAGACCGGGAGGATGCGACCCTCCATGCACCTCTCGCTGTCTCAAAGTGCTGAAGACCGGGAGGATGCGACCCTCCATGCACCTCTCGCTGTCTCAGAGTGCTGAAGACCGGGAGGATGCGACCCTCCATGCACCTCTCGCTGTCTCAGAGTGCTGAAGACCGGGAGGATGCGACCCTCCATGCACCTCTCGCTGTCTCAAAGTGCTGAAGACCGGGAGGATGCGACCCTCCATGCACCTCTCGCTGTCTCAGAGTGCTGAAGACCGGGAGGATGCGACCCTCCATGCACCTCTCGCTGTCTCAAAGTGCTGAAGACCGGGAGGATGCGACCCTCCATGCACCTCTCGCTGTCTCAAAGTGCTGAAGACCGGGAGGATGCGACCCTCCATGCACCTCTCGCTGTCTCGGAGTGCTGAAGACCGGGAGGATGCGACCCTCCATGCACCTCTCGCTGTCTCAAAGTGCTGAAGACCGGGAGGATGCGACCCTCCATGCACCTCTCGCTGTCTCAAAGTGCTGAAGACCGGGAGGATGCGACCCTCCATGCACCTCTCGCTGTCTCGGAGTGCTGAAGACCGGGAGGATGCGACCCTCCATGCACCTCTCGCTGTCTCAAAGTGCTGAAGACCGGGAGGATGCGACCCTCCATGCACCTCTCGCTGTCTCAAAGTGCTGAAGACCGGGAGGATGCGACCCTCCATGCACCTCTCGCTGTCTCAGACTGCTGAAGACCGGGAGGATGCGACCCTCCATGCACCTCTCGCTGTCTCAGAGTGCTGAAGACCGGGATGAGGCGACCCTCTTTGCGCCGCCCCTTAGCTCAAATAGATCCGCTATCAGCTCTATCTTTAATCTTTCAAAATGTTCAGTTGCTATGTATGTGTGTTGGGCCGGCCTTTAGTATTTTAAAATAAAAAAATATATAAAAACGGCTAACTTTTGACTATTCCATGTTATTGATGTGTTAATGTTTAAACAATGCATTTTCAACGCTCATGCTTTAATGTAAAGTTTGGTAGACGTCTATGTCATGACGTTGAAACAACGTCTAAGCTTAGACGTTCAAAACACGTCTAAGCTTAGACGTTCAAAACACGTCTAGAATAGACGTCTACCAAACTTTCACTTTTCACCCCATTCTAGACTGATTTTAGACGTCTATGTCATGACGTTGAAACAACGTCTAAACATAGACGTTCAAAACACGTCTAAGCTTAGACGTTCAAAACACGTCTAGAATAGACGTCTACCAAACTTTCACTTTTCACCCCATTCTAGACTGATTTTAGACGTCTATGTTATGACGTTGAAACAACGTCTAAACATAGACGTTCAAAACACGTCTAAGCTTAGACGTTGAAAACACGTCTAGAATAGACGTCTACCAAACTTTCACTTTTCACCCCATTCTAGACTGATTTTAGACGTCTATGTCATGACGTTGAAACAACGTCTAAACATAGACGTTCAAAACACGTCTAAGCTTAGACGTTGAAAACACGTCTAGAATAGACGTCTACCAAACTTTCACTTTTCACCCCATTCTAGACTGATTTTAGACGTCTATGTCATGACGTTGAAACAACGTCTAAACATAGACGTTCAAAACACGTCTAAGCTTAGACGTTCAAAACACGTCTAGAATAGTCGTCTACCAAACTTTCACTTTTCACCCCATTCTAGACTGATTTTAGACGTCTATGCCATGACGTTGAAACAACGTCTAAACATAGACGTTCAAAACACGGTTCAAAACACGTCTAGAATAGTCGTCTACCAAACTTTCACTTTTCACCCCATTCTAGACTGATTTTAGACGTCTATGCCATGACGTTGAAACAACGTCTAAACATAGACGTTCAAAACACGGTTCAAAACACGTCTAGAATAGACGTCTACCAAACTTTCACTTTTCACCCCATTCTAGACTGATTTTAGACGTCTATGTCATGACGTTGAAACAACGTCTAAACATAGACGTTCAAAACACGTCTAAGCTTAGACGTTCAAAACACGTCTAGAATAGACGTCTACCAAACTTTCACTTTTCACCCCATTCTAGACTGCTTTTAGACGTCTATGTCATGACGTTGAAACAACGTCTAAACATAGACGTTCAAAACACGTCTAAGCTTAGACGTTCAAAACACGTCTAGAATAGACGTCTACCAAACTTTCACTTTTCACCCCATTCTAGACCGAATTTTGCCTAGACGTCTATGGGCCATTTAGACGTCTTTTAAACGTCTATTCAACGTAAAATTGCTCAGAGGGAAGAGAGTGTCGGCAAAAAGGAACCAGTGTAGCGAAGTGGTGTAACTACCATAAAAGCTCTACACACAGCGGAGACATGCAGGAGAAAACCCCAGCAGAGAGATGACGCAAAACAGACTGCGGACAGAAAAGAACGTGAAGAACATACATTTGTATTCACAGTCAGTCAAGGATTCCTCCCAGACACTATCAGAAGAAACGGATTAATGGTAGACTGCGGAGCTACATCCCATATCATAACAGAGGAAAACAAGTTCATAAGATTTGACGAGACATTTGACCCAAAGTCACACTACATGGAACTAGCTGACGGGACCAGGATGAACAATGTGGCAATGAAACGAGGCGACGCAGAGGTGTTCCTACAGGACTCAGATGGAAGATGCGTCGGAATCACACTGAGGAATGCGCTGTTCATTCCATCGTATCCACAGAGCATACTCTCCGTGCAAGCAGCCACAGCAGACGGAGACACCTGACATTCCAAGAAGGACAGAACCTGGTCACCAACAGAGATGGCGCTGTTTTCCGCATAGAGCAGCATGAGAGACTGTACTACCTGGAAACGGTAAATAATGAAACATGTGTTGATCATTCAATTAATGATATGATGTCCAGAGACAAAGTGAGCTTAACTTGTGATGTAAAAACTTGGCATGAGATCATGGGACATTGTAACGTAGATGATGTGTTGAAATTACCAAAGGTGGTAGAGGGTATGAAGATAACAGGTAACACTAAGATAGACTGTAGTGTCTGTACTGAAGGAAAATTGACCAACAACAGAAATAGGAAACCTGATGCAAAAGCTAGTGCCCCCCTAGAGTTAATTCACACTGACTTAGCAGGTCCCATTGACCCAACTACTCAAGATGGACATAGATATGCAATCGCATTCACAGATGATTTCTCAGGAGCAGTGTCTGTTTATTTCCTCAAAAACAAGGGTGAAACAACATTGGCAACTGAAAAATTCCTGGCAGATAGTGCACCATATGGTCAAGTCAAGACCATACGGTCAGATAACGGTACGGAATACACAAGCAACTCCTTTCAGTCACTGTTGAGAGATAGAGGGATAAGACATGAGACATCATGCCCCTATTCCCCCCATCAAAACGGCACAGCTGAGAGACAGTTTAGGACTTTATTTGAAATGGGAAGGTGCCAATTATTAGAAAAGAGATTACCAAAGACACTGTGGCCTTATGCTGTACAAAATGCAGCTCACATCCGAAATAGATGCTACAATGAAAGGACCAAAAATACCCCTTACTTCATGTTAACAGGAAAGAAACCAGACCTCTCAAAAATGTGGGTGTTCGGCTCAGAGTGTTATGCATATAAACATGATCATAAGAAACTCGACCCCAGATGTGAAAAGGGGATATTTGTGGGATACAGTAAAAACAGCCCGGCATACCTAGTATACAAACCGCATACAGGAAAGGTATCAAAACACAGGCTAGTAAAATTCATTAGAAAGAACAGTGTGGAACAACAGACTCAAACTGATGAGGATGATACAGAATTCCTGACACAAGGCAGAGAGTCTGGTAGTAAGAACAGCACTCATGTACCACAGCCACAGGGTGAGGAGAACACAGAGAGTCAGGTTCTAGAGGGGAGCGACGAGACTGTAAATACAGATACAGATCAACAGGATGAAAACGATGCAGATCCACAACCTAGTCCTAGTGAAAAATGCCGCTATCCAAAAAGAGAGAGGAGGAAACCACAATACTTACACGACTATGTATCAGATTTTACAGATGATGATGTAACCGATACATGTGTTGATTACTGTTACAGGGCGGTTTGTGGAGTCCCTCAAACCTATAGACAAGCTCTGAGGTCACCAGAGTCACCCAAATGGGAACAAGCGATGAACGATGAGATCAACTCACTGAAAGAAAATGACACTTTTGAACTGACCTTTTTGCCTGAGGGCAGGAACACAGTGGGGGGTAGATGGGTCTATGCCATTAAAGAAAATGCTGAAAGAGGCCAAATATATAAAGCTAGATACGTTGCTAAGGGTTACAATCAAACAGAAGGCATAGACTACCATGAGACGTTTGCTCCAACAGCAAACCTGACGTCAGTAAGGGCATTGATGCAGGTCGCAGTACAAGATGACCTCATTGTCCATCAAATGGACGTCAAAACGGCATACTTACATGCTCCTATAGAGGAAGACATATTCCTAGAACAACCTGAGGGTTATGAAGAGGTATCAGAGACTGGGAAGAAGTTGGTATGTAAATTAAAGAAATCCCTTTATGGTCTGAAACAGTCCGGAAGGAACTGGTACAAACTCCTAAATGATCATCTAGAGAAAGACAACTTTACAAGAAATCTATCTGATCACTGTGTATACAGAAAAGAGATGGGTGATGAAACTATTATCGTACTAATCTGGGTCGATGATTTAATCATCGCCGCTAGCAGTAACGAACTTCTGAACAGTTTCAAGGAAAACATGAAAGCCCAGTTTAACATGAAGGATCTGGGGAAAATATCATACTTCCTGGGCATTCAGTTTGAACAAAAGGGAGAAGAAATAAAAATGAATCAGAAAACATACATTCTAAAAATGCTTGATAGATTTGGAATGTCAAACTGTAAACCTAGATATACACCATGTGAATTAAAAGTGGAAGTTGATAAAATTGAGGAGAGTGACAACAACAATGTTAATCCCAAAGAATACCGTGAGATCATAGGCAGTTTGATCTATGCAATGACTTGTACCCGACCAGATATTAGCTGGATTGTTAGTAAATTATCACAAACACTGGCAAATCCAAAAACAGAGAACTTAGTAGCTGCTAAACATGTTTTGAGATACCTAAAGGGAACCAGTGACTACGAGTTGTGCTTCAAGAAATCAGATGAAGACTTTTAGTCTTATAGCTTACAGTGATTCTGACTGGGCATCTTCTGTGGAAGATAGACGAAGTACGACAGGATACTGTTTTAGCCTGACTAAACAAGGCCCTGCAATATCCTGGAAGTCAAAGAAACAACCAACAGTAGCACTCTCAACATGTGAGGCTGAATACATCAGTCTAGCTACTACTACTCAGGAAAGCATGTATCTAACTCAACTATTAAATGGCATGGATAAGAGAGTCTACCATTGTACAAAGATTCATGAAGACAACCAGGGGGCCATTGCACTCAGTAAGAACCCAGTGAACAGACAGAGGTCCAAACACATTGATGTAAAGTATCACTTTATTCGTGAGGCAGTCACCGAAGGGAAAATCGATATTGTTTACTGCCCAACAGAAGATATGGCTGCAGACATACTTACAAAACCGGTAGTGAAGTTCAAGTTTAATAAATTCAAGAGTTTCTTTTTTGGAAACTAACATGAGTATCGTCATTTTCGGCTTGAGATGATGAGAACAAGTGGGGGTGTTGAGATATATGTTCTCATATGTTGAAAATGGGATCATATGTTATGGTTGTTAATATGTTTTGTAGTGAGTAGCCTAGACGTTCATAGGCATGTGTTGTATTGGAAATGTGGTGCAACTCTATTCTAAGTATTGTGTTTTGTTCTTGTTGCAGTACGTAAAGACATGACGGCATGACGCAGTGGCAGGAAGCCGAGCACGTATATCTAGCTGTCAAGCTGTCATCGGTCAGCTGTCAGTGCGCACAGGGGTGAAAGGGGTGTGTCACAGCTGGGAATGTTTGGGGTGTTTGTAATGGAGGAGAAGTTTGGTTCACTTATTGTAAATAAACTATTCACATAAAAGAAACAAAACGGATCAGGCGTTCTTTGTGTGGATAAATACATATGATAAGATATGAGCCATGGTGACAAAGAAACAGAACCCTCTACATTGAACGACACTGATGACGAAGCAACAGAACCCTCTACATTGAACATGGAGAGCGAAGGAACACGGAACTCTACAGTCTACAACCAGTTCTTGCTAAAAAGACGCTTGCCTGACATCGTCATGTAACTCGAGAACCGAGGCACGGAATTGGTAGAGTGAGGTTGCATTAGAACGGCAAAAAATAGATCTTTCGAACAGTATTTATATGTTGGGCGAAAAATGCAACCAGAGCCTCTAGACCAGGGGTGGGCAATTATTTTTCCCGGGGGGCCGAATGAGCAACTGAAAATATGTTGGGGGGCCGGGCCAAAATTCCAAACTCAATTATGCATAATATACATTTTATTTCTATATAAAAAGCAGTAAATGGCATTGTTTTGACCCCTGGTAAGAGTGTATGTTATTATTTGGCAATTAAAAGGTGAGGTTAGCTTTCAAAAATATCATTTATTCAAATAGAATTTATTTCCAAAATGATAAACAAAATGTGAAACATTAATAACAAAGGGCATTTTGAGTTTCATATACTATTGAAACAAGGATTTTCTTAGCTTTCTAAAGACATCACATCATCTTATAGCAAAAATAAACAAGACATGTCACTGAACTGTGTAAAGAAAAGTGTCCCAGTTTTGTAGCCTTTTTTACTTTACATGCCTATATTAAACATTTAATGTTTTCAGAACTGTGCAAAAAAAAGAAAAAAAAAGATCAAGTGTCCCATTTCACTTGTTATATTTCCACATTTTAGTGTTCTTCAGTTCTTTTTTTTCATTCAGTGTGAGAAATCCAGTCTCTGTTGAGCTTTAACAAGTCCATCAAAGTCAGGTTGCATGTCTGAGGTGGATATGCGAAGCACAGCTGCCAGATGTTCATCAGTGAGAGAGGATCTGTACCTGGACTTGGTAAACGTCATGACTGAGAATGTCTGTTCACATACTGTATGTAGGTGGATCCAAAGAGAACCAACATCTTCTGAGCATGTCTCCTAAGCGTATACTGTGCGTGTGAACGTTGACATGAAAAAAAAAAAGTTTTTTTTATTTTTTTTTATTATCATGTAATCTTTCGCGGGCCGGTCAGAATCATCCCGCGGGCCGGATCCGGCCCGCGGGCCGTACAATGCCCAGGTCTGCTCTAGACGCTCGCAAAGTGCCGCGACTTGTGTGTGTGTTCAGTGCACGGGCCCGACACGGTAACCCACCTGTTAAGATTAAAACGTGGCAACAGCCAGGCACCATGCTGTCGGCTCGCATGCTAGCTAGCTAGCCTATATTAGCCAACCAGTTCTTGCTAACTAGTTATCGTGCTAGCTAAGCTGTAACGTTATCAGCCACAACACGGTGTGATTTCCCTATTTTCTTTTTGTGAACATGCAAATATTTCTTGTAGAAGTGGCACAATCTTCCATCTACTTGGGTATGTAAATTTTATAACTTTTTTCCTTATCTTAGGCTTGGACTATGAGGTGGAACTGTAAGATCTGCAAATCATTGTCTACTACAAGGAGGAATCTACTGAAGCATTACAGACTACAACACGCAACATTCGGTAGTGCACAACCCCAGCCAACATGACGGTTGTCCTTGCACATTCAAAACACAGGGTGCCCTTCGCACACATTTATCCAGATACCATGCAGCAGGAGAAAGTTCAAGGCCAGGAATTATTAATTTTAAGTGTTTAGTTTGCAGTCGCCATTGTCCTACAGTGAAGGACTACTTTCAGCATATTGGAAGGCATCTGAAGAGGCACAAAACTGTCTTTTGTGTATTTAAAGGTTGTGACTTTTGCACAAATATATACAATACATTTCTATACAGTTTGGTGACTAGTATAGGGGGTTATGGTGTTAAAAGCTGAACTAGTCAATGAACAGTAAGGAAGTAGGTAAAGGCGTCCATAGGCCCACAGTTGATGCAGTTGCTCACATCCTCCACACTGCAATATACTGAAGAATAATGATTATTTGTGTCATTTCAGGCTCCGAGCATCAACATCACCAGAGATGTTGCCATTCGGGGCTTGGTGATGTACCTTGGGGAATCTACAGATCAGCTCTTAAAGGAGTATGATGTAAGTTGAAGCACATGTTAAAAAAGAGAAAAGGGTTGGGGGCAACTTTAAGCCTGAGGATGTTTTGTGAATACGGCCATTGGTTTTCTTGTCCAAAGGTTGGAAGGAAGGAATTTGGGAGATGTTCAATTATAGGACCTTCTCCTGTGGCTGTACAGTCTAAAGTTTCTTGCCCTTTCAGAATGCTGATGGAGATGGTGTGTCGCAGGTCCTTGCTGTACACTTACTTTTTTTTTTTTTTTTTTATGTCAGCATTCCCATTGTCTGTGCTAAATGTTTGTTAGTGTTTGGTATTTTTTGTTGGTTTTTAGTACTTTTAAACATCCATTTTTAGTAAGTAGTTTTCATTTGATCCTAAAATTTTTTCATTCACCGATTTGTGGACTTTTTTTTTTAGTGTCCTGAAAGGCACCTTATAAATCAAATGCATTATTATTATTATTATTATTATTATTATTATTATTATTATTATTATTATTATTATTATTATTATTATTATTATTATTATTATTATTATTATTATTATTATTATTATTATTATTATTATTATTATTATTATTATTATTATCATCCAGGAGGGAAAAGACACTTAGTAGGATAGTAGGGACTGCGTGTGTGGCTGCGAGCCCGTGTGTGTGCGCGCGCGTGTGTGTCTGTGTGTGGACTGTCTGCGAGCCCTCCACACGCGAGTTTTGACATGGCATTGATCCATTGTTCTATTGAAGCACATTACCACCATCTCTCGCTAAACAACTTGTAGACCACAGTGTTTTTATGAGTGCCCACAAGTAGCTGTTTTATTAATAATATAATAAGCCGCGTTTTTTCTTTCTTCTTCCCAAGATGCACAGATATATAGATATATAGATAGATAGATAGATAGATAGATAGAGAGATAGATGCAGTGTGCTTGTTTTGCAGTGAATGAATGCTGCGAGCAGTGGTAAGGTAATAATAGTATTGACGTGGCATTGATCCAATGCCGTGCGCCTCGGTAATAATAATAAGCCGCGTTTTTTCTTCTTTCTTCCCAAGATGCAGTTAGATAGAGAGATAGAGAGATAGATAGATAGATAGAGAGATAGAGAGATAGATAGAGAGATAGATGCAGTGTGCTTGTTTTGCAGTGAGTGCTGCGAGCAGTGGTAATAATAATCACTTCCTATATTTTGTTCGCATTTGGTTCGATGAAGCCGAACCGAGACCGACGTTTTCAGGCGGACCAGAGTTCGCCTGTTTGGTCCGCGAACCGAGTTCGACACGCATTCACACAAACCCGAAAAACCGGACTATCGAATTCTGGTCCGAAAGTCCGGACCAAACAGCCCCTGTGTGAAAGCGACCTTACACCTCTCTGCCAGAGAAGACCAACGCACTGTATCATAGAGCAGTGGTTCCCAAAGTCGGGGTCGCGACCCAAAGGTGGGCCGCGAGCAGCCACGGGAGGGCCGCGAGATGATTTCCCAAAAATAATAATAATAAAAAAAAAAGGCCACTGAACTTAGAAGCAGGCCAGGACAGTGTTTCTAGTTGTATTCTAAAATTCTATTCTATTGTATTCTAAAATGTGACTATATGGTTTTATATTAACTTAATAAATAAACAAAAACGAAAAATCTACTTATTTCAACGAACATTTCAAACTAAATAACAGATTATGCACATAAAACGCTGAAAACAACCGAAGCAACAATAGTATTTTAATGAGGCTATTATTATTATCATTATTATTTTGCAACAAGTTAGCCCTCTCATAAATAGCACATATAAATGAATAACTAACTTGAACTAACTTAATAGGATTGAAGTGATATTTGGCTTAAAAAATCGGTCGCCTGGCAAAAAAAGATTAAAAAAAAATTTCTGACGATGTGCACTGGGCCGCGGCTCTCTGACGCCTTATTTTCTGGGTCCCAGCCTGAAAAGTTTGGGAACCCCTGCCATAGAGGACACAGTGGAGAGTGTCTTATCTCTCACCAGTAATACATCAGAGGGCAGAATGATGCAAGGCTGGGGGGCGGGGTTACAGGTGTGCTGTAGCGGGGGGGGGGGGGTACAGGTGTGCTGTAGCCAGGGGTGTAAAAAGTACCAAGAAATGATACTTAAGTGAAAGTATGGGTACCGTCTCAAACTCTTACTCAAGTAAAAGTCCGAGTATCTGGCTAAAAACACACTTGAGTAAAAGTAAAAAAAAGTTTCTATTTTTAAATGTACTTAAGTATTAAAAAGTTAAAGTAAAACCCTTTTTTTATTGCAAGGGATAGACCAGGGGTCTCAAACTTATTCCATTTTTTAAATAAAGTGCGGCCGCAGGATTAATAACGTTAGCGTTAGTTCGGCCAGAGAAACAAATATACTAATTAAAATGGTTGGACCTGCGAGATTTGTCCTTTGTACTTTGTAGGTCTGCATTTTAAATGTAAGCAGTAAAAAGTATATATTTTTTTCTCTGAAATGTAATCGAGTAAAAGTACAAGTATACAAACCTAATAATACTTGTCACATAATCCAACCAGCTCATAGATAAAGTCCTCTCTAAATTACTTGAACGTGCTGCATCCAACCGGCTCACTGAAGATCACTTCCTCTACACTTGCCAAGAAAACCACAAACACCATCAGGCAGTGTCTGATTTTGGCGATGTTGCGGAGGTGAAAGTAGGAGGTTTTGATGACGGAGCGGATGTGGGGGTCGAATGAGAGGGTGGGGTCCAGGATGACGCAGAGGCTGCGAACCAGGGGGGAGGGGGTGATGGTTTTATTGTTTTATTGTGGATCCCAATTAGTCTACAACAAGGTGAGACTACTCTTCCTGGGGTCCAAACATTTAAAATACAATTTTTTTTTTTTTATTATATAAAAATATAAAACCGGGCGGCTAGGTGGTGTAGTGGGCAAGGCGCTCGCCACCAATGCAGGAGACGCTGGGTTCGAGCCCAGCTCTCTGCATTGCTATCAGCTTGGCTGGTCGTTCATACTAACACAATTGGCAGTGTTAGGGGTGGGAAAGCTGATGGGTGGGGATCGGACGTTGTGGACAGCGACTCCTACAGGTCGGTTGGTGTACCTGCGCAGCAGAATCAGGAAGCGACGGGGGCGGCGTGTCCCTCCCACGCAGACCCCCGCCGCTGAGAGATCGCGCTGTGCAGGTGAAAAGATGCGACTGCTGCTTCCTCGAGTACCGGAGGGGACACGTGATGGGAGAGAAAAAAGTAGATACAAAAAAAATGTAAATTAAAATATAAAACCACAAACATTGTGGTTGAGTAGTTTATAGTGAGTGTGATGGGTCCGGATCGCGTGTAGCCTTTTTACAACGCATCCGCGTTTCCGGCGCTCTGATTGGCCAGGTCATGTGACATGTGCGCCCAATAGCGTGTTTGCCCATTTCCGCGTCGAAACAGCCTGCAAACTACCTGGCGTTCTATCGCCATATGCTCTAAGTAAGACAAACTCTAACCTTAACCAACTTCGAAGAGTGCCTAAGCTTAACCAGTGTAGAAACTTGCCGTCCCACGATTGGCGCTCATGTCACATGACCTGGCCAATCAGAGCGCAAAACGGGAACCCGGAAAAGCGGATGCGTTGTAAAAAGGCTTCAAGCGTCCGGATCTGCTGAGGGTGGTTTTGGTGCCGATGGGAAATAGTTCTGTCTTGTCGCTGTTAGTAGGAATAGTGTATTTTTTGTTGTCGTGTGGTGTAGTGGTTAACACTGTCGCCTCACAGCAAGAAGGTCCAGGATTCGATTCCCGCTTGGGGACCAGGTTTCCATGATGCCAGGCTTGTGGGGTATCTCCCAGGCCTTTCTGTGTGGAGTTTGCATGTTCTCCCCCTCTGTGCTCGCAAGGGTCCCCCCCCCGATAAGATAAACCCAATGGAAAAACATGCACAACAACAGATCGCTAACGCTGTGGCGTCCTTGACGAAGACGGACAGGAGCACTACTTGGATTGGTCCCCTGGCGCGGCTCACGTTGACGCCTGTCTGCTCCCGGCTGCCCTTGGGGGGGAAAGGATGACGGGATGGGTTAATCGCAGAGACGAATCGCATCAGCGATCCTACAGAGACAATGCATGCGTGTGTGTTCCGGTGTGTGTGTGTTGAGGATAAACATTACACCATATTTTATCTATTTATTCTTACAACTTTGCACTACCTCTTCTACCTCATTTTTGCCTTTAGTTTTTTAGCATTTTGTACATTTTAGTTTTGTATAATTGTATATTTTGTATAGTGTTTGGTCTTTATTCGTTGACTTTTTACTGTACAGTATGAAGCACAATCTCAGGAGCGTCATACAGAACCAAGCATTTCACTGTAATAATATTGTACATAACATTATAATCACCTTATATGTGACAAATAAAACAAAACTTGAAACTTTTGGGAGGACCGCACGGACATGAACACATTGACAGCTTGGTGAAGAAGGCCCAATCATCCTACTAGTAATCATCCTACTAGTAACCATTCTACTCCTTCTACTAGTAATCATCCTACTAGTAACCATTCTACTAGTAACCATTCTACTCCTTCTACTAGTAATCATCCTACTAGTAACCATTCTACTCCTTCTACTAGTAATCATTCTAATAATCATTCTACTGCTTCTACTAGTAATCATTCTAATAATCATTCTACTCCTTCTACTAGTAATCATCCTACTAGTAATCATTCTACTCCTTCTACTAGTAATCATCCTACTAGTAATCATCCTACTAGTAATCATTCTACTCCTACTAATAATCATTTTACTCCTCCTACTAGTAATCATTCTAATAATCATTCTACTCCTTCTACTAGTAATTATTCTACTACTCCTACTAGTAATCATTATACTCCTATTATTAATCATTCTACTCCTACTAGTAATCATTATACTCCTACTACTAGTAATTATTTTACTTGAGAGTGTGTAGTTAGAAGATGCAGAGTGTAGGGGTCTTGAGGGTGTGTAGTTAGAAGATGCAGAGTGTAGGGGTCTTGAGGGTGTGTAGTTAGAAGATGCAGAGCGTAGGGGTCTTGAGGGTGTGTAGTTAGAAGATGCAGAGTGTAGGGGTCTTGATGGTGTGTAGTTAGAAGATGCAGAGCGTAGGGGTCTTGAGGGTGTGTAGTTAGAAGATGCAGTGTTGGGGTCTTGAGGGTGTGTAGTTAGAAGATGCAGAGTGTTGGAGTCTTGAGGGTGTGTAGTTAGAAGATGCAGAGCGTAGGGGTCTTGAGGGTGTGTAGTTAGAAGATGCAGAGCATAGGGGTCTTGAGGGTGTGTAGTTAGAAGATGCAGAGTGTAGGGTCTTGAGGGTGTGTAGTTAGAAGATGTAGAGCATAGGGGTCTTAAGGGTGTGTAGTTAGAAGATGCAGAGTGTTGGAGTCTTGAGGGTGTGTAGTTAGAAGATGCAGAGCGTAGGGGTCTTGAGGGTGTGTAGTTAGACGATGCAGAGTGTAGGGGTCTTGAGGGTGTGTAGTTAGAAGATGCAGAGTGTAGGGGTCTTGAGGGTGTGTAGTTAGAAGATGCAGAGCGTAGGGGTCTTGAGGGTGTGTAGTTAGAAGATGCAGAGTGTAGGGGTCTTGAGGGTGTGTAGTTAGAAGATGCAGAGCGTAGGGGTCTTGAGGGTGTGTAGTTAGAAGATGCAGTGTTGGGGTCTTGAGGGTGTGTAGTTAGAAGATGCAGAGTGTTGGAGTCTTGAGGGTGTGTAGTTAGAAGATGCAGAGCGTAGGGGTCTTGAGGGTGTGTAGTTAGAAGATGCAGAGCATAGGGGTCTTGAGGGTGTGTAGTTAGAAGATGCAGAGTGTAGGGTCTTGAGGGTGTGTAGTTAGAAGATGTAGAGCATAGGGGTCTTAAGGGTGTGTAGTTAGAAGATGCAGAGTGTTGGAGTCTTGAGGGTGTGTAGTTAGAAGATGCAGAGCGTAGGGGTCTTGAGGGTGTGTAGTTAGACGATGCAGAGTGTAGGGGTCTTGAGGGTGTGTAGTTAGAAGATGCAGAGCATAGGGGTCTTGAGGGTGTGTAGTTAGAAGATGCAGAGTGTATGGTCTTGAGGGTGTGTAGTTAGAAGATGTAGAGCATAGGGGTCTTAAGGGTGTGTAGTTAGAAGATGCAGAGCGTAGGGGTCTTGAGGGTGTGTAGTTAGAAGATGCAGTGCGGAGGGGTCTTGAGGGTATGTAGTTAGAAGATGCAGAGCGTAGGGATCTTGAGGGTGTGTAGTTATAAGATGCAGAGCGTAGGGATCTTGAGGGTGTGTAGTTAGAAGATGCAGAGCGTAGGGGTCTTGAGGGTGTGTAGTTAGAAGATGCAGAGCGTAGGGGTCTTGAGGGTGTGTAGTTAGAAGATGTAGAGCGTATGGGTCTTGAGGCTGTGTAGTTAGAAGATGCAGAGCATAGGGGTCTTGAGGGTGTGTAGTTAGATCTAGAGCGTAGGGGGCTTGAGGGTGTGTAGTTAGAAGATGCAGAGCGTAGGGGTCTTGATGGTGTGTAGTTAGAAGATGCAGAGCGTAGGGGTCTTGAGGATGTGTAGTTAGAAGATGCAGAGCGTAGGGGTCTTGAGGGTGTGTAGTTAGAAGATGTAGTGCGTAGGGGTCTTGAGAGTGTGTAGTTAGAAGATGCAGAGTGTAGGGGTCTTGAGGGTGTGTATTTAGAAGATGCAGAGTGTTGGAGTCTTGAGGGTGTGTAGTTAGAAGATGCAGAGCATAGGGGTCTTGAGGGTGTGTAGTTAGAAGATGCAGAGCGTAGGGGTCTTGAGGGTGTGTAGTTAGAAGATGCAGAGTGTTGGGGTCTTGAGGGTGTGTATTTAGAAGATGCAGAGCGTAGGGGTCTTGAGGGTGTGTAGTTAGAAGATGCAGAGCGTAGGGGTCTTGAGGGTGTGTAGTTAGAAGATGCAGAGTGTTGGAGTCTTGAGGGTGTGTAGTTAGAAGATGCAGAGCGTAGGGGTCTTGAGAGGGTGTGTAGTTAGAAGATGCAGCGTGTTGGAGTCTTGAGGGTGTGTAGTTAGAAGATGCAGCGTGTGGGAGTCTTGAGGGTGTTTAGTTAGAAGATGCAGAGCGTAGGGGTCTTGAGGGTGTGTAGTTAGAAGATGCAGAGTGTTGGAGTCTTGAGGGTGTGTAGTTAGAAGATGCAGAGCGTAGGGGTCTTGAGGGTGTGTAGTTAGAAGATGCAGAGCGTAGGGGTCTTGAGAGGGTGTAGTTAGAAGATGTAGAGCGTAGGGGTCTTGAGGGGGTGTAGTTAGAAGATGCAGAGTGTAGGGGTCTTGAGGGTGTGTAGTTAGAAGATGCAGAGTGTTGGAGTCTTGAGGGTGTGTAGTTAGAAGATGCAGAGTGTTGGAGTCTTGAGGGGTGTGTAGTTAGAAGATGCAGAGCGTAGGAGTCTTGAGGATGTGTAGTTAGAAGATGTAGTGCGTAGGGGTCTTGAGGGTGTGTATAGTTAGAAGATGCAGAGTGTAGGGGTCTTGAGGGTGTGTAGTTAGAAGATGCAGAGTGTTGAAGTCTTGAGGGTGTGTAGTTAGAAGATGTAGAGCATAGGGGTCTTAAGGGTGTGTAGTTAGAAGATGCAGAGCGTAGGGGTCTTGAGGGTGTGTAGTTAGAAGATGCAGTGCGGAGGGGTCTTGAGGGTATGTAGTTAGAAGATGCAGAGCGTAGGGATCTTGAGGGTGTGTAGTTATAAGATGCAGAGCGTAGGGATCTTGAGGGTGTGTAGTTAGAAGATGCAGAGCGTAGGGGTCTTGAGGGTGTGTAGTTAGAAGATGCAGAGCGTAGGGGTCTTGAGGGTGTGTAGTTAGAAGATGTAGAGCGTATGGGTCTTGAGGCTGTGTAGTTAGAAGATGCAGAGCATAGGGGTCTTGAGGGTGTGTAGTTAGATCTAGAGCGTAGGGGGCTTGAGGGTGTGTAGTTAGAAGATGCAGAGCGTAGGGGTCTTGATGGTGTGTAGTTAGAAGATGCAGAGCGTAGGGGTCTTGAGGATGTGTAGTTAGAAGATGCAGAGCGTAGGGGTCTTGAGGGTGTGTAGTTAGAAGATGTAGTGCGTAGGGGTCTTGAGAGTGTGTAGTTAGAAGATGCAGAGTGTAGGGGTCTTGAGGGTGTGTATTTAGAAGATGCAGAGTGTTGGAGTCTTGAGGGTGTGTAGTTAGAAGATGCAGAGCATAGGGGTCTTGAGGGTGTGTAGTTAGAAGATGCAGAGCGTAGGGGTCTTGAGGGTGTGTAGTTAGAAGATGCAGAGTGTTGGGGTCTTGAGGGTGTGTATTTAGAAGATGCAGAGCGTAGGGGTCTTGAGGGTGTGTAGTTAGAAGATGCAGAGCGTAGGGGTCTTGAGGGTGTGTAGTTAGAAGATGCAGAGTGTTGGAGTCTTGAGGGTGTGTAGTTAGAAGATGCAGAGCGTAGGGGTCTTGAGAGGGTGTGTAGTTAGAAGATGCAGCGTGTTGGAGTCTTGAGGGAGTGTAGTTAGAAGATGCAGAGCGTAGGGGTCTTGAGAGTGTGTAGTTAGAAGATGCAGAGCGTAGGGGTCTTGAGGGTGTGTAGTTAGAAGATGCAGAGTGTTGGAGTCTTGAGGGTGTGTAGTTAGAAGATGCAGAGCGTAGGGGTCTTGAGGGTGTGTAGTTAGAAGATGCAGAGCGTAGGGGTCTTGAGGGGGTGTAGTTAGAAGATGCAGAGTGTAGGGGTCTTGAGGGTGTGTAGTTAGAAGATGCAGAGTGTTGGAGTCTTGAGGGTGTGTAGTTAGATGATGCAGAGTGTTGAAGTCTTGAGGGTGTGTAGTTAGAAGATGCAGAGCGTAGGAGTCTTGAGGATGTGTAGTTAGAAGATGTAGTGCGTAGGGGTCTTGAGGGTGTGTATAGTTAGAAGATGCAGAGTGTAGGGGTCTTGAGGGTGTGTAGTTAGAAGATGCAGAGTGTTGAAGTCTTGAGGGTGTGTAGTTAGAAGATGTAGTGCGTAGGGGTCTTGAGGGTGTGTATAGTTAGAAGATGCAGAGTGTAGGGGTCTTGAGGGTGTGTAGTTAGAAGATGCAGAGCGTAGGGGTCTTGAGGGGTGTGTAGTTAGAAGATGCAGAGTGTTGGGGTCTTGAGGGTGTGTAGTTAGAAGATGCAGAGCGTAGGGGTCTTGAGGGTGTGTAGTGTAATGAAAATTATTTATGATATCACATTTATAATGTACATGATTCACAATTAGATGTATTTCATTTCAGAGCATAAACTCACTGTGTAACTGACCGCCAAGGGTAAAGATGCCTATCATCTTTATTGTCAGTAAGCTTTAATTTACGTTGGTCTAGATGATCGACTTCTCTGTATTAGCTCAGAATACTGAGCTTTCTATTTAAGAAAAGAATATTTCAGAGCCGCTTGTGCATTTTCATTTCGTGTCCACATGGGGGCAGAGCTCGTCTTTCCTATAGTATAAAGGTCACAGCATCCTGTGTGTGACCAAGGCGGAAGTAACTCAGAGACAACGATGGAGCAGACAGCGAATTATGTAGAATATAAGGACCTTACTTCAGTAAATAACACCCCTTGGTAAAGCGGAATAAGGTATGTCGAACACTAAAATGTATTGTTATTATTATTATTACTGTTGTTGAAGAGGTCTATATTTATGTGTGGTAAACATGTAAAGTGGTGCACTCACTGATTAGGTTCTAATCAAAGGCACCTGCTGCCGAACAAGTAACGTTATTATTTATCATTATTTTCCCCTAAATGCCTTTATTATGGAAGACGAGTTCACCCTTAATATCTTTGAATTCAAATGTTTGTTTGAACACGTTGGGTGCTTTGTTGTGAACAATATTGAACTATGAACAATGTAACTAATTGTATGTTTGTGTTTGACTGTCCTATGCAGTTTTCACGGTGCAAACGGAGCAAACGATGCAACCGTCACTACCTGTACAAACACGGTGCAACGACAACTACCAAAGAAAAGCTACAGTACTGCTATGCTGAAATGCAAAAGAAAAAAGAGAAAATAAATAAAAGCACCTGTACGAAACATAACCGCATCTTTATTTCACCACCAAGCCGGGGGGCAGTTACACACTGTATCTGTCCCAAAAACGAGTGCAAAGGTTCGCTTATGCAAACAAGCCATTGTTTGCAAAAGCTAACTGCCCCCAACTATTACCCCCACCTTCGTGTTATCATGTCCCCGAAGTCATTTCTATAACCCTCCTCAGAATCACACCACTATTATCACTGCCTTTGTCATCATGACCTCAAGATGACGTGGCACACTTGTACCCCCCTGTATTGGACCTGTGTAAACATTACACCACTGCCTTTTCCTCAATGGGACTTCCTTAACGCGCATGTATTGGATTGGATAATACCGCTATCATCTATGTGATTGGATGAAACACTATCATTATCATCCTTGCCCACTTTTACCCTATATAAACTGTGTTAAAATGTTCATTAATTTGTCCAACTCAGGGTAGAGCATTTTGTGTGCTCTGCCTTGACTTGTCACCATTTGTATTCTGCAGAATATAATAATAAATCACTTTTGACTGTGAAGACTCTGTATCCAAAGCCATATTTATTTCATGCATTACCAAGGGTTTAAGACGACTTTCAATTTCCACAACAGTTAGAAGATGCAGAGCGTAGGGGTCTTGAGGGTGTGTAGTTAGAAGATGCAGAGCGTAGGGGTCTTGAGGGTGTGTAGTTAGAAGGTGCAGAGCGTAGGGGTCTTGAGGGTGTGTAGTTAGAAGATGTAGAGCGTAGGGGTCTTGAGGGGGTGTAGTTAGAAGATGCAGAGTGTAGGGGTCTTGAGGGTGTGTAGTTAGAAGATGCAGAGTGTAGGGGTCTCGAGGGTGTGTAGTTAGAAGATGCAGAGTGTTGGAGTCTTGAGGGTGTGTAGTTTGTTAGAAGATACAGAGCGTAGGGGTCTTGAGGTGGTGTAGTTAGAAGATGCAGAGTGTAACTGAGGGGTACAATTCCCTGACTGTATTACTAGATATGATACTTACTACCACTACCTTTGTACTTAATATTCGGCCACCCAGTACACGGCATAAATATATTATGATGAACACTGTCACGTAGATGAAACGGATCCAACACAAATGTACGAATTAGAAATAGGTCTTTATTTCTACACAGCGATGGTGTGTAGAGCAAGCACTTAATCAAATCAATCACATTTATGAATGGAATTAGTATGCACTTTTATGGCAAGAGTATTCGTCGGTATATCAATAGAGAATGTCCAATCTCTGAAGGCGCAGGTGGTACATATACGACCTGGAATAGTTTAAGGAATAACAGCAATGATACTTTAATGATTATATACTGGATACACTAGAGGGGGTTAATCCGGTCGCTTGTAAGCCGACAGGAGTAGGAAGGGGGGGGGGGTAGAATCCGGCTGCCTCGTCCGGCCAAGGGTATCCCAGGTGAACCCACTGTAGTGCCGTTCAATGCGCCGGCGATCCTTGGACCACAGATGAAAGCAGGTGGACTCTTTGTGGGCCGGCGTCATCCGGTCCACGGAGGAGAGACGTGAAGCGACCTCGTCTTGCAGAGCGTCTCCTCACCTTGCGTCCTCTCCAGGGGGGGGGGGTTCCAACACACGGCAGTGTCGGGGGTCTTTATCCATGGAATAATCAATGTATACAAAGCATAATCCGTGCCTGGGAAGGCGGGCTGTCGTCGGTAGAATAATCCGGTATACAGGTCCACTCGCTCGTCGGCTCTGGGGCTCCTCGGGTGCAGCTTCACGTGGGGTCAACCACCCTGGGTAAGCAGCCAGTTCTCTGCCCGAAACGATGGGGTACTGACTACGGTAGTATTCTCACCGCACGAAGCACTATATATTAACAGACTATTATTAGCTTAATAGACTACGTCCAACTCGACGATATAGTGCCAAATATGACTATTCAAATATTAATATACACGATGTCTCAATACCGATGGTAGGCGAACTTGGCCTTACTCCCACACGTGGCGTCGCGGGGAGGCTTTACGTCTGTGACTCTATTGGAGGGTAAGAAACTGGACTGAAAAAAGGAAGTCCTACTTTAGTAGCGCAGTATATATACGCACTATGAACAAATAGTCCCATTAGTGGTGCGGTAGCCAGATTCCTACGCGGAACTAGGACTTGTTCGTACATGTGGAGCGGTACGTTTGAACTGGGTCTGAGGGGTATGGCAGCCTGGCACCAAGGTCTCGACCAATAGTAGAATGGAGACTATTATGGGATGTTCAGTAGGCTAGAATGGATATTCAATGCATATTGTACAAGGAATATACAAGGGATATCAGGGAATATTAGAGAATATACAAATACAATTAAATATATATATATAAATAAATATATATATTCGGTTTAATCTGGCCCTTCACAACAGCCACCCCCTGATTGGTCCCAGACCTAATCAGTTAAACAGAGACAGATTAATCGCGTTGTCTATTTACACATAAGGGTTTGCTGTAGGGGTCAGTCAACTTCACAAAGTCATAGGGTTGTAGGGTCATGGTCATCATCGATTGTGTCTGGGAGTCGAGGCAGTTCTATGAGCCTCGCCACGGGACGGGTGTAAGTGCGACCCTGGACGAGCACTTCAGCTGCTCGGACCTTGCCGTCGGCACCGGTGATCACTTTGCTTACGCGGCCGGCCGGCCACATAGCTCTGGGCAGTGATTGATCAATAATCATGACGACTGTTCCTTCTGTCAAATTGTCTCTCTCCTTTACCCACTTCTGGCGGGTCTGTAGCGACGGTAGGTAGTGCAGTAGGAAACTGTTCCAAAACTTGTCGGCTAATACTTGGCTGTACCTCCACATTCGTCGGCCGTTCGCTTCTTCAGGCCGGTACATTGTCTGTGGTAATGCAGGATCTAGCCGCCCCATCAGGAGTGTGTTGGGGGTAACTGGGTCGATATCCGCCACATCACTGGAGACATATCCGAGGGGCTTCGAGTTAAGTACTCCCTCAATCTCCGTGAGGACTGTCATTAGGACTTCTTCCGCCACAGTCTGGGCCCCAAGTACTGCGTACAAGGCTGTCTTTATGGAGCGCACTTCTCGTTCCCAAGTGCCACCGAAGTGGGGTGCGTTTGGGGGGTTGAATTGGAAATCAACCTGTGCTGGAGCGAGGTGGGTCTTAAGTTCTGGGCCCATAGCTTGGAAGCTCTCTCTCAGCTCTCTTTCGCCGCCTTTGAAGTTTGTCCCATGATCGGACAATAGGGTAGACGGTCTTCCTTTCCGTGATGTGAATCTACGGAAGGCCATAAGGAATGAGTCTGTGCTCATGGTCGGGAGAAGCTCGATGTGTATCGCTCTGGTGGTCATGCATTTGAATACAATACCCCACCGCTTCTCGGTTCCTCTTCCTTTCTTTATGTGCAGCGGGCCAAAGCAGTCCATACCCGTTGAGTGGAATGGCTTGTCACCGATTCGGAGGCGACATGGAGGAAGGTCAGCCATCCTTGGTATGCTGGGCTGCGCGCGCCACTTGCGGCAGTCTAGACATGTTCGCTGGAAGCGTCGTACCGCCTCTCTTCCTTGTAGGATCCAGTAACGACGTCTGATTTCCGCGAAGACTCTTTCTGCTCCTGCGTGATGTACATCCTCATCGTATTTCTTTATAATCAGCTCTGTGACCTTGTGTCGGCTGTTCAATACGATCGGGTATTTAATGTCATCCGGTAGATTGGGGGCTCTGCGTAGGCGACCACCCACTCTGATGAGGGTATGAGCGTCGCTCTCGGGGGCCAGATGAATTAATCTGCTGTCGGATGGGACGGGCTTTCCTCCCTGTAGACAGGCCAATTCATCGGGGAACGAGTCTCTCTGGGCTCGCTGCAGTAGAAGCAATTCTGCTTCCTCGTAGTTAGCTGCTGACATATCAGCGGGGGACTTGCACTCCGGGTGGTACCGCAGGAATGTTCTTTGTTGTGCACTCTCTATGGACGTGCAATCGTCTATGTTAGGGTCGGTGGAGGCTACGGTGCTCAATCCACAGAACACAGACTTCTTATTTTCCACCTCCTCTGGACTTGCTTCCCTCGGGATAGGCATGGGCCACTGTCCTTCCGGGAGTCTTAGGAATGCGGGGCCGTCACTGTAGACATTGCGACGGGTGAGGTCATCCAGGGGCATCCCCCGGGTGATGACGTCAGCTGGGTTCTGTTTTGTATCAACGTAGCGCCACTCTGTTTCTCCGGTTAACTCTTCGGTTAAGTCTTGAATCTCGGTGACTCTGACTCCCACGAAGACTTTGTACTTGCATGAGTCCGATTTGATCCAGGCGAGTACCGTCGTGGAATCTGACCACAGGATTGTTCTAGACACCGGTATGGTGAGCTCACGTTGGATGAGCGTGGCTAGGTGCGCTCCGGCTAGGGCTGCGCAGAGCTCTAGACGTGGGATAGATTGTTGCTTGCGTGGGGCTATTCTCGAGCGGGCGAGGACAAATGCTGTGTAGATCTCTCCCCCCTGGTCTTGGGCCCGCAAGTAGGCTACTGATCCGTATGCGACCTCTGAGGCGTCACTGAAGACGTGTAAGTCCATTTTACATGTCTCTGGCCTCACCGTGGGTGGGAAGTAGCTTCGGCGCATATTAACGCCTGGGAGTGAGTGGAGCTCCATCTCCCACTCTCTCCAGGTGGATGCAAGGTGTGCGGGAATGGGGTCGTCCCAGCCCTGGTCCTTGTCCCACAATGCTCGTACAATCATTTTTGCCCTGGTGGTGTACGGTAGAATACATCCTAGCGGGTCATATTGTCGGGCGAGTGTTGTGTACACACTCCGTCTGGTGGTCGGCGCCGCCGCCGGCCTTCCCTGCTCCGTAGTCAGGGGCTTGTGTCTGTAGTGAAGCGAATCTGTTTTGAATTGCCACACCAATCCCAGGGTCATCTCCTGGGCTTCTCCCGGGATTGTAGCCATCCAGGTCTCGCTGCTGGCTGCCTTGTCCTCGGAGGAGAGGCTGCGCAGTACTTGCGGATCGCTGCTGGCCCACTGCCTGAGATCAAAGCCGCCTTTGATCAATGAGGCGCGGAGTTTAATCAGGAGAGCCTCGGCTTCTTCCTGGGTTGAAAGGCTTTGTAGACAGTTGTCTACGTAGAAGCTGTTCTTTACGCTGTGTCGGACCTCTTCGTCCGCTGCTGGGTCCTCTGCTACATGTTTCTGTAGTGCAAATGTAGCACAGCAGGGGCTGCACGTCGTTCCGAAGGGGAGGACTTCCCATTGGTAGATGGCTGGGTGCTCATCTCCTGGCTTCTCTCTCCATAGGAACCGTAACAGGGGCTTGTCCGCCTCTACTAGTCTCACCTGCAGGAACATTCCTTTAATGTCCCCGCTGATGGCCACCTTTTCCTGGCGGAAGCGGAGTAGAACGCTGAGTAGGGAGGGGCCGAGTGTGGGACCGGGCAGTAACTCTTTATTCAGATTTTGGGATCCGATCTGGTAGCTGCAGTTAAATACTATGCGGTCTTTACCGTTGTGATGGACCTTGTGGTGAGGCACGTACCACGATTCAGTGGTCTGGTCAGCCTCTTTAATGTCCATCTTTGTGACGTGTCCCGCTGTGATGAGCTTCTCAATCTCAGCGCGGTATACACTCTCTTGGGCGGGGTTCCTGGCTAAGCGCCGCTCCGTGTTCAGCAGGTACCGTTCTGTGGCGTCTGTCTTGGCGTGGAAAGTAGGCATTCCTTCTCGCCGCAGGAGTGGCGTGGCGTATCTCAACACGCCGCCGACCGGGACTCTCTTGGTCCCTGTCTCGAGGAGGTGAATGGCGTAAATGTCATCTTTAGAGCGAATGTCTTTCTTTCCGTTCTTAAAGGGCATTTGTTCCAAGGTCCATAGCCGCTCTACGTGTTGCAGGAGTGCGGTTTCTCCCTCTGTGACTCGGGAGTGGAGACATCTAGTGGCTGTACTTCGGTTGAGAGATTTGGCGAGTGGGCCTTGGAGAGTCCATCCCAAACGGGTCTCGACTGCTGCAGGACAGCCTCGGGGTCCGGTATGAACCCGGTCTATCGGGACAATGAGGTCTGCATGGTCGGAGCCTATCAACAGGGTCGGCATAGCATTGTCTATGAGCGGGATCGGTAACTTGCGCAGATGTACATATTTCTCCATCAGCTTGGCGACGGGGTATGTGTACCGCGACAGTCCTATTTCTTGGCTGGTGAAAGCGTCTGTAATCTGGTACCGTCGCTCAGGCTGGCCGCTTGCTGCGATAGAGAATGAGACATTCTCGCCCTTTATCGTCTTCAAATCTCGTCTTATTGTCCGAATTGTCATTTGGGTTTCGCTTCCCCGCAGCCCTAGCTGGGCCGCAGCGGAGGCGAGCAGCAGGGTCTTCTCTGACCCGTCATCGAGGACGGCGTAAGTGTCCAGGACTTTATTCTGGTAGCTTAGTGTCACACGCACTACTTTTAGGAGTACTCGGGCTCCACTGCTGCTGGCGGGATCGATGTACATGACGCTCGCTTTGCGGCTGGATGGTGCGGGTGAAGGGCGCCGTCTGTTACTGTCGTGAAGTATGTCCAGATGGGCTCCATCGCACTTGGTGCACCTTTTCTTTAAGCGGCATTCGGCTGCCATGTGTGAGCGCGCACAGCGAAAGCAGCGCTTGTTGGACTTTATCCATTGACTTGCTTCCTCCGCGTTCAGCTTGGGGAAGGAGTCACATTGCGCTAGCCAGTGTTCTTTCTCACAGTAGGGGCACACTATCTTCCACTTCTCCGTTCTGGAGGGGGTACTGTGGCTCCTGCTGCTCGGTACTGACTCCGATTGGTGCATCACGGTCACCGATCTTCTTCCATCATTTAGTCGTCTGGTTCCTTCTCTGGAGCCAGGGGTGCTCCATCCGAATGTATCTAGCCGTAGGCTGCTGACTTCTCTCGCCAGGAAGTCTGCTAGATCGAGGAGGTTCGGTTCGGGGCCATTCGGGTCTCTGTGGTCCCTCTGCCGCCTAAAGCGCTCCTGACGAGCGGGCGGCAGCTTCTCCAGAATCCTTTCCACATTTGAGTTGGCGTAAAGTTCATGCCTCCCCTTCTCTCTCTGCGCTCCCAACATCCCTACCAGGGACTGCACTCTGATGGACAGGTCGTCCAGTGCTCGATTGTCTATTGCTGGGGGTAAGCGGTCGATGTGTCGGATCTCCTGGATCACGTAATCCCATATGCGCCCATACCTCTGGTCCAATGCTACCAGCGCTGCTGTGTATGGGGTGGTGGAAGTCGCGTAGGCGAGCGCTATATTATGTGCGCGGGGCACCTTTAAGTGCTTCAGTAGGATGGCGTATTTGTGGCGTTCATCCAATACATCCACCAACATGGTCTCCAGACACATGCGGAGTTCTGTATACTGGGCCCGGTTCTCTTGGGTGAAGTCGGGTACCATAGGCGTGCCAATGTATGACGCTGACTGTGGATACATCGGCGAGCGTTGGGGGAGAGGCCTCCTAGGCGAGTCTCCTCCCGCTCCTTGGTATGGGCTGGTACCGGCAGTGTACCATGGCCCGCTTGTCCAGGTGCTGTTCCTCGGTGCGGGTCGTGCGTCGTGCTCACCCGTGTATAGAGTCGGGGGTCTGTAGCGCAGCTCCGCGGGGGTATAGCCTGGGCTGTACCGGATCTCCTGGTCCGGTAGAGTACTGTGCTGTCTTCGGGCGTGGTTCTCCTCCTCTTCCTCTTCGTCTTCAGTTAGGTCATCCAGTGCTTGTAGTCTCTGGTTTAGCCTCTCCACAGGATATGCTGCTCCTTCCCGGTTGCTAGGTCTCGCTTGGACCGGTGGGGGGAGGTGGTCTGTGGGGGGTATAGACCTCGTCTGTTGGTCAAGTTCAGGGTTGTTTACTCGGCTAGGGGATGCCGCCCTGGAGGTGTGTCTAGACGAGTTCCTGGAGCCTCTGGCGGAGGGAGAGGGTGTTGTCCGTCTGATCAGCTGTTCTATTAGTTGCGACTGCTGTCTGTCGCGCGCTGCGTCCCGTTGAGCACCGGCTCGTTCTCGGGCCACATTCTCTTCCATCTGAATGCGTCTTATTTCTAGACGTATCTGCTCGTGTTCGCTTCGCTGCTGGATCTGCAATCGGTCGCGTTCAGCAGCGGCGTTCAGGCTGATGAGGAAGGCCTGCTGTAGGGTCCTCTCTGCCTCGCTGGGAGAAGGCGGTTGTATAGGGGAGCCTTCCCTCGGGGTACTCCTTGCGGAGCCTTGGAGCTCTATCTCCACGGTGCTCTCCCCGTCTTCTTCCGTGCCGAGTTCTCTCTCGGTAGCGTTGTATTCCTCCCGGGACTCATCGGGGACTACTTCTTCAGTACTGGCGGGGTGTGAAGTCATGTCTGGTTCCCACTGGTCCCCACCGTGAACTTGGTCAGTTACATTAGAGCCCGTAGGGGCCTCTATGGTCGGGGTAGTCTGGGCGTTGGGGTTAGACATACTTTTACTTTCTAGTTTTACCGCGTTTACTGTTGGTAGAAGACTAGGTTGTTGACTGACAGCGTAGGCCTCTAAGTACTGAGGGAGCCGTCGTTCGCGCTGCGGGCGTTGGTTAGGAGGATCGTTTCGTGGAGTGTTCATCATAGGCCATTTCAATATTAATAACACTATATTAATATTACACTAATTACCATCCGGCTCGAAGGACCAATTGTAACTGAGGGGTACAATTCCCTGACTGTATTACTAGATATGATACTTACTACCACTACCTTTGTACTTAATATTCGGCCACCCAGTACACGGCATAAATATATTATGATGAACACTGTCACGTAGATGAAACGGATCCAACACAAATGTACGAATTAGAAATAGGTCTTTATTTCTACACAGCGATGGTGTGTAGAGCAAGCACTTAATCAAATCAATCACATTTATGAATGGAATTAGTATGCACTTTTATGGCAAGAGTATTCGTCGGTATATCAATAGAGAATGTCCAATCTCTGAAGGCGCAGGTGGTACATATACGACCTGGAATAGTTTAAGGAATAACAGCAATGATACTTTAATGATTATATACTGGATACACTAGAGGGGGTTAATCCGGTCGCTTGTAAGCCGACAGGAGTAGGAAGGGGGGGGGGGGTAGAATCCGGCTGCCTCGTCCGGCCAAGGGTATCCCAGGTGAACCCACTGTAGTGCCGTTCAATGCGCCGGCGATCCTTGGACCACAGATGAAAGCAGGTGGACTCTTTGTGGGCCGGCGTCATCCGGTCCACGGAGGAGAGACGTGAAGCGACCTCGTCTTGCAGAGCGTCTCCTCACCTTGCGTCCTCTCCAGGGGGGGCGGGTTCCAACACACGGCAGTGTCGGGGGTCTTTATCCATGGAATAATCAATGTATACAAAGCATAATCCGTGCCTGGGAAGGCGGGCTGTCGTCGGTAGAATAATCCGGTATACAGGTCCACTCGCTCGTCGGCTCTGGGGCTCCTCGGGTGCAGCTTCACGTGGGGTCAACCACCCTGGGTAAGCAGCCAGTTCTCTGCCCGAAACGATGGGGTACTGACTACGGTAGTATTCTCACCGCACGAAGCACTATATATTAACAGACTATTATTAGCTTAATAGACTACGTCCAACTCGACGATATAGTGCCAAATATGACTATTCAAATATTAATATACACGATGTCTCAATACCGATGGTAGGCGAACTTGGCCTTACTCCCACACGTGGCGTCGCGGGGAGGCTTTACGTCTGTGACTCTATTGGAGGGTAAGAAACTGGACTGAAAAAAGGAAGTCCTACTTTAGTAGCGCAGTATATATACGCACTATGAACAAATAGTCCCATTAGTGGTGCGGTAGCCAGATTCCTACGCGGAACTAGGACTTGTTCGTACATGTGGAGCGGTACGTTTGAACTGGGTCTGAGGGGTATGGCAGCCTGGCACCAAGGTCTCGACCAATAGTAGAATGGAGACTATTATGGGATGTTCAGTAGGCTAGAATGGATATTCAATGCATATTGTACAAGGAATATACAAGGGATATCAGGGAATATTAGAGAATATACAAATACAATTAAATATATATATATAAATAAATATATATATTCGGTTTAATCTGGCCCTTCACAACACAGAGTGTAGGGGTCTTGAGGGTGTGTAGTTAGAAGATGCAGAGTGTTGGAGTCTTGAGGGTGTGTAGTTAGATGATGCAGAGCGTAGGGGTCTCGAGGGTGTGTAGTTAGAAGATGCAGAGTGTTGGAGTCTTGAGAGTGTGTAGTTAGAAGATGCAGAGCATAGGGGTCTTGAGGGTGTGTAGTTAGAAGATGCAGAGTGTGTAGGGGTCTTGAGGGTGTGTAGTTAGAAGATGCAGAGCGTAGGGGTCTTGAGGGTGTGTAGTTAGAAGATGCAGAGCGTAGGGGTCTTGAGGCTGTGTAGCAGATTCAACTACCCGTCCCTGGTCTCTGCTCTCAGGTATTGAACTGATTTCAAGTCCTTCGCAGCCTGGTTATTGTTGAATTAAAACCACAGGAAGCCATAGGAGCCAATTAGTGATCTGATTGGCCCTCTGCTCCCAGGCCAGGTGATGATGTGGGGATCCAGTATTTGGCACTTGTTGTTGTTGTTTTTTGTCATTTTCCTCAGTGATGCTGATCAACCAGCATGCGCCAGAGACATGATTAAATGTCACCCGACTCCCTTGGTTATTATGGCCCCCTCACTGTGAATAAATAACCTGTGCTCTCTCTCTCTCTCTCTCTCTCTCTCGCACACACACACACACACACACACACACACACACACACACACACACACACACACACACACACACACACACACACACACACACACACACACACACACACACACACACACACACACACACACACACACACACACACACACACACACACACACACACACACAGTGATGTGGCCTACCTCTGAACAGATGGGAGCGGCAGAGCCACAGCTCCCCCTAGTGGTTGCGCCACACATTACAACAACAGTTGTGTCAGCCTGACTGCAACGCTTAGTTTTACTGTACATCATACACTGAACTTGGGTGTTTTTTTTGTGTGGCATGTTCTCAGTATAGAATGATCATCAATTTTACAAGCGGTTTATCATTGTCATTACCTTAAACATTATTATTATGTTTATCATTACCTGATCTAATCTACGAATTCCAATCTGGCTTCAGAACGTCCCACTCCACTGACACATGCTTCCTCTATTTGAACGACCACATCAAACAAGAGGTGGACGCGGGCAAATCCTGCGGCATGGTCATGCTGGACCTACAAAAGGCCTTAGACACTGTCAATCACTCCATTCTAATGGACAAGCTAAAAGCAATTGGTTTTGATAGCTTATCAGTGAGCTGGATGCAATCCTACCTGGAGGGGAGAGAACAGGTGGTAGACGTAAACGGTACTCTATCCCCCCCCTCACAGTGAGCTGTGGTGTTCCACAAGGAAGCATATTAGGACCGCTACTCTTCCTAATTTATGCAAATGACATGTCGTCAGCCTGTGACTGCAACTTGTTCCTGTTTGCAGGTTGACCCTGCTGGTCTCTGGAGATGCTTCCAGCTGCAGCCGCACATACAAGCCCCGCACATAGCAACCCCTCGCTTCCATTGGCTGATTTTTTTTTTTTTTGTCAGCCTTTCTATCTTTTCTATATTAGGTCTGGAGTTGCCCTCATTAAAAACTGATTTGGAGTCTTTGGGTAAAGGAGTAACCTTAGCCTCCTTCCATATCTTTGGACATAGTCCCACTTGTATACATCTATTAATAATATGACACTGGACTTGCTATGATCGTAGCAGTAATTCTCAATAATTTACTATCCAAGTTGTCGGTGCCAGCTAACTTGCTGTCAGGTAGAGCCTGGAGTAACCTTTCAATATCACTAACCTCAACCTGTTGAAAATCAAATGTACACCCTTTATCTTTCATTATGATATTCTTAATTATGTCATTTGATTTTGTATTGTTTGAGATGTGCATTCCCTGCCTGAGCTGAGATATCTTACTTGCATAAAAATCATTAAAATGGTTGGCAATATCACATGGTTTGGTTAGGACAATTCCGTATGACTCAACAAAAGGTGTACAGACATTGGATTTTCTACCCATAATTTGATTTAAAACATTCCATAGATTTTTACCATCATTTCTCACATCATATAACCATGGTTTAAAATATTCCCTTTTTCTCACCTTATTTAACTTTGTGACTTGATTACGTAAGGAACGGTACTTTTGTCTGTCATCTGCAGAACTGGAACACACTGATGCATTTTTGGCTACAGTATGTCTCTCTCATTCATTAAAATTCATTAAAAGCTACTATCTATCCATGGGGCTGATTTGTTTCTGACATAAATAAGTCCAGTGCAACCTCTGGGTCATCCTCACAACATACCTCCTCCCAGTTTATACCCAACATTTCATTAATAAAACCTTCTACATTAAAACTCTTATATGACCGTGAGTGAAATTTCAGGGGAGCTCCCACAGACCGTAGTACAATATATACATACATGAAACACATATAACACTGTACATAACAGAATATTTTAAATAAAGTGCATGATGAGTGGTAACAGTGATTATCAAGTCCAGGTAAGTGCATGGTGCACGTGAGGGGACAGTCAATGAGCGTTTAACAGTCTGACTGCTTGGGGGAAAAAGCTGTTCTTAAATCTTTAACTCTTGGCATGTATGGACCGGTATCTCCTCCCTGAGGGAAGGAGCTGAAAGAGGTGATGTGCTGGGTGAGACTGGTCCTTGATGATACACTTGGAGCGGTGGAGGCAGCGGGAGGTGAAGACGGAGGTGATGTTTGATAGAGGAGTCCCGACAATCCTGCCTGCCGCCTTCACCACCCTCTGTAGAGCCTCTTGCTCTGCCTTTGTGCAGCTGGATAACCACACAGACTTCACACAGACTGTCTGTACAATACTGCTGTAGGCCTATACTACTTATGTAAATAAGTAAGGCAATTGAAATATATCTGCAGTACAGCTCAATACACACAATTGTTAAGGGGATGCAGACCAGAGAAAGACTTCCGTCTTGTTTACATCAGGGTCCCCCATTTTCAATTCATCATAAATGTACAGTTCCCTCCCCCTTGTATATATTTACTGTATGTCACAAATGTAACAGTACTGCATGGTCTGCATCCCCTTAACAATTGTGTGTATTGAGCTGTACTGCATTCTGCAATCTGTTAATAAAGTTTTCAATCAATCAATCAATAAATCAATCAATAAATCAATCAATCAATCAATCAATCAATCAATCGGTCACTGTACCCATTCTGCAATCTGTTAATAAAGTTTTCAATCAATCAATCAATCAATCAATCAATCGGTCAGGTCACGTGTACCCATTCTACAATCTGTTAATAAAGTTTTCAATCAATCAATCAGGGCCTGTGGTCACGTGTACCCATTCGGCAATCTGTTAATAAAGTTTTCAATCAATCAATCAATCTGTTAATAAAGTTTTCAATCAATCAATCAATCAATCAATGAATCAATGAATCAATCAATCAATCAATCAATCAATCAATCCCGCAGTGCAACGTGACCCAAATCATACGGCAATCTGTTAATAAAGTTTTCAATCAATCAATCAATCAATCCCGCAGTGCAACGTGCAACGTGACCCAAAATCACGTGACCAAAATCAGCCAATGGAAGCGAGGGGTTGCTATGTGCGGGGCTTGTATGTGCGGGGCTTGTAAGCGCTGGTCTGAACGGCTGCAGCTGGATACTATTGGGGACCTCTGACAAGAACAAATTGCAGGTTGAAAAAACCCTCAGCACGGAACTAGGCAAAATCTGCATATGGCTCGCTGATAACAAACTATCATTACACATGGGCAAAACAGAGTCCATTCTCTTCGGTTCAAATAACAAACTCAGCAAGACCGACGGCTTCTCAGTTACAGTGGTTGACAATATTGTCACAAGGAAAGACGAAATTACCTACCTGGGTTACATCCTAGAGGCAAATCTTTCCTGTGACAAAATGGCATCCAATGTAATAAAAAAAAGTCAACCAACGAACTAGATTCTTGTACCGGATCTCCTCTCTGGTAAACAAGAATACCCTGAAGACTGGCAGGAGCACTCATTCAAGGGTACTATGACTATGCGTGCACCTCATGGTACCAAAGCACCTCAAAGGCGCTTAAAACAAAATTACAAACATCACAAAACAAACTGGTCAGACTACTACTTGACCTGAACCCCAGAACCCACCTCACCCCTGCCCACTTTGCCAACCTAGGATGGCTTAGAGTAGACGACAGAGTACAGCAACTTGCAATGGGCCTGGTCTACAAGATACACTATACGACCGGGGTGCCCATGTACATGTCAAAATACTTCCCAAAGGTCAGTGAATACCACAACCACTACACCAGAGGAAGCTCAACAAATCATGTTAAACCCAGATTCGGCTCAAACAAGGGACTAAACACGTTTCACAATTATGCCACAACAATGTGGAACGCCCTACCCAAAGCTGTAAAGGAATGTGAATCCCTGCCCACATTCAAAACCGCTCTTAAAGAGCACCTACGGGAGGCTGCAATTCGAAACTGGCAATCGTAAATGCCCAAAACCCCCACCACCTCCTAATAGACAGTCTCCTCCCCACCGCATGTATATATTCCCTCCCCGCCGTATGTATATTTCCCTCCCACCCACCCACCCCCTCCTAATGTACAGTCCCCTCCCCATCATATGTATATACTCTGTCAGGATCTAGGGGTAACAGTACTGTATATTTGAATACCGCTTATGTCACAAATGTATCAGTACTAAATACCTATATGTCCCTATGCCATAAATGTCATGTATGTTGTGTATGTCATAAATGTCTATATGAATTGAAAATGGGGGACCCTGATGGAAACAAGACAAACGTCTTTCTCAGGTCTGCATCCCCTTAACAATTGTATGTATTGAGCTGTACTGTATTGTACCCATTCTGCAATCTGTTAAATAAAGTTTTCATTCATTCATTCAACTCGACAGGTGAATTGCACAACTCATGCTGAGTCTTGGGGATGAGAGCGCCCTCGTGTGGCCCGATAAAAATGACCTCTAGAACACCAGAGGTGCACCCACAGCTACATTCATTAACGGTATGTGTATGCAATTCAGCTTTATTCTGTTTTATATGTGTATTTTTGTTAAAATGTGTATATTGTGATAATGAATTGTATTTTATGTAGGCCTATTTGATGTATGTTATGTTTGATAACCTTTTTTTTATCACTTGTCTTTAGGTTGATGCACTTTTTAACATCTTGGCCGCCAGGGACTACAGATGGAATCAGCCCTCTGGCTAATTCTGGCGTATTTACATTTTTAAATGTTGATTAATATGCACCGTCCCTTTTGCAAATAAACTTAAACTAAGCTCTAGAGTCGACCATGTGGTTGATTTAATTCATAGTAAGTCACTCAATAATCAGACTTTTTGTTTTCTTCCACCACTGAAATTGAAACCCGCTTTATTTATCAGGGACAATATACTGTATTCAAACAGCATATCAGTAAAGGCTCGTTCTGACCGCCTCCAGCCAAGTCCCGCAGCGAGGCTGCATTCAAGGAATATCCGCAGTACCTCGTGGCTGAATGCGCTCCTCTGATTGATTGAAAACTTTATTAACAGATTGCAGAATGGGTACTGTTGTGAAGGATCAGATTAAACCGAATATATATATTTATTTATATATATATATTTAAATAGTATTTGTATATCGTTTGATATCCCCTGTATATTCCTTGTACAATATGCACTGAATATCCCTTTAGTCTACTAAACAGCCCATAATAGTTTCATTCTACCATTGGACGAGAACCTGGCGCCAGGTTGCCATACCCCTAGGTTCAAGTTCAATCGTGCCGCCCAACATGTCGTGGCAAGCCCCGGTTCCGCGTAGGAATATGTCGGGCGAAATACGAATGGTACTATTTGTTCATAGCGCATATATATATGGCGCAAGTAAAGTAGAACTTTCTTTTAGTCCAGTTCTTTACCCTCCAACAGAGTGACAGACGCGAAGCCTCACCCACGACGCATGTGTGGTGTAGTAAGGCCTACTTGGCCCAGAATAGGCATTGAGATATCGTGTAGATTAATAGTTGAATAGTCATAGTTTGGCACTATACCGTCGAGTTGGACGTATTCTATTAAGCTAATAATAGTCTATTTATGTATGGTGCATCGTTCGGTTAGAGTTCTAAAGTTATCAGTACCCCCATCGTTCCTGACGTTATCTGGACGCTTAACCAGGCTGGGCAGACCCCTAGTGGTGCTTGCATCCGAGGAGCTCCGGGCCAGGGCGACTGGACCTGTATATTGGATTACTCTACCCGGACGACGGCGAGCCTTCCACGGCTTGGATTATGCTTTGGGTGCTTTGATTATTCCATGGATAAAGGCCAACACTGCGGAGTGTTGGAACTACCCCCCGGAGAGGACTCCAGGTGAGACGGCGCTCTACACCAGTGAGGTCGCCTCACGTCTCTCCGTTGTGGACCGGCAGCTACCGTCCACCAGAGGGTCCAGCTGTATTCGTCTGCGGACCGAGGTTCTGTGGGCACCGTGTTCAAGACTTTGAATTCTCCCAAGAAACCGTCGGCCAGATGGGATACCGCCAGCGGCTTCTCTAACCCCCCCCTCCTACTGTCTTACAACCAGCGGGACCCCCCCCCCCCTTAGTGTATCCAGCTATAATCATTTAAGTACCATCGCTATCGTTCCTAAATATCCAGGTTGTATACTTACTCCCTGCGTAACCAGAGATTGGACATTCAATGTTGATTTACCTACGAATACTCATTTGCCATACAAGTGCATATTTCAAATCATAAGTGTAAACAAGTGAACGTTGTATATACCTTTTGCTATATTAAATATTCGATTTGTACATTTGTGTGGATTCGTTTCATCAGGTGGGAAAGTGTTCATCATACTTATATCATGTACTGGATGGCCAGAAGTTAAAGTACAAGAGGTAGTGGTATTAAATACCATATCTAACAATACAGTCAGGGAATTGTACCCCTCAGTTACAATTGGTCCTTCGAGCCGGAGGGTAACTAGTGTAATATTAATATAGTGTTATTAATATTGAAATGGCCTATGATGAACACTCCACGAATCGGTCCTCCTAACCTAGAACGCCCGCGGCGCAGACGACAGACACCTCAGTACTTAGAGGCTTACGCTGTCAGTCAACTACCTAGCCTTCGACAAACGGTAAACGCGGTAAAAGTAGAAAGTAAAATTATGTCTGACCTTAACGACCAGGTTTCCCCGACCACAGAGGCCCTAGTAGGTCCTAATGTAACTGACCAAGCTCACGGTGGGGACCAGGAGGGAGCGGACATGCCTTTAACCCCCGCCACTACCCAAGAAGTAGTTCCCGACCACCCCCGGGAGGAAGACAACCCTACAGAGAGAGAACTCTGCACGGAAGAAGAGGAGGAGAGCGCCGAGGAAATAGAGCTCCAGGACTCCCCAACGAGTACCCCCAGGAGCGGCTCACGCAGGAGCGGCTCACCTCCACAACCGCCTTCCCCCAGCGAAGCGGAGAGGATGCTACAACAGGCGTTCCTCGTCAGCCTGACAGCCTCTACCGAACGCGATCGACTCCAAGCGCAGACGCTTAGCGAGCGCGAACATTTTACCATTGAAAGAGACCGTCTCCAAGCACAGGCGCTTAGCGAGCGCGAACAACTCCAAGCGCAACAACGGAGCGAAGAAGAGCGCACACGCCTGGAGATGAGACGCCTTCAGACAGAAGAGAATATGGCAAGAGACCGGGCCGACGCCCAGCGCGCCGCTGCCGGTGCCCAAAGAGAAGCAGATCTCACCAAGCGCGAAGTCGAGCGCGACAAGTTACAAGCGCAGCTAATGGAGCAGCTGATCCGCAAGGCAACACCCTCTCCCTCCGCCAGGGGTTCAAGGAACTCGTCGAGACAACAGTCAAGGGCAGCGTCTCCTCAACGAGCAAGCGACCCTGAACTTGACCAACAGACCGAGCCTAGACCCCCCGCAGACCCCCTTCCCAGACCGGTCCAAGCGAGACCCAGCTACAAGGAAGGAGCGGCATACACTGCGGAGAAGCTAAATAAACGATTACAGGATCTGGAAGATCTGATAGAGGAAGAAGAGGGAGAGGAGGAGAACCAAGCCCGACGACAGCACAGTACTCCACCGGACCAGGAGGTCCAGTACAGTCCAGGCTATACCCCCGCGGCGCTGCGCTACAGACCCCCGACTCTATTCGCGGGTGAGCACGACGCACGACCAGCCCCGAGGAATAGCACCTGGACCAGCGGGCCATGGTACCCTGTCAGTACCAGCCCACAGCGAGGCGCAAGAGGGGACTCGCCCAGGAGGTCTCTCCCCCAACACTCGCTGATGTATCAGCCATCCACGGCGTCATACATTGCCACGCCGTCATTCCCAGACTTCGCCTATGAGAGTCGAGCACAGTACACGGAGCTCCGGATGTGCTTAGAGACAATGATGGTGGATGTCGCTGATGAACGCCACAAGTATGCAATATTACTGAAGCACCTGAAAGTACCGCGAGCGCACAATATAGCGCTAGCCTATGCCACCTCTTCGACACCATACACAGCGGCCCTAGCGGCGCTGGACCAGAGATATGGACGTATATGGGATTACGTAATCCAAGAGATAAGGCATATTGATCGCCTACCCCCAGCCACGGACAATCGCTCATTAGACGACCTGTCAATCAAAGTGCAGTCCCTGGTAGGGATGCTGGGAGCGCAACGGGAAAAGGGCATGCATGAGCTATACGCCAACTCTAACGTCGAGAGGATTTTGGAGAAGCTGCCACCCGCAAGACAGGAGCGCTTTAGGCGGCAGAGAGACTACCGGGATCCCAACGGCCCCGAGCCATCCCTCCTTGATCTAGCCGACTTCCTGGCAAGAGAAGTCAGCAGCTTACGACTGGATACATTCGGGCGGAGCACGCCAAGCTCCAGAGAGGGACCCAGGAGAATAAATGATGGAAGAAGATCGGTGACTGTCATGCACCAATCAGAGTCAGTACCGAGCAGTAAGAGTCACAGCACCCCCTCGAGAAAAGAGAAGTGGAAGATAGCGTGTCCCTACTGTGAGAAAGAACACTGGCTGTCACAATGTGACCTATTCACAAAGATGAATGCAGAAGAAGTGAGTCAATGGATAAAGTCCAACCGGCGCTGTTATCGATGTGCGCGGCCACACATGGCAGCCGAATGCCGCCTAAAGAAAAGGTGCAGTCGGTGCGATGGAGCCCATCTAGATATACTACACGACAGTAACAGAAGACAGCCTCCACCTGCACCATCGCGCGGCACCAAGGCAAGTGTCATGTACATTGACCCCGCCAGCAGCAGCGGCGCCCAAGTGCTCTTAAAGGTAGTCCGTGTGACATTGAGCTACCAAGATAAAGTCATGGACACTTACGCCGTCCTTGATGACGGGTCAGAGAAGACCCTGCTGCTCGCGTCCGCTGCGGCCCAGCTGGGACTGCGGGGGAGCAAGAACGAAATGACGATTCGGACGATAAGAAGAGATTTAAAGACGATAAAGGGCGAGAATGTCTCCTTCACTATCGCAGCAAACGGGCAGCCAGAGCGACGGTACAAGATTACAAATGCTTTCACCAGCCAAGAAATAGGACTATCGCAGTACACCTACCCTGTCACCAAGTTGATGGATAAATATGTGCACCTGCGCCAATTACCTATCCCGCTCATAGACGGCGCTACCCCGACCCTGCTGATAGGCTCCGACCATGCAGAACTCATAGTCCCGATTGACCGGGTCCATACAGGACCCCGAGGCTGTCCTGCAGCAGTCGAGACCCGCCTAGGGTGGACCCTACAAGGCCCCCTCGCTAAATCTCTCAACCGAACAGCAGCCACTAGCTGCCTCCACTCCAGAACGACAGAAGAAGACACCACTCTCCTGCAGCATGTCGAGAGGCTATGGACACTAGAGACAATGCCCTTTAAGAACGAAAAGAAAGATATTCGTTCTAAAGAAGACATTTACGCCATCAACCTACTCGAGCAGGGGACAAAGAGAGTCACAGTCGGCGGAGTGATGAGATACGCAACTCCACTCCTGAGGCGAGAGGGAATGCCCACCTTTCACGCAAAGAAAGACGCCACGGAGCGCTATCTATTGAACACGGAGCGGCGCCTAGCCAAAGACCCCGCTCAAGAGAGTGTGTACCGCGCTGAGATTGAGAAGCTAATCACAGCGGGACACGTAACAAAGATTGACATTAAAGAGGCCGATCAGACGACCGAATCATGGTACGTGCCGCATCACAAGGTCCATCACAACGGCAAGGATCGCATTGTGTTTAACTGCAGCTACCAGATCGGATCCCAAAATCTGAATAAAGAGCTCTTGCCCGGCCCCACACTCGGCCCCTCCCTACTAGGCGTGCTACTGCGCTTCCGCCAGGACAAGGTGGCTATCAGCGGGGATATCAAAGGGATGTTCCTGCAGGTGAGACTAGTAGAGGAGGACAAGCCCCTGCTGCGGTTCCTATGGAGAGAGAGGATCGGAGATGAGAACCCAGCCATCTACCAGTGGGAAGTACTCCCCTTCGGAACCACATGCAGCCCGTGCTGTGCTACATTTGCACTACAGAAACACGTCACAGAGGACCCAACAGCAGATGAAGAGGTCCAACACAGTGTGAAGAACAGTTTCTACGTGGACAACTGTTTACAAAGCGTTTCGACTCAAGAAGAAGCCGAGGCTCTCCTAATCAAGTTACGCGCCTCCCTGATCAAAGGCGGCTTTGATCTCAGGCAGTGGGCCAGCAGTGACCCGCACGTATTGCGCAGCCTCTCCCCCGCGGACAAGGCTGCCAGCAGCGAGACCTGGATGGCGACCATCCCAGGAGAAGCCCAAGAAATGACACTAGGACTAGTCTGGCGCTTCAAAACAGACTCGCTCCACTATAGACACAAACCCTTGGCTCCAGAGCAGGGAAGGTCGACGGCGATACCGACCACCAGACGGAGTGTGTACAGAACACTCGCCAGACAATATGACCCGTTGGGATGTATTCTACCTTACACCACCAGGGCAAAGATGATTGTACGAGCACTATGGGACAAGGACCAGGGCTGGGACGACCCAATACCCGCACACCTTGCCTCAACATGGAGAGAGTGGGAGACGGAACTCCGCTCACTCCCAGGCGTCAATATACGCCGCAGCTACTTCCCATCCACAGTGAGGCCAGAGACATGCGAGATTGATCTACACGTCTTCAGCGACGCCTCCGAAGTAGCCTACGGATCGGTGGCCTACTTGCGTGCCCAAGAGAAGGGAGGAAAGATACACACTGCTTTCATCCTGGCCCGCTCAAGAATAGCCCCACGAAAGCAACAATCTATCCCACGTCTAGAGCTCTGCGCAGCCCTAGCAGGAGCGCATCTAGCCACGTTAATCCAACGCGAACTCACCATTCCGGTGCACAGAACAATCTTGTGGTCAGATTCCACGACAGTACTCACATGGATCAAGTCTGATTCATGCAGATACAAAGTCTTCGTGGGAGTCAGAGTCACCGAGATTCAAGAGTTAACAGAAGCAGCGAGCTGGCGGTATGTGGACACCAAACACAACCCAGCTGACGTCATCACCCGGGGAATGTCTCTGGATGACCTAACCCGTCGCAACATCTACAGTGACGGACCAGAATTCCTCAAGCTCCCGGAAGGAGAGTGGCCTACGCCCACCCCACGGGAAGCAAGTAACGAGGAGGCTGAGAACAAGAAACCTATGTTCTGTGGACTGAGCACAGTCGCCTCCACAGACCCCAACATAGATGACTGCATTACCCTAGCGAGTGCGCAGCAAAGAACATTCCTGCGGCACCACCCAGAGATTCAGTCCACCACTGACATGTCAGCAGCTGACTACGAAGAAGCAGAACTTCTTCTACTACAACGAGCCCAGAGAGACTCGTTCCCCGATGAGCTAGACTGTCTACAGGGAGGAAACCCCGTCCCATCAGACAGCAGACTGATCCACCTGGCACCAGAGAGTGAGGCCCATAATCTCATCAGAGTGGGTGGTCGCCTGCGGAGAGCCCCCGATCTACCGGATGATATTAAGTACCCGATCGTCTTGAACAGCCGACACAAGGTCACAGAGCTGATCATAAAGAAATACGACGAGGATGTACACCACGCAGGAGCAGAGAGAGTCTTCGCGGAGATCAGACGTCGTTATTGGATACTGCAAGGCAGAGAAGCAGTACGGCGCTTCCAGCGAACCTGTCTAGACTGCCGTAAGTGGCGCGCGCAGCCCAGCATACCACGGATGGCTGACTTACCCCCCTGTCGCCTCCGAATCGGCGACAAGCCATTCCACTCCACAGGCATGGACTGCTTTGGCCCGTTGTATATAAAGAGAGGAAGAGGCACCGAGAAGCGGTGGGGTATTGTATTCAAATGCATGACCACCAGAGCGATACATATCGAGCTCCTTCCGACCATGAGCACAGACTCATTCCTTATGGCCTTCCGAAGATTCACATCACGGAAAGGAAAACAGTCTACATTGTTGTCTGATCACGGGACCAACTTCAAAGGCGGAGAAAGAGAGCTGAGAGAGAGCTTCCAAGCTATGGGCCCAGAACTTAAGACCCACCTCGCTCCATCCCAGATTGACTTCCAGTTTAATCCCCCGAACGCACCCCACTTCGGTGGAACCTGGGAACGAGAAGTACGTTCTATAAAGACAGCCATGTACGCCGTGCTTGGGGCCCAGACTGTGGCGGAGGAAGTCCTAATGACAGTCCTCACGGAGATCGAGGGAGTATTGAACTCAAAGCCCCTCGGTTACGTCTCCAGTGATGTAGCAGATGTCGACCCAGTCACCCCCAACACACTCCTAATGGGGCGGCTGGACCCCGCGCTACCCCAGACAATGTACAGGCCTGAAGAAGCGAACGGCCGAAGAATGTGGAGGTACAGTCAAGTACTAGCTGACAAGTTTTGGAGCAGCTTCCTACTCCACTACCTACCGTCTCTACAGACCCGCCAGAAGTGGGTAAAAGAGAGAGACAATTTGACAGAAGGAACAGTCGTCATGATTATTGACCAGTCACTACCCAGAGCTATGTGGCTGGCTGGCCGCGTAAGCAAAGTGATCACCGGTGCCGATGGCAAGGTCCGAGCAGCTGAAGTACTCGTCCAAGGGCGCACTTACACACGTCCCGTGGCGAGGCTCATAGAACTGCCCCGACTCCCAGATACTATCGATGATGACCATGACCCCATGACTTTGTGAGTTGACTGACCCTTACAGCGGACCTTGAGTGGTAGACAGTGCGGTTAATCTGTCTCTGCTTAGCTAATTAGGTGGGACTAATTAGGGGGCGGCTGTTGTGAAGGATCAGATTAAACCGAATATATATATTTATTTATATATATATATTTAAATAGTATTTGTATATCGTTTGATATCCCCTGTATATTCCTTGTACAATATGCACTGAATATCCCTTTAGTCTACTAAACAGCCCATAATAGTTTCATTCTACCATTGGACGAGAACCTGGCGCCAGCAGCCATACCCCTAGGTTCAAGTTCAATCGTGCCGCCCAACATGTCGTGGCAAGCCCCGGTTCCGCGTAGGAATATGTCGGGCGAAATACGAATGGTACTATTTGTTCATAGCGCATATATATATGGCGCAAGTAAAGTAGAACTTTCTTTTAGTCCAGTTCTTTACCCTCCAACAGAGTGACAGACGCGAAGCCTCACCCACGACGCACGTGTGGTGTAGTAAGGCCTACTTGGCCCAGAATAGGCATTGAGATATCGTGTAGATTAATAGTTGAATAGTCATAGTTTGGCACTATACCGTCGAGTTGGACGTATTCTATTAAGCTAATAATAGTCTATTTATGTATGGTGCATCGTTCGGTTAGAGTTCTAAAGTTATCAGTACCCCCATCGTTCCTGACGTTATCTGGACGCTTAACCAGGCTGGGCAGACCCCTAGTGGTGCTTGCATCCGAGGAGCTCCGGGCCAGGGCGACTGGACCTGTATATTGGATTACTCTACCCGGACGACGGCGAGCCTTCCACGGCTTGGATTATGCTTTGGGTGCTTTGATTATTCCATGGATAAAGGCCAACACTGCGGAGTGTTGGAACTACCCCCCGGAGAGGACTCCAGGTGAGACGACGCTCTACACCAGTGAGGTCGCCTCACGTCTCTCCGTTGTGGACCGGCAGCTACCGTCCACCAGAGGGTCCAGCTGTATTCGTCTGCGGACCGAGGTTCTGTGGGCACCGTGTTCAAGACTTTGAATTCTCCCAAGAAACCGTCGGCCAGATGGGATACCGCCAGCGGCTTCTCTAACCCCCCCCTCCTACTGTCTTACAACCAGCGGGACCCCCCCCCCCCCCCCTTAGTGTATCCAGCTATAATCATTTAAGTACCATCGCTATCGTTCCTAAATATCCAGGTTGTATACTTACTCCCTGCGTAACCAGAGATTGGACATTCAATGTTGATTTACCTACGAATACTCATTTGCCATACAAGTGCATATTTCAAATCATAAGTGTAAACAAGTGAACGTTGTATATACCTTTTGCTATATAAAATATTCGATTTGTACATTTGTGTGGATTCGTTTCATCAGGTGGGAAAGTGTTCATCATACTTATATCATGTACTGGATGGCCAGAAGTTAAAGTACAAGAGGTAGTGGTATTAAATACCATATCTAACAATACAGTCAGGGAATTGTACCCCTCAGTTACAGGTACAATACAGTACGGCTCAATACACACAATTGTTAAGGGGATGCAGACCAGAGAAAGACCTTCGTCTTGTTTTCCTCTGCATGGGAAATTAATTGAAAGCATCTAGACTTTGGCCGGAGTCGGTCGAAACGGGCCATAACTCTCTCTCTCTCGTCCCTCAATACCAACCGCTGACGTGCCCCTGAGCAAGGCACTTAACCCCCAAGTGGAGTTGCTCGGTGTCAAGACTGTGGTTGTACTGGGCGTCTCCCCGGTGTGAGTGTGAAGCAGGGCGTTGAGTTGAACCCTAAACCTACCCTGGGGTCGACAGTGGCTCAGGAGGTAGAGCGGTCGTCTGGTAATCGGAAGGTTCCCGGTTCAATTTCCATCCTCCTCCCGGGCAGCGCGTCGAAGTGTCCTTGAGCAAGACACTTAACCCCCAATTGCGTCCGGATGAGCAGGTTGGCACCGTGATTGGTTGCCTCCACCGTTGGTGTGTGAATGGGTGAGTCACCGGGTGAATGTGAGGAACAAATTGTAAAGCGCTTTGGATAAATGGCGCTTTGGTTATATAAATGCAGTCCATTTACCCTGGGTAAGTAAAGGTTAACAAATAAAGTGTTACCATTGAAACAGCCGTCCATCAGACACGTTAAAAATGGTAAAATGGGGGCGGCTAAGTGGCGCAGTGGGCAAGGCGCTCGCCACTAGTGCAGGAGATGCTGGGTTCGAGCCCAGCTCTCGGCATTGCTACCAGCTTGGCTGGTCGTTCATACTAACACAATTGGCAGTATTAGGGGGTGGGAAGCTGGCGGGTGGGTCCTGGTCGTTGTAAACAGCGACTCCTACAGTTCGGTCGGGGCGCCTGCTCAGCGAGGAAAGGATCTAAGGGGGGTAGTGTGATCCTTCCACACGTTACACCCTCTCAGTTAAAGTCCACGCTGCCAGGTGAAAAGAAGCGGTTGATTGGCTACACATGTGTCGGAGGAAGCAGGTGATAGCCTCCACTCTCCCAGACCGACCGTAGGGGGTAAGTGCGCAGCGACCAGGAAGGGGATTGGGAATTGGCATAACGACTAACATTGGGATGGGAGAAAAACGGAGGAAAAAGGGGGGGGGAAAAGATCACAAAAAAATATATATATTGTAAAATGGTGAATTTTTTATATAACAGCTTTTATCCAAAGCGCTTTACAATTTTTGTTGACTTCACCATTCACTCACACATTCACACACAGACGGCAGAGGCAACCATGCAAGGTGCCAACCTGCACACCGGGAGCAATTGGGGGTTAAGTGTCTTGCTCAAGGACACTTCGACACGCTGCCCGGGAGGAGCGGGAATCGAACCGGGTACCTCCGGATTCCCAGACGACTGCTCTACCACCTGAGCCACTGTCGCCCCCAAGTTAGACCCGTTCTCCACTCTGCCTTGCTGATGTACATTGACTACAGATGGAGAACAGTTTTTGGTTTAAGTACAATGCTTTTATTTCCCATATCCAACCCTAAGTGCAAAAGCATTGTGTTTTAGTTTTCACATAGGTTACAGTTGCCAATTTAACAAAACAATAATGCATTATCTGTCAACATAGTACAATCATTCATTTTCTCATAATTTTTGTCATGTCTCAAAGACATGAGAGAAATGTAAAAAAAAAAATGAGCTAAAAGCTCATCCAGGATCTAAACGTTAACACAAGGCCTCCAACAGTTTCCACTCATGATAAAAGTTCAGATTTTACGTTTCACTTCATAATTTTAGTCAATTCACGATTAAAAACCCACTCTGACAGCAGTCATCAAGTGCACGTGACACAGGGCAGGATAGACAGAAACAAACGGTCACATTTATAATTCGTTAAGAGAAGCCGTTACATACATTTTGAACAGTTGCGCTTCGCACGGGGCGGACATGGCATTCCGTTTACAGTCGTAAAACAAACGGAAGTGTACCTAAACAAGCGACCTACAGGTAAACAGAAGTAGCAAGTTTAACCGTTGAATATGAATATGACTTGAATATGATCCGACCGCCGCCCTCTCAGCACATGGAAACAAACAAAACGTTCCCCATCGACGGTAAATACAGTACATTAATATATAATCCATTTCCCCCACAGCGTGCATGTTGTACATTTGTGTAAAGTTCCCATCAGATAGGATGCGTTCTGAGCGGTCGCTTGCCACTCGGCTCAAGAGGAAAACATTTGCAAAGGAGAGTAAAATAGGCCGGGTTCCCGAACAGGATAGATGATAAGAGCTCATCTTATATCAACGGCTAGCAAAATGCCATTTGATTTATGCGTTTCCTGTAAAAACAGGAAGCTAGGGAGGGGCTTGTCGTGGATATTGATTGGCATTTATAGTAGCCAATAGTGCCGAATGTGCATTACGGTCAACCTATTAGCTAGCAAGCTAATGTTTGCAACATACTGTAGGTTAGCAACATTACGCAACATTAGCTAGCAAGCTAACGTTGAACATTTGTTCAATGTAGTTAAAGAGGCAGAGTGCTAGCTCAGTTACAATGTGCTGCAAATGTCACTCTAGAAAGCATTTCATTGGACGCAAAATTAGTATACGCCCCCGTGTGCTGGATGACTCATCAACATTTCTTTTTTTTCCTTCTTATTTTCCAGGAAATGACAAATATCTCTTTTGATTTCATGGGGCCTTTAAAACACACCCGGGAAGAAATGTATTTGGTACAATTCAGGAGATCGTGATATCAGTCGATATCTCAGCATGTACTCGGCGCAGTGCAACTCATTGGACTTAATGTGTTTCAGGGAGCAGCGAATCTGTCACTGCATCCCGTCTGAAAGACACTCGAAGAGGACATATTATGTATCTGTTTAACAATGTTACACGACTTTCTTGAATCTGTGGAACATGTTTAGGTTTTTATTTTTGGCAAAGAAACTGCTCTAAAACTAATTGAAATAATAAATCTTCCAGCTCCTCTTCTTCCCCCCTCGCACTGGACACAAAGGTCTTGGCAGGCGCTGCAGCGACAGGCTGCCTGGAGGGAGATACTCTCACAAGCGGCGGGCAGTAGAGTCGGCAGCCGGTGTTCCGGGTTCCAAAAAGCACGGACAACCGATTAGGCTTGTTTAGGCTTTGTTAATCCGAAGACTTCTAACTAGGGCTGACCCCTATTAGTCGAATAGTGGACTAATCGATCGAAAGGAGCCGTAGTCGACTACCAACCTCTTATTCTTAATATCTTAATTTGTATTTGTTTTATCATTCTTTCCAAAAGAAAAGAGGCCTAGAAGCGTGGCTAACGCTAATGGCACGCATACCAGAGGCTAACTGCCTACGAAAACAGGCACAGAGGCACTGAAAGAGGATTTCACCCGTCTAATGAACACACTAGACTAGACAAATATCAAGATGTATCCATCAGTGGACAAGAAGCCTTCAGTCGACTCCTTCAGACATTAAGCACCCCCCACAGCCCAAATGGAATGATACAAAAAAATAATAGTCTAATAGTTGACTATCGGCTAATTTCGGCCAATCAAAGTCTACTATCCAAATCCTTAGTCGGGGACAGCCCTACTTCTAACCCTGGCCTAGGCGAGGAGCGTCTATAGCCGCCGCGTTTGGCACCGAAAACTACCAGGGACTCAAATTGCCAGGAAACGGCACAGCGCTGAACTTTTAAGTTCCCGAGTGGCCCGTTGTTGTCTGCGTTCGCACCGCGGTGAAAAGATCCACGACGATCCGGCAAATTATTAGTTTGGACGTTGTGGAAAAGGTCTCTAGGCATTCTGTTTGCGGCGCACTCACAACTCACAGGGTCCAGACGACTAGAGTGACTATATGCAAACGAGACGCGGACAAATTGATCTTTAAATACTTGAGCTGCAAACATGTCGACTGCTTAGTTGATATAATCTAATTGTAACTAAGATATTTTCTGGGGGGAAAAAAAGCCTTTTGTGCATAGATCACTAGATGTACCAGTTCTAGTGAAGACTTGGGAAAAAAACCCACTGTCCATAATATGTCCCCTTTAAACCAGACTACTGGAATCGCTCCAGGTGATAATCACACTTCAACCAGACTACTGGAATCGCTCCAGGTGATAATAATCACACTGTGTTATTCCCATGGTGGAGGTTCTGTTCTCTGTGAAGACTAGGAGAGAAGAACGCCTCCAGTTCCGTCTTCAGCGTCTTGGCGTCCGGTCGCTCTTCCGGCTTCTCACTCAGCATCCACTGGATTGTTCTGGCCTGCAACATAATATGATCCACGGCGAGAGTTCAAATCAAAATCAAATCAAATGTATTTGTACTAGAGAGCCCGGAATCACAACGAATTGCGCCCCCCCATGAGCTTCACAGATCAAGAAGAAACGTCACAATGGATCCACAGCAAAAAAACACCATCAAAATCCACAATTTGCGGGGGATGGGGGGGGGGGGGGAGCCAGGCGTGATGGAGTGAGGACACGTTTCAGAGCAGCTCTCCACAAACTTTGTAAAACATATCTTTTTACCCCCTACAGTCTTTGTTTTATTTTTGGTATTTATTAACACAATGGGGACGAACAGCGTATATATCCGTGTTTCGATTCCACCCATTGTGGACAGAAGCACGGATAAATCCGTGGCAAGTTGTTATTGCTTTTATTCCATTTTAATAACCTATTCAAGGTCCCCGAGCGGCACTGCAGATGTACCCTATTCTTTGAATTCGACAAAGTGCAATACCGGCCAGATCCTCTTAGGGGCGCTATCGCGATAATGCAGTGTTCCCTGTGGCCGAACGGTGGACTATTTTTTTTTTTACTTTCAATGGAGTTTTATGTTAGGTCGATTCTGGATCTGCAGCCTGTAGCTTGGATTACGTTTTGCATCGCAGATTTCACCATGCAATAAGGGGATTTATCATCAGCCAATGGACATATCGATCTACCAGATGGCGATCGATAACGGGGAAATGCTCGGGGGGATCCCACCGGACCACGGTAAGATCTTTTTAACGTAAAGTACATCCCGATAGGGCCTTGTTTTGATAGCCATCCAGGCGTTCGGCCTATGAGGCTAATGAGGCTAACGCGGTTATTGGTAATCAATAATCAGAAACGACGTCCCCCACCCCCCCCCCCCCCCCCCTTTCATGCATACATGCGTGAGGATTGTGCCGATCATATGCAGTTTGAGTTTTAACTGGAGCGTATCTATAACCGAAATGCCATTGGATTTAACGTTATTAGCTATTAGCCCTGTATCTCGGCTTCCAGGAAATATACTAGACCAAATCCGGTATAAAGCTTATATTCACGGCGCTATAAAATGAGAACGTATTGATGATTTTTTTTTTTCTTTAAGCCATTTTGAAGGGACGGTTTATGGTCTCAATTCACAATGAGAATGGACAGATAGCAATACTATAAAGTATAGATTTAGCTCTACAAACAGCCCCACGTCTGTTTACATTCCCTGGTCCTCTTGACATTAATTAGACTCATCCCAGTGGCCGCGAAAGTGTTAAGAATATCGACAGGTTAATTACTTTATAAACTTTTTTTTACAGATATAGCGAGCGACAACACACTGACTGGCTCCTCATGGGGCGCAGCTGGCGCGGCGGGGATTGAGCTTAGTGAAGTTAGCTCATCGGCCATTAGCATCGATTGTAGGCCTGTTCGCCAGGCACCTCTGCACCTGTCGTCAACCGGTGACAGGGAGGAGATGGGAACGGCTGTTGGACCGGTGGTGGATGAGGTGGGGACGCTTCACACAAGAGCCCTGGCTAACATTGGAGGGATTGCCCCGCTCACTGGGGAGGCCTCAGGACGGAGCGTGTGCGACCGTGGTGCTCGGAGAGGGCCCGGTCCGACAGGCAGACGGAGCTGACCAGAATGCAGGCTAACCTAGCGAGGCCCGGTGAGGACCAAAGACCAAGATCGGAGGAGGTTTTGAACCTGGAGGATGACCCACCCAGAGTGTGTGCTAACGGCGTGCTATGGAACCGGCTATGGCCGCTCACTCAGCTCAGAGAGAATAGCGGGATTCTTTGTAAATGACGTATGTAATTTAACTCAATCAGCGCCAAGAGGTCGCTTTTTACCATGTGGTAAGAACGCCACCGCTTTAAAGAATAGGGATACATGGCGGTGTTTGCAGGGCTCAAACTATATTTTATATCATATCAATGGATATAAAACTATTGCCCATTTGACATCGAGTATCTATAGTTCAATTTGTGAAAAAGAAATAAAAATGTCATCCATACATTCCCGTTTTATACCGTGGTGAATATGAGTATAGTTTTAGAGTAATCCTGTGTAATCCCAGAAAACGCCGCTATGCAGCGTTTAGTGCATTTAACTAGAAGCCGTGGCGTTTCTCGCATATATCAACAATCAATCTGAAATCAATGCTATATTATCGGTATTATGTTTCATCATGAATGCGTGAAAGGGGGGGGGGGATGCTCTGATCGCCACCAACGGCATACATTGTGGAGTAATGTTACAGTAACACTTTCGGATCACAATGAAGGCATGCTCGATCAACGCAAGATTGATACCATAAGCCCTTACCTTGACTAGGATGGACTGCAAAAAGAATATTCCAATTATCTGATGGCCATTCCAAGTATTGATGTCGATCGTGTTGCCAACATAATCCACCAAAGAACATGAATCGGCGGTGCTTGATTATCCTCAATCCATGTGTTATAACCGCTTGCCATGCCCCACTAGGAAAACCCAGACGGGACTTTTTAGATCGACGTACAGGCCAAGCCAGAGTTTCCAAGGATGTGCAATACCGGCCGCAAGGCGGCAGGTGGCGGTATTGGACATTTGCGATCTCAGACTCATTCCCAATGATAACACAGGCTCCCTCGATGGATTATGAAGGGGAATATCGAATAAAAGAAATAACGATAGAAAACCCGACTTTTCTCGGGTTTGGCGCTCAAGCGATGGTGAGTTAACCCGACTTTATACGTGAGAGGCGTCCAATGAGTTAATAGGGAAGAAGCACTTTGCTGTAGACTGTCGTAAAACGTATTATGTACTTCTTAGCTATGAATCAAATGTCAAGTTAGACCGCGCTCTTAAGTATTATATAAAAGAAGCAGTGAAGCCAGACCAGCACTCTCAGGTTCAAAATTTAATGGCAGCCTGAAACAAACATGTTTCGGAAATATGTATTCCTTCTTCAGTGTTATAGCTTGCAATGGACTTGCAGTCAAAATAATAGTTATATACACAGGTGGTTAATGACTTGGCAGGAAATGACATCACAGCGCAGGTGTGCCTGAGTCTATTGGTCCTCAATGACAAAAGAAAAGACCTATCAAAATAGAGTCTGTTAGTAAATACAAATTATACAAATATACAATGTATAAAAGAAATATAAAAAGACATATAAAAAAAAAAAACACAAAAGCAAAAGCAAAAATTGCATTACATTACCATACCAGAAACTTGCTATGTAACATGCCCGTAGTTTATAGGGCTAATTGAGCCCCTATACTTTTTTCTTTTTTCTATTAAGCATCAAAGGATAAACATACCTCTTGCAGGAAACAACCACTTGGATTAAACCATATAGATAAAAGGTACTTAAAGGAAACAGGTTAAAACGTTCTCTTCATTCATTCCTCTAGGTTCTATGCAATCAAACAGGTGGATATAATAACATTCTCGTTGTAACAGTAACTTATGTCTGTCTCCCCCTCTCGCGGGCCTGTGGACTAACTCAAGTCCCATGTATCTGAGATCGTTAACGGTATGTTTACACCTGGAAAAGTGTCTAGCTACTGACGACTTTATATCTGAATTTCTCACTGAACACTTATGTTCACTGATTCTTGTTTTAAAGGCTCTGGTTGTCTTCCCCACATAAGAAAAATCACACAGGCATTTTAGTAGATACACAAGATTCTTAGCTATGCAAAATGTACATTTTGTAGTCATTACGGTTAGCATTTTACAGCACTTTAACAATAAGAGGAGAATAAGAATGAGCTTGTCAAATGCCATGGTGACCAAGGAGCAAATTGAGCAGCGCCGCTATAATCCAACCAACAGTTGAGTTTCAAACTAAATACCACCTATGATGACATAGGTCATCTGAGTGAATAGTATTTTAAAAATACCATTACAAATTTACAGGACAACATAGATCTTTCCCCAGGATATTTGGTCATTTTAGGCAATTTCCCAGGTTTTCCATGACTGGAAATCTAGTCTCTGAATTTCCAGATTTTCCAGGATGAGTGGGAACCCTGTTATTTGAAGTAGATCTACTTAGTTACTAAAAAATAAGAGTAAAAGTACCTCTGGGGGAAACTTCAGCGAGAACTGTTCAGGAAACGTCTGACTTCTGACATCACTCCAAATCTGCAACAATTTTGCAACAATAATAAAAAAATATATCAAAAACCATACTGTATGTCTGCTCTTACATATCGTTTGTACAACTACATAAAGTTTAATTATCAATACCGACGATTGCAGCCATTTTGGAAATGGAACCCCTTGCGGCTATTCACCGCAAAACAAGGGACAATTATAACTAAAATCAAGAGTCAAAATCTCAGCCTCTTCCATTGGGATACTTTTGGTATTGGATAGTACTTCAAAGAACACGAGTCAAACAAGAAGATAAGATACTAATTTCCTCTCTGTGCGTTCCGTAGAACGCTATCCGGCTGCAAGATACCCTAACATAGCACAAATTAATGGAAGCCGCTACAGACCAGCTAGCCTAGCTGAAAACTCCAGAAGAGATGTTTTTTAGCCAACAGCTGGGCTAGCTGGTCTGTATCCGCTTCCATTAATTTGTGCTAAGCTAGGCTAGCTTGCAGCCGGATAGCTTTATTTTGAACGCACAGAGGGGAAATTGATATCCATCTTCTTGTCGGACTCTGGAGAAGACAGTAAGTGCATTTCCCATGATGTTGGCGTGTTCCTTTAAAGTTTAGTTTTCCATATTGGCAGTAAAATATATATATTTTTTAATTCAAATTAAAAAGTAATTTTAAGGCATACAAATTCTACATTTCACAATATGTATGTACCTTACTGGTACATGTATCTGCACTGCATGAATTTGTAACAACGTTTTTGAAAAGACTGATAGAGCGGCTAACTTTAAATAAAAGAAATTATTTTGGCAACTACTGTACCTGGGAAATCTTGGAAAATGAAATAAACAGTATGATGAACACACTTTTTATGTAAATTGTTTTTAATGTTTTGTTAAAAGACTCACCGCAGCTTTTTCGCTTTTAGTGGACCTCTTCCAAAGGAGTTCAAAATATGTCAACCCCAGAGCAAATATATCCACTTTTCTGTCATAATTGCTCTGGCTCATCTAAGAGAGAGAACAGGAAAAGAGTGTTAAAAATAGAATAGAAAAACAGAAACTTGCAGTATCTCTGCACATCCGTATCTTGTTTGATTCAGGACGATAATCAAATTAAATAATTCATTCAATTGATTAAACAGCATATCCCATTTACTATCTGCAGGTTTCAACAAGTTCAATTAAAGACTTTTTAAGACGACTTAGAGAAAAATTTTGTACAAATTTCACGATCATACTAGCAAAAGAAAAACACACTGAACCCGGCGGCTGCACTAGTGTGCACAGGGAACAAACTTAACTTTTTGACTTACCAGCCATTTGGCTGGTAGATTTTAAAAACTACCAGCCAGGCAGATTTTTTACCAGCCAAAAATTAAAAATAGCTTTTTAGTATATCACCATGTGTTATTATTACTATATAATACTCTCATATGATATTTTCAATTAATACCATAAACAACATAAGGAATATTAGCATAATTTTGAGTGGACTGAAGGAATGAGTCAGCGTTAATAGTTTTAAATGCAAATAATTTATTAGAAGTGGGGTTGGGGACACACTGTTTCAACTCACCACCCCCGCATCATATTGTAGTCTAGTCTGTCTTCAAACTTCCACTCCTCTCGAAACCTTTTTATATTTGAATATCAACATTATCTGTGCATCCTCAGTAATCCTGAGTTTACTACAATATACTCCTCTCCTGAGTCCTGACTAGTGACTTCATCGTCTTTCCAAACGCACGCACACACACAGAGAAAGGGAGAGTGACCCCCCCCCCCCCATTTCCCTTTCCCCAGTCCACACTGTCTGCTGTTCTCTATGGCTCTGCCGCTGATCAGGATTAGCTTGTTAGCTTACGCTAACATAACGTTCATTTCGGGCGATGTGGGCATAAAGGAATGGCGACGATGCAATGCATGTTAGATGCATTTGACCCGTTGTGAGAAGAAGAAAAAACCACAGACTTATTTCGGCTCGCAAAATAGGCGCACTGCTGTGTAGCTCTGCTCTCAGGGAACAAACTTAACTTTTTGACTTATCAGGCATTTGGCTGGTAGATTTTAAAAACGACCAGCCAGGCAGATTTTTTACCAGCCATTGGCTGTTGGCTGGTACTTATTTTGTTCCCCGAGTGTGCACATTTAAATTCTTGCGTGTTCCATACAAGCTCTCGCTAGACGCACCAAGCTCCCAGTAGCTTCGCAAAAAACAACAACTTGAATACAAAAACATTTCATATATTATTTCATCTCCTGACGACTGCCCCCCCCCCCCCAAATGTTACCTGTGCACTTGAAATGTAAGACCTTTCAAGGCCTGAAATTGAGAATTATGGATGTAATACTTTTTAAATACTTTTTAATACCCCGCAGATACCCTGATAAGAGTAAATGGCCGCCATGTGAATATGGTAAATTGTAGGAACTAAAGTTTTCCTAGATTTTGAAAGGCATTTCATCAAGACTGCTTAATGACAACGTTTGTTTGAGCCCCTAGTTATACATTTTTTAATAAAACATCTTCATAGGCATTTTCAAAATATCTCTAGTTAATACACGGCTGGATTTGGTCTTGATTAGCAGTAGACGTGTTTACATCTCTCCAATCACTTAGATTTGCAGTATTTAAAGTGATTTAATCCTTTGGAATGCCCCTATTTGAATTAGGGGGGAGCGGGGCTAATACTACCTGCCAATCAGGGTCCAAGAAATGCAAGAAATCGTTTTTCTAAATCATTCCATAAATACCTTATTAACTGAACTAATTGTGGTAGAAAAACAACTCAAATTACTTTTGTTTTTAGCTAAGACACAGTGCATTCAAAAACAAATGTATGAAAAGACAACAGGAATTATCCGGAATAAATTCAGCATGTAAACGCACTCAATGGCAGAGATTGTAAAACAAAAGCCAATACAAGCCATCTTACTTGTTCGGGTGCCATGTAAGACGTAGTCCCTGTTTTTCTGGTTCTCTCAGTCCGGTTCTGGTCATTGTCGCTATCGTCTGCGGTGACCAGTCCAAAGTCCCCGATCTTCACCCCTCCATCGCTCCCAAACATGATGTTGACAGGCTGTTTGCAGGAAGACAATGGACACCAATACTAGGGCTGTTTGCAGGAAGACAATGGACACCAATACTAGGGCTGTACCGAAGAGTTCGAAGCTTCGTTCATAATGTTGACGTTCGAATTCTAAATCAACATTGACATTTTTTGTAAATTTATTTGTATTTTTATAATTTTTTTATGTGTGTATTCATTCTGTTTAAACCAATGGGGTTTTTCTTCACAGTTGCAGATAAAGATTAGGCTACACTAATATTATACTATTAGTATATGACTCGTCATAAAAATTTAAATAAAACATTCATCATAAATGATGTAGCCTGTCTGCATCTGCTTGGCGCTCCATCACTTTCGTACCAACCGTTGCCCTTATTGGATTATTTATGTTGATGAAACTGATGAGTTATATTCATTAAAGAAAGTTGATTTAATTAAAAAAAAATTACAAATTTAATCAGATGAATCACTTTATTCAAATTGAGGATTTAGTTTGAGGATATTTATATATAATTTTTTTTTTTGATTACATCATAAAATATGACGACTGACATTCGAAGCTTCGTTCGAATACTTCAATAGAAGCTTAGAATGTTAAAAAATTACATTCGGTACAGCCCTAACCAATAAACACATCACACATGAATGACAAACAAGACTATACAGTTTGTCCCCCCGCTAAATGTATGCAGCACCCTCAATCAGTGAAAATGGAAAGTGAAAACACTTGGCATCAAGGGTGTAGGTTTGGTTTCAACATGGGGGGGGGGGGGGGGTCTGGAGGTCCTCCCCCAGGAAATTCTGAGCATCAAACATTTAATACATAACACCTGCATTCTGGTGAACTTTTATGCGCCAATTTATGGTGGAAATGTCATGCTCGGGATGGGATTCCTTTCCACCCTGTCCCCACCATCCTGAGCATGACATAAGAGCAAAACGGTGTGAATATGGTCTACTGCCAACAAATGCAAAAAAAAATTATGCAAAGAGTTAATTGTTTTTATTTTTATTATTATTATTATTATTATTATTATTATTATTATTATTATTATTATTATTATTATTATTATTATTATTATTATTATTATTATTATATGCACACTTGTATACACAATTATTAACACATTCAGCGCCAGAGGTCGCTGTGGGCCGTATGGCCGTGTGTGCCAGCGCTTTAATCAATGGAGATACATGCCGGTGTTTGTAGGGCTAAAACTATATTAAATATCATAGCTATGGATATAAAACTATTGCCCATTTGACATCGAGTATCTATCGTTCAATTTGTGAAAAAGAAATAATTTTTTCATCCATACATTCCCGTTTTATACCGTGGTGAATATGAGTATAGTTTTAGAGTAATTCTGTGTAATCCCAGGAAACGCCACTAAGCAGCGTTTAGTGCATTTCACTAGAAACCGTGCCATTCCTTGCCTGGATCAACAATCAATCTGAAATCAACGCTATATTATCAGTATTATGTTTCATCATGCATGCATGCATGAAAGGGTGGGGGCGGGGTTTCTATGTTTCGATCGTCACCAACGGCATACAGTACGTTGTGGAGTAACGTTACAGTAACACTTTCGGATCACAATGAAGGCATGCTCGGATCAACGCAAGATTGATAACATATAGCCCTTACCTTGACTAGGATGGACTGCAAAAAGAATATTCCAATTATCTGATGGCCATTCCAAGTATTGATGCCGATCGTGTTGCCAACATAATCCACCAAAGAACATGAATCGGCGGTGCTTGATTCTCCCCAATCCATGTGTTATAAACGTTACTACTGCCCGACTAGGAAAACCCGGACCGGACTTTTTAGATCGACGTACAAGCTGAGCCAGAGAGATTCCAAGGATGTGCAATACTGGTCGCAAGGCGTTAGGCGGCGATATTGGACGTTTGCGATCTCAGACACATTCCCAATGATAACATCAGGCTCCCTCAATGGATTATGAATGGAAATAGCGAATAAAATAAATAACGACCAAAACCCGACTTTTCTCGCGGTTTGGCGCTCAAGCGAGGGCGAGTTAACCCGACTTATCTCGGGTCTGCCGTCCAATGTGTTAACAGTGAGAAGGTACTGTGTGAAACCTGGTCTCACCTTCAGGTCTCTGTGGATGAGTCTCCTGGAGTGGATGTACTCCACGCCGGTCACGATCTGCAGAGCGATGACCAGACTCTCCTCCCTCCTCCTGGGGTCTCTCCGCAGGGTGTTCCTCTCATCCATCCACACCTCCAGAGTCTTGTTGCACAGCTCCATCTGAATGTACAGGAACTTGCCTGCCGTAGTATCACTGCCAGACCTGACGACATAAATAATGACGAGAAAAACAAGTCAAAAGTCAGGAGGTAGAGCAGTCGTCTGGTGATCAGAAGGTTCCCGGTTCGATCAGTCTTAATTGGTTTAGCCCTGATCCCCAAATGTGGTCATCCATTTAGCTTAGGCCTTCGGCATTGTTTGTATCTTGTATGTAGGTATATAGGCCCATCTGGGTCTCTTGCCTCTACTCAGCACCTTTATACACTTTCTGTCATGGTCAATGTTTTTACGGTTTTGCTGAAATGGTGCGAAATAAAAAGGCTGTCAAAGTTAACGCGGTATTAACGCGTTATCGCCGATTTGATTAACGCCACTATTTTTTTTACTCACGATTAACGTTTAAGAAAAAATAAATCTTTGAGGAAGGGGCAAGAGAGAAAGAGAGCTGGGAGAGTGTGTGTGTGAGAGAGAGAGAGAGAGAGAGAGAGAGAGAGAGAGAGAGAGAGAGAGAGGGGGGGGTGAGTACTCAGCCCTTGTGTGGGTGAATGTAACAAGTTCCTAACGTTTTCTTTCCCCTATTATTTCATGCACACTTTATTCATTGTTTTAAATTATTATTTTCTTTTAGGTTATTTTGTGCATCACTTTTTTCACATTTTGAATTTGATGCAAATTTGCAATGCATGAGGGTCATCCTTTTGTGTTAAATGGCTGCATAAAGCAAGCATTTGTTGACTCTCATGTTGATAAGAGTATTAAAACTTGGAACTTGAAAAATATCCGTTTAAGGTAGATAACAAAAAAAATTCAATGCGATTAATTTGCAATTAATCGTGAGTTAACTATGGACAATCATGCGATTAATCGCGATTAAATATTTTAATCGATTGACAGCACTAAAAATATATATATATATACATTAGTAAAACCCATGCACAGAAGACAAAAAACATTCTGTTAAATCATAATAATATAGTAGTAATAGAGTGGTAATATAGTAGTAATAGAGTAATAACTAGGGGTGGAACGGTACGCATTCGAACTGTACACCGTTCGGTACGACCTCCACGGTTCGGGGCATGTGTGTATTGTTCGGTTATAACGACGAACCGAACCGTATTTTGTGAACCGTTCTACCCCTAGTAATAACATAGTAGTAATAGAGTAATAATATAGTAGTAATAGATTAATAACATAGTAATAATATAGTAGTAATATAGTAATAGAGAAATAATATAGTAGTAATAGATTAATAACATAGTAATAATATAGTAGTAATAGATTAATAACATAGTAATAATATAGTAATAAGAGTAATAATATAGTAATAGAGAAATAATATAGTAGTAATAGTGATGGAACGAGGCTTACAGTGATATGCTGTCGCTTGTGTCACACTGATAGTCGAAGTCATCGATCCAGGAGGTGTAGTATCGGACGATATGAGGATGCTGGAGGTCAGCCAACGCGCCCACCTCACGCAGCGCTTTCCTGAGAGAGAGAGAGAGAGAGAGAGAGAGAGAGAGAGAGAGAGAGAGAGATTTTTGCCAGGCGAGCGATTTTTTAAGCGAGGCGACCGACAGAATTATATCGCTTCCATTGTTATGAATGAGAGAACCCACACGGCAGGAGATTTTGAAGCGACGGTCGCGCAGCAATTTCTGTCGCCTGGCAAAAAATCTACCTGATCCTATTTTTTGAGGCGACGGCAGGTGACAGAGCAAGGATGAGGAATGAGGAAATAACATGACTTCTACAGTAGAAGTAGTACAGAAGTTCTACTGGTGTATCATTTGTACACCATTAATGTATCAATACATGCATTGATCAATAACCTACGTATTATTACCATGCTACTTATGTTAATTATTATTAACAGGAACAATTTAAATAAATAACGTTAGTTGGAGAAGCTATAGTGGCCGCGTGTCATTAACTTATAAATGAAGTGTTTTTATACGCGGGTAACAAAATAAGTTGTGGGTGTTGACAGAGTTTAATGTCCAGGCTGCAGCTGATGTAGTTTGTAAGGTTTATTGTCCAAAGAAATGATGGTTGAGAACACAACAGTTTGCGTCTTCAGTGAAAAAACTCTCTCAGCAGCTGCATAATACTTGTCCGATCGGTGGTAGTGAACGTATTGTAGCGATCAGTCATGCAGTAATGTCAGGAAGAATGAGGAGCGGTTGTATTCGTATAGGTGGTTTAATTCCACCTCAATATGGGTTTTACAGGTTAATACTTCCCTCGTAAAGCACAACACAGCTACCTGCTAATACGCTCGCTTCACGACAACCTAACGTCCGGTCCCGGCGGTCCGTCCTCCTATATCTCCCGGGGGGAAACACCCCCAGCTAACTTAAGACAGAGCGACACATAATAGCTTATTATACCTGAACGGTCGCGTCTGGTGTGGGGGGCCAAGCGATTGTCGTTGAGCGACAGACGATCGCATCGCCAGGCGACGTCGGTCGCTCGCCGTGTGCGGACCACTTAAGAGTACACTCACTTGTTGCTCCGCACCTTCTTCACAGCGAAGAACTTCCCTTCAAGTTGTCGTCTTGCCTTGTAAACTTGGCCAAAGCCTCCTTTGCCGAGCCGCTCTATTGAATCATACTCTGATTCAAACCTGTAGACATAAGATATATACTATATCAACATAGATACTTTATCATTCAAACCTGTAGACATAAGATATACACGATATCAACATAGATACTTTATCATTCAAACCTCTAGACATAAGATATACACTATATCAACATAGATACTTTATCATTCAAACCTCTAGATATAAGATATACACGATATCAACATAGATACTTTATCATTCAAACCTGTAGACATAAGATATACACTATAACAACATAGATACTTTATCATTCAAACCTCTAGACATAAGATATACACTATATCAACATACCGTAATTCCTCTAATAGTAACCCCGGCTTGTATTTGTTTCAACTGTAGCGGGTACCAGGCTTGTATTAGGAGGAGGCCTGTATAAGAGGGAGGCCTATATTTCAAATTTTCAAACGGATCATAATGAATAAATCAACATTTTGTGTCAGTTTGAACCCAGTAAAATGTACTGGGTTCATTTATTGAAACCAAGTACTGTATGAAATAGTAAACAGTGCAATTACAGGTGGTCACTGGTCATTTCAACGTTTTCAAAGTGAAATCAAGTAACTAGCTCAGTATGCAGCTCAGTATATTAGTAACCCGGCTTGTATTAGGAGGCCGGCTTATAATTGCTTAGCTCAAGAGCGCACCCGGCCATTAATAGAGACCCGGCTTGTATTTGAGACCCGGTTACTATTAGAGGAATTACGGTAGATACTTTATCATTCAAACCTGTAGACATAAGATATACACGATATCAACATAGATACTTTATCATTCAAACCTGTAGACATACGATATACACGATATCAACATAGATACTTTATCATTCAAACCTGTAGACATACGATATACACGATATCAACATATACTTTATCATTCAAACCTGTAGACATACGATATACACGATATCAACATATACTTTATCATTCAAACCTGTAGACATAAGATATACACGATATCAACATAGATACTTTATCATTCAAACCTCTAGACATAAGATATAGACGATATCAACATATACTTTATCATTCAAACCTGTAGACATAAGATATACACTATATCAACATAGATACTTTATCATTCAAACCTGTAGACATAAGATATACACTATATCAACATATACTTTATCATTCAAACCTGTAGACATAAGATATACACTACATCACGTTACACAGCTCTCGGATTGGATGGATGCCATACCTTGAGACTGCAGGTTGGCTAGATGTCCTCTGGGTGGCGCTAATAGCTACCTTTGTTTCTCTTGAGAAATCAGAATCGTCGCCCTTTAGAGGAAATAAAACATTAGTAAATTACTTTGCAACAGGATTTCATGAAGGTTATAATACTGTGCAACAATATTATATTGTTTTTATAAAGTGAATGAGTAGAATATCAAAGAGGTGAGATGCCTTACTTTGCTCCAAGTTGGTGCCATTTGGAAATTTGCTGCAAGTCTAAGAAGAGAGAAAAGAGTAGATGATAGGGATGTTCGATATTGGCTTTTTTACCGATATTGTCCAACTCTTAATAAGCTGCAACGTCCCGCATATGGGAAGTTTTTCGGATTTTTTGTAACCGGCACTTTGGCAACCCCTAGTGGCTCGGGTGTGCATATTTTGTAATACAATATATTATATCGAATTGAAGGCTTATTTGTTGCCTGTCGATAGCGACAAAATCCGTCAAAATCCGTTCAGCGGTTCTCGAGTTACATGCCGGTATTTGAGGCTTGTGCAAAGTACACGTTATTGCGCAAAATACCACTCCCGACTCAGGCTGCAGTAGTTCCGTCAATCTAGATCCGATCTAGAAAATTATTGTGGATCGTTGTAACCAATGAGTGTGGCTTTCCAATGATACCCCACATGGGGATCTAAATAAATTAAAAAAAAAAAAACAGGAAGAAACACGAAAACAGGAAGAGCAAAACTTTTTTCTTTGTACACAGTACAAAAATCACTCCTAATCACTCATTTCTGAATGGATATTTATGGAATTTGGATATCTACTACATAAGGCTTCAGGCTATGGCTCTGTCCAGATTTGTAAGCCATACCACCTTCTGGGGAAATATTACCTCTGGACTACTAACTACTACAGAAAAACTTGAGTAACAAGTATTTTTACAACTCAAGTTCAGACCTATGTAACTATTACTTTAGCACTAAAAGTGAATATCTTTTATGGAATCAGAAACTTCAGAATGTCATCTTTCAAAAGAGACCAGGCTCATGCATGTGCTATAAGTATAAAGTATGTTGTTTTGGTTTTCAAAAAAAGTATGCAGTCCTCAAGTTCAAGTTCAAGAATTGCCACTTTTCTGCCCGCTTGTTAAGAGGTTCCGATACCGATATATGCAGGGTTTCCCCCCCCCAAAAAGACGGAATAATTTCAGGTAATTAACATTACATATCTCTTGTCATGGAATTAACACAACATTATGCATACTTTTGACAATAAATAAAATAAGAATTTGCTTGCCTGGGTAAATAAAGGTTAAATAAATGGAAAAAATTAAAAACCGATACCGATATTACATTTGAATGCCAATATCGGCTGATACTATCGGTAGGCCGATAATATCGGACATCCCTAGTACATACTAGACCTGACTATGAAGTACATACTAGACCACACTATACAGTACATACTACTAGACCACACTATACAATAAATACTAGAAAAATCTAGACCACTATACAGTATGTTTAAAGAAAAGAGACTTACTGTAAATAGACTACTCACCTTATTTTAGGCTTCACATCAGAATTCTGAAATGACAATCAACATGGAATCAAATGAAAGAAAAAGCAACTTTCCAAACGGACACATGAACACAGCCACGCCCACGAGCACAGAGGGTCCAAGCTCATGGCTTTCAAATATTCAAACCCATTTACTAACCGTCAAACTAAATTAATGTGTGCAAAACTGTTTTGACTGGCCAGCAGCATAACTAATACCATTATGTTAACACTTTAATCGCCATGGGTTAAATTCATAATTTACCATCCCTCGCCAGCTCTATTTGTCTATGGAGAAGTTCCCCTTCTTTGCAGGGCTATAACTTTTAAAATTCTTGCTAAATTGCCATTATTATGGCCCATTCAATGTCCTATATGTATTGTTCAGGGTGTAGCAACGTTAAATTTTTTTTTTTTTTACTTTTTTTTTTTAGCGTTTATCGCTTTTCTGGTCAAGCATGACCGACAGAAACAGGTTGAAATGGGATGTAGAGCAGGGGAAGACATTCTGAGAAATGACGGCGGGTCCGGGAATCGAACTCGTGTCCCCCAGATCCGTGACGAGCACGGTTTTCCCCGACGCAGAAATAGCGCCGAGATATGCGGTGAGCTACGGGAGCTCCCTACGTTAAACTTTTTCATTCACATATTCATACTAAAATATGGTCTAAAGTATAAGTATGTTTTTATCGTTTTCTGCAGCTTTCTTCAGAACGTGATTTATAGCCCTAAATGCATTATATTGATGATCAAATACAGTTTGGTAGGAATCTGTGCGAGATAAAAAATGTCAACTGGACGTGGTTCTAGAAGTTTCTACGCATCATCTGATGATGACCGGATGGGCGGGGGATCGTTTATAATTCCGTGGGCAGCGTTAGATGATTCATCCAGAGTGGGTCATATGTTCATCATAGCAGTTTATATGGAACACGTTATAATATAACGCTGAATCTTACCGTGGCTTCCTCGCGCCGCTGGAGAAATGCCCGATCCATTTCCAGGTTGTATAATAGTATATACGTCCAAATCATGTTGTTTTTTTGAGTTATTTGCACCGATCGATGTTCACTGTGTCAATACGGAGTCTCTCTAACGATAGCGAGTGCCCGGACCACATATGAATGAGCACTACCGGTTCAAAGGTTAATTTCCGGTTGGCGATCTGCCGATCGGCCACCAGATGGCGCTCTTGAACCGCTAGAGAGTTGAGTGGAGCTTTGCAGTGTGTCTCAGGGCTCCGGAAAGGAAATATGATTTCGATGACAGATTTTTTAAATATTGACATCAAAGACGAGTTACGGCGTCTTCGGCAGAATGAGCATGGCTAGGAATGACGTGTAAACTCGTCCACGGCGATCATAGTGTTAAAGGTCCACACATTTTTGCACACATTCATATTTTTTGGGACACAAACCGTTTTGCACACATTCACACTACTATTCAAACACTACACTATGAATTGAAAATGGGGGACCCTGATGTAAACAAGACAAACGTCTTTCTCTGGTCTCCCCTTAACAATTGTGTGTATTGAGCCGTACTGTATTGTAGGGATGGGTACCGAATTCGGTACTTTTGAGTATCGATTCAAGTGAGATACCGGGGGGAATTTTTTTTAATTTTTTTTTTTTTTTTTTACCTTTTTTATTTTCATGTCAACGTTCACACGCACAATATATGCTTACCTAGGATTTGACTTGATTTAACAACAAAGCAGTCGGAGAAATGGCAAGCCGAAAACGATCGAAATTGTAGTTATTTGAAGTTTGGATATTTTTTTTCACGACTGAGGTAGGTAAATTAAATTTCTTGAGACTAAAGTACCGAAAAAAGGTACCGTTGGGTACCAGTATCGATTCACAGGTACCGGTACCGTATCGGTTCAAATGTGAAAGGTACCCATCCCTTTGTACCCATTCTGCAATCTGTTCAATAAAGTTTTCATTCATTCATTCATTCATTCAAACACATCAATTAGTTTGACACTTTTTTGTCCTAGCACATTTTCGGGCAGATTTTGGGATTCACCAACGGTCCCTTCTCCTGGATTCGGTCTTAACTTAGAGCGCTGAAGAGCAGTCGTAATTCGGACAGAGTGGTGTGCGCCATGTTTTTAATTAAGGGCTTTATTTGGGAGGAATCATGGTGATTTCGTTCATGTCAACTCTACAGGCATCCTTGGAATTAATTAATCATAATAATAATAAATATGACAATATTTGTATGATAAAAAAATTTAGTTTTCCATTTACAGTCATGCATCAAGAGGCATCGTGATGTCAGAAAATAAATAAAAACACTACACCAACACTGCAAATGACAGTGGATAAATAAATAAGAACTAATAATTTCTTCTCTCTGATCAACTGTGAAGAGAAAGTAGTGCGGAAGAACGTTGGTGGGTGTGTGTGTGTCTTTCCATTGGTTAACATTATTAGGCGAACAAGAAAACGATGAACATTTTCTAAAGTTATGTTTTTGTAGGTTTTTGCTACCAGGCAGTCTGGTAGAGAGAGAGAGAGAGAGAGAGAGAGAGAGAGAGAGAGAGAGAGAGAGAGACCGGGGAAGACATTCGGCAAAGATCACCGGGTCCGGGAGTCGAACCCTGGTCGGCCGTGTTGCACCGTAGTGCTGTATGTGGTGCGCCACTCGGGCGCCCTGCGATGAACATGTTCAGCCTAGTGTAATAACCCTGCTGTGTTACAAACATATCATTCATTCATGGTTTAGTTTCAGGCACACCGGTAGTAAGGGGAGGAGGGGAGAAACAGCCCAGTGCAGACTAGAGTGCGCGGTTAATTTGTTATGTCGACTGGTCATCATGCCTTTACAAGCTTCAACGTTTTATTCATCATCTAAATGTGGCAATACAAGCTTGATATTCAACGTTAAATGAATGCCCTGTGTTAAGACTGTTAGTAAGCCAGTGTAAAGTAAAGTAAAGATATTGAGCATACATTTATAAAATGTGCAACCCTAGTTTCACCTAGTGGTATGAGACGTATTCGTCGTATGGCTGCACGTACCGCACCGCGATGCACGTACCGTAAACTCGCGGGACGAATACACGTACCGTTACACCCCTAATATATAGTATACAGTATATGGGTTACCTTGGGCGAAGACCCATCCGAGAGCGTTGAGTCACTCGCAGTGATCATGACGAATGATGATGATGACGAATCAAGGGAACCCCTTGTTGATGCACATAAGAAAAAGCAACGTTAGAATGTTTCTCAAACTCTTACGGCTTTAAGACTTTATAAACTTTATAAGTTTAAGACAAACAGCTGAGGAGGCCGTCTTTATCCAGACTGACTGACAATAAGGAGGGTAGAACTAAGATGTTTAATTTCACGTCACCGAACATCGTAGGCAGCCAAGTTCAAAATCAAGTAGTCGTGACGGTAGAGAAAGTAAATCCCAGTGTCTTAGGCTTCGTTCACACTGCAGACGAAAGTGGCCCAAATCTGATTTCTCTGCTCATACAGTATGTGACTGGGATCTCTTTTGAACGTTGTCAACAGCACAAATCACATGGAATCTGGTCTTTTCAATTATGATTTGGGGCCACTTCCATATGTGGTCCTAAATCAGATACAGGTTGGATTTTTTGCAATGCGACCTCAGTCAGTCATGTAACTTTCATGCTACTTTTACGTCACACTCTAGATTGACATTTGCCAAAAATGTCTGGAATCTGATATTGGCCACATTTACAATTTAGTCATTTAAAAAATTATGTGAACATCCAAACAAAAACAAATCAGATGGGAGCAATAAATCAGAATTGAGCACTAAGGCAGTGTGAAAAGGAGCCTCAGTTGGTTACTTACCGAGAACTTGAGGGCATAGATGGACTAGATGAGGCTCCTTCTTCAGACAGAGTTGATTTGCAGGATATCTGAGAACAACAGCAAAGACAACAATCGATCCTTAATGTAACCCAGATGTTTCTTTTATTAACCCTTGTGTACCACCGTGTGGTGTTTGTGTTAAATGGACTGCATTTATATCCAAAGCAACAGTTATCCAAAGTGCTTCACAACCTATGCTTCACATTTTACCCGCTCACTCACACATTCACACACCGACGGCGGAGGCGACCGTGCAAGGTGCCAACCTGCTCATCGGGAGCGGTTAGGGGGTTAAGTGTCTTGCTCAAGAGGACACTTCGACGCGCTGCCCCGGGAGGAGCAGGAATCGAACCAGGAACCTTACGATTACCAGACGACCGCCCCCATGTTTGAACAGTATATCCCCCCCCCCCCCCCCCTCACCCCCCTCACCCCCACTCCCAGAACCTCTCCAGGCCTGGAAGACGGCCGTTTCTGGGATCGCCGTGACTTTTTCATGTTTCAGTTTCGAACCCTTGTACCACACTTTTTTCTTTTTTTTTATTGATCTTTTTCCCCCTCCATTTTCCTCCGATTTTCTCCCATCCCAATGTTAGTCGTATGCCAATTCCCAATCCCCTTCCTGGTCGCTGCACACTTACCCCCCACAGTCAGATCATCTGGGAGAGTGGAGGCTATCACGTGCTTCCTCCGACACATGTCCAGCCAATCAACCGCTTCTTTTCACCTGGCAGTGCGGACTCTCACTGAGAGGGCGTAGCGTGTGGAAGGATCACACTATCTCACTCAGGTCCTATCCGCGCTTAGCAGGCGCCCCGACCGAACTGTAGGAGTCGCTGTTTACAACGACCCGGACCCATCCCGCCAGCTTCTCCCACCCTCTAATACTGCCAATTGTATTAGTGTGAACGGCCAGCCAAGCTGGTGACAACACCGGAGCTGTGAGCTGGATTCCAGCTCACAGCTCCGGGGTTGGTGACGAACGCAATCTCCGCTACGCCACCTAACCTAGAACAGACGTTAGTACTAGGGATGTTCGATATTGGCTTTTTTACCGATATACCGATATTGTCCAACTCTTAATTTCCGATACCGATATCAACCGATACCGATATATGCAGGGTTTGCCCCGCAAAAAAACGGAATAATTTCAGGTAATTAACACAACATTATGCATACTTTTGACAATAAATAAAATAGGAATGTGTTCTTACTTGCAAGCCTGGGTAAATAAAGGTTAAATAAATGTAAAAAAAAAAATTATGCTGTCAAGCGATAAAAAAAATAATCTAATTAATTACAGGATTTGTAATTAATTAATCTAATTAATCGCATTTTAATCGCATAACCATTTTAGGCCTGATATTCTATATTCATATTTCAAATTGCATGTGTCCGGATGGCAGAATTCAGTACTGTATCTACAAAACCTTCTGTTTAATCATCTTCCATTTATTCATTTGCTTAGATTCGTCAGGTCTGGTCAATTTGAGCATGGTGTTATTCACAGTCAAAGATAAAACTATTTGTATTGATATTCTCCTTTGGTTCATTACAATTTACTCAAGCCTACTAACAGACACAGTATTTCTGACACTGGGAATACATTCCCTGAGATCCATAGATGTCCCTAGAATCAGTTACCAAGAACATGCAAATGGACTATATTAAAAAAAAAGTCTGTAAATGTGTATTCTATGTTCTTATGGTATGAATGAGATTTTTTTTTTAAGTATTCAAAAAATAAAAAATAGAAAAAAGAATTAAATTAATTTTGAGTTAATTTTCATAACGCGATAATTTGCTGTGTAATTAATTAATGTAATTAACGCGATAAACTGACAGCCCTAAAAAAAAAAAAAATTAAACGTTTTTAAACCGATACCGATCATTTCCGATATTACATTTTAATGCCAATATCGGCCGATAATATCGAACATCCCTAGTTAGTACCTGGCTGTCCCAGTCTGACTGCTCCTGGAAGGCGGACCAGGCCATCTTAGCTGCTTGCTGCTTGGCTTCCATCGCATTCTTGCCCACGCCTTCAGGGTACTCCTTCTTGTCCAGGACAACCTTATAAACAAATCTGTGTGTGTGCATGTGTAGAGGGGGGGGGGGGGGGGGGGGGGGTAGAGGGTTTGAGATCAAAGTGCTTATATTTTTATATGGTTGCTCTACTCTCTTGTATGACTGGGCAATGACTGTTGATATAATCCTTCATATAATCCTGCATACAATCCTTCTATATACCTACTTATTAGGGGTGTAACGGTACGTGTATTCGTCCCGCGAATTTACGGTACGGGCTTCACGGTGCGGTACACGCAGCCATACGAAGAATACGTCTCATACCACTAGGTGAAACTAGGGTTGCACATTTTACAAATCTATGCTCAATATCTTTACTGTACTTTACACTGGCTTACATTGATCTTTAACGTTGAATATTAATCTTGTATTGCCAAAAGTAGATGAGTTTTACAGTTTTCTTTAGTTTTCTTGTTCGCCCAATAATGGTAACCAATGGAAAGACACACGCGCACGCGTCGCGAACACACACGCCGTCTTTCTCCACAGACTCTCAGTCACAGCTGATCGAGAAAAAAAAGAAAAAGCACTACCGTACTTTTCGCACTATAAGCCGCACCTGACTATAAGCCGCAGCAGCTAAATTGAATGATGTGTACATATATAAGCTGCATGTGTTTTAATGTTTAATTACCATATGTAAGGAGTGGAGCCTGCAGCTTAATTTGACTCAACACAGGAAACCTCACCCGGCCCGGACACGGAAAGGATTGACAGATTGATGGCTCTTTCTCGATTCTGTGAGTGGTGGTGCATGGCCGTTCTTATATTGAGCTTTAAGTTCCCACCTCTACAGAGAATGACTCCCACCTCTACAGAGAATGACTCCCACCTCTACAGAGAATGACTCCCATTGGGACACAATACTGTCGGACAAATAACAAGAATTAACTCTTTTACAAGTTGTATTAAGTAAATAAGGGAACAGATAAATAACATTTCAATGCAGTAAAAAAAGCAATATTTCGATTTTCGGGTTTTGTCCACATATAAGCCGTTATATAAGCCGCAGGGTTGAAAAATGGGGGAAAAAGCCGCGGCTTATAGTCCGAAAAGTACGGTACATACTTTTGGACTGATCATCTGAGCTCCTCTCCAGTTGCTGCTACTGTGCTACTTTAAATCCAAAATGTTGATAAATCCTCTGCCATTGTTGTGTAACATGTCATCTGTTCTCTAGTCTTCTTCAGTCTCGGCTTCACATGAAGTTAAATCCTCTCTACAAGTGAAACTGAAATTAAGTTGTTGCATAAGTTGTTAACACTTTGAGTGCCAGCCACAATAAATCTCGTTATTTAATCGTTATTTTTTTTATTAGCGATTTCCATAGATTTTTCATCAATCTAGCCTCACGTTACCATTGGGGCTCTCTCTGAGCTCGAACAGAGAACATACCGCCCCCTATCGTCTCTCCGGATGGTATTGCACTGGACTGCATTGGACTGAATGAAATGGATGGGAAAAAAATTATCCGGAATCCACATTTTACTTATCAGGCATGTAACCCGAGCCGATTGCATTCATTGCCGAGCATCAGAACAGCGTGGAATATGTGTTTCCAGTACCCAGCGTTGGATCAATAAACACGATCGATATTTGGAATGGCGATCAGGAATTGGAATAATCTTTTTGGAGAACATCTGATCTGAGGTAAGGAATCTATTTTACCAGTCTTGGGATAATCAGAGTTTTTTTCACCTATATCTCAGCGTGTCCCATATGTGTGTGTGCGTGTGTATGAAATGTACCGATTAAAAAACAATCCATTCGACAATGTTGACTGCAAACAAGTCATTGATAAGCGACGGGCGTATTAGACACATAGCCATAATTTAAGATATAGTTTATGCGTTCGCAAATGTGCTCGCCCTCTCATTGAATAGAGCGCCGGCACTCAAGTGCTAAATCGTGCGCCCCCTGCTGGCACTGAAAGTGTTAAGGGGGCAGTAGGCAATTAATTTACTCATTGGATGCCTGAACACAGAATGACACAGCAAGCCTATAGAATATCATTATATTTTATAATAATAATTATAAATATATAATAATATTTATAAATATCTTTTTCCTGTTGTACCGAAATCATACCGAACCGTGACACCAATACAGAAGTATGTACCGAACCGTGGCTTCTGTGTACCGTTACACCCATACTACTTATACACCTGAATATAACCCATATAACTCTGTATGATAGCATGTACAATAATGGTGTATATACCGTATACATATATTTATTCTTACCGTATATATATATATCCACATCTGTCTGTACATACCTGCATATAATCCTTTTTACATATCTGTAGATACTACATCTATATCTGTACATATCCATTACCTATTCTTACTAGCTACGCTTCTGGCCAGTATGACTTACTACCATAGTGTTTTTATAACTGTATCACTGTATATATATTAATACTACAACTCTGTACATACATCTGATTAGCACTATTACTCAGGAGCACTCATTTATATTTTATATATATTCTTACAGAGTTTTATATGGGTTATATGCAGGTGTAGGCATATAGAAGGATTATATGCAGGTATATTCAGAAAGATATGGATATACCGTAATTCCTCTAATAGTGACCCGGGCTTGTATTTGCTTAAACTGTAGCGGGTACCAGGCTTTTATTAGGAGGAGGCCTGTATAAGAGAGAGGCCTATATTTCTAATTTTCAAACAGATCATAATGAATAAATCAACATTTTGTGTCAGTTTGAACCCAGTAAAATTTACTGGGTTCATTTATTGAAACAAAGTACTGTATGAAATAGTAAACAGTGCAATTACAGGTGGTCACTGGTCATTTCAACGTTTTCAAAGTGAAATCAAGTAACTTTACCTCAACAGCTCAGTATGCAGCTCAGTATATTAGTAACCCGGCTTGTATTAGGAGGTCGGCTTATAATTGCTTAGCTCAAGAGCGCACCCGGCCATTAATAGAGACCCGGTTTGTAATTGAATACCGGTCACTATTAGAGGAATTACGGTATATATGCGATAAATATATATATATTTATGTTATGTATATGTATAGATGCTTTTCGCCGCTGACTAAAGACGCACTTCTTCAATCATTATCGATTTTTTTTTATTTTTTTTTATATCTAACCCTAACTAACCTTACTGTCATGCATTTGTCCTAATATACTAACCTACACTGTAGCACTCAACACTTTGATGAACATTGTTACTCAGCTGATAGAGTTGTACCCTTCCTGCTGTCTTGTTGTACAAGTCGCTTTGGATAAAAGCGTCAGCTAAATGACAAGATATAAAATGTAAATGTATTTGGCCCTCAGTAGACTTACTCAGGGTTATGTGCTGGGCCTCGTCTTTCCACCAGTATGAAGTCATGGAAGCGCTTGGTTTTCTGACAGTAGTGGTTGAGAATGGTAATATAATTGATCTCGGCTAAGATGTTCCATTTAGGTACGGGGCTACTGCTGCTCATGCTCATGTTCCCCATCTTCTCACTGTGGATAACGGGAGACGAATTAAAATGTGTGATACAAAGCAATTCAAGATTTGATTTGAAATATTTATTTCGAACATGTAAATAAATACAAACAATATAAAATCAAAACAAATCATTGATCAAGAAATTCAATGATTTTTTTTTTAAATAAACAAAAAGCAAAACATAACTCAATTTACATGTTCGAAAAGGAGTAGGAAGAAGTATACACTTATTTAATCCTACCCCTTTTCCACTACTCAAATGAGTGTACTCATTTAAAACCTTACAAAAAATATATATATCTATGCAAAACAAAAACTATATATTATGTAAAAAATGAAAGAAATAAAAGTAAAATGTAAACACCCGTGAATGTAAAATCCCTTCCTCATCCCTGTACCTTGTGAACATAATTTCCTTATAATTCAGTTTGAATTGTCTCATATTTGGACATAGCTTTAGCACCACATTCAGACTGTTCCACAGTTTCACTCCACATATTGAGATGCAGTGTCTTCTCCTGGTAGTGCGTACACTAAGAACTTTTAAATTGAGTTCTCCCCTCAGATTATAACCCCCCCCCTCTCTATCAAAGAACAGTTCTTGACTGTTTCCTGGAAGTACATAACCTTTTTGCTTTATACATTAATTGTGCCGTTTTTAATTCCACAAGATCATTTAACTTTAATGTTTTTTACTTTAAAAATAATATGTTTGTGTGATCTCAATAACCTGCAATGTGAACTATCCTTAGTATTTATGGCCCTTTTTTTTATCAAACAGAAGAAGACACACGGAGGTCGATGACTGGATAATGTTTTTGGGATGACGAGACACATCGCACTGGGTAATAATCTCTTCCACCTACCGGAGGGCAGAGACGCTTTGGATCAGTTGTTCCTCCCTTCGCTGAGTCCATGTATCGTTGCAATTCTCATCTACGGTCTTGAAGGTAAAAGAGAACACTTCAGATTCATGTTCAAGTTTTGTTTTATTTGTCTACATATAAGGTGCATGTGCATTACAGTGACATGCCTGGTTCTGTATGACCCTCCTGAGATTGTAAAAAGTAAAAGAATAAAGACCAAACACAAAACTGTATACATACAAAGTACAAAATGCTAAAATGAGGTAGAGATGTAGAGCAAATCTTTTAGAAATAAATAGATAAAATATGGTGTAGTGTTCAAAAGTGTTCATAGTGTCTAAAGTGAATGTTTAAAGTGAGTGTGTGCATGTGGATGTGTGTGCCATGAATGTGGATGGATGGGTTAGCGTTACATAAGAGTCATTGAGCATCCTGATGGCCTGGGGATATTCACTCATTCAATCTTTATTTATACTCGATAAATACACTTGAGTACTTAAACTCATTTACAGTCGTCGAGATGTTACATTCACAAGTGTCACAGTGCGTTCATAAATATAAAGACATTAGACAATCGGAATAATTAAGAGCAAAATATTTAAAAAATTAAAATAGCAAAAAATTAAAACTGGTAATAATTTAAAAACAATTACACATTGGGGTGACCCGATTGGTCATTAAGGTTCTAAACCAACCCATAGACACTAGAGTGTCTAGTTTCAGAGTTTCCTGCAGGGTATTCCATGAGGTGGGGGCAGAGAAGCCAAGAGCAGATCTACCAAGTTCAGTACAAACTCTAGGCACTGGATAAGTGTAGGACAATCACTGGATCGTGTACGACAGGGTCTATTCCAATAAATAATTTATATAATTTGGACAATCTCTAATTATGGCTTTATAAAGAAAAAGATTCCAATGCAACTTACATATCTCTGTCAGAGGCCCACCCGACCTTATTATATAGGATGCAATGGTGGAGTACCATAACTATCACCGGTGATAAATCTAATGGCTGAATGATAAACATCAGTTCATTGTGTATTTTTTTATTATTGCTTTTACTATTATCATGTTGGATTGTGTTGTAAATATTGTGTTTTACTTGACCCTTTTTTGTATTGACATCCTGTTCTCTCTCTGTCTTGGGGCACTTGTATGATGTAATATATTAAGCATTAACATATATAAATAGAGGATTAAATATATGTTTATTGTATATGCTGAAGGACCATGTATATCTTGTATATCACAGCAGTGCAATTGTTCCATTCTCTGTTAATGCTGGGTGCTTATAGGAATGCGTGCCACCCTCCCTCTGTGTGACCTTGGCTTCAGTAAGGAAAATGCACTCCCCTGGCTGCAACGGTTAACCCTTTAGGCTATTCCTGCTGAAGGCCGGAACCAGTACAGATGCAGATGGAATCATAGGGAGTTTCCACAACACCGTAATCCGTTTCAGTAAAACTGTTACTATTACTTTTTAATAGGGATGTCCCGATCACGTTTTTTTGCTCTGCGAGTGAGACATTCTGTGCTAGCAAAGTCTGACTACTAGCTCAAATCGACTGACTGCACAAGCACTGTATCACAGTAGCTCAGTGGTTCGTGGCGCGTGGGAAGGGCGGGAAACAACAATTAGTTGTTTCACCTGTCATTCAATCAGTCTGTCATCACTCGAAAATCTACTCTGCTGCAATCTTGTCGGTTTTACACGTATGATTGTGTACGTACAGTAGTGTAATGAATGAATGAAAACTTTATTTAACAGATTGGAGAATGGCTACAATACACAGTACGGCTCAATACACACAATATTAAAATGGTGAAGTGCTTTGAGCAGGATACACTTATAATATATTATACAGTGTTACAGTTATACAGTTACAGTATATAATATACAAATATATAAATACCGTCATAAAAATAAAATAAAATAAAATAAAATAAAAAAAAAGATATTTAATTTTTTTTTAAATTCTTTGCAATAACTTCCAACTTCCAACGTGCCTGCCTGCTAGCTACCTAGCTACCTGCTGCTAACACAAAGCTGCCTGTTGCTAACAAAGAGCTGCCTGCTAGCTATCTGCTGCTAACACATAGCTGCCTGCTAGCTACCTGCTGCTAATACATAGCTGCCTGCTAACTACCTGCTGCTAACACAGAGCTGCCTGCTAGCTACCTGCTGCTAACACATAGCTGCCTGCTAGCTACCTACCTGCTGCTGACACATAGCTGCCTGCTAGCTATCTGCTGCTAACACATAGCTGCCTGCTAGCAACCTGCTGCTAACACATAGCTGCCTGCTAGCTACCTGCTGCTAATACATAGCTGCCTGCTAACTACCTGCTGCTAACACAGAGCTGCCTGCTAGCTACCTGCTGCTAACACATAGCTGCCTGCTAGCTACCTACTGCTAACACAGAGCTGCCTGCTAGCAACCTGCTGCTAACACAGAGCTGCCTGCTAGCTACCTACTGCTAACACACAGCTGACTGCTAGTTACCTGCTGCTAACACACAGCTGCCTGCTAGCTACCTGCTGCTAACACATAGCTGCCTGCTAGCTACCTGCTGCTAACACAAAGCTGCCTGCTAGCTACCTACTGCTAACACAGAGCTGCCTGCTAGCAACCTGCTGCTAACACAGAGCTGCCTGCTAGCTACCTACTGTACTGCTAACACACAGCTGACTGCTAGTTACCTGCTGCTAACACACAGCTGCCTGCTAGCTACCTGCTGCTAACACATAGCTGCCTACTAGCTACCTGCTGCTATCACAGAGCTGCCTGCTAGCTACCTACTGCTCACACACAGCTGACTGCTAGTTACCTGCTGCTAACACACAGCTGCCTGCTAGCTACCTGCTGCTAACACATAGCTGCCTGCTAGCTACCTGCTGCTAACACAGAGCTGCCTGCTAGCAACCTGCTGCTAACACAGAGCTGCCTGCTAGCTACCTAGCTACCTAGCTGCCTGCTAGCTGCTTAGCGGGCGTCGTTTTGGAGGCACCCTGATGCGTTCTGATTGGGAAGGGCAGGGTCAAATTCGGTTTAAGGATTTGAAAATATTTTAAAGTTCTGCCCAAAACCAACAGCCACCTATTGCTCCTTTAAGCCGTTACAGGCCCACGGCAAGGCCCAAGGGATAACTACAGATACCATGTATATATTGGTAAATGCACATCGCTTACCTCTGAAGTCTGATTTCCATATATCGCATGGTAGACGAGCTTAGCGGCTTCCTCCTTTGCGTCTTTCTTGTTTTTCCCAAAGCCTGCAGGGTACTCCTTATCTCCAATCACAAAATAACAGCATCTAATGCAAAAACAAACAGTCATGTTGTTTAGGGTTGGGTACAGTTCACATTTGAACCGATACCGGTACCAAAGTTTGCATTTTTGTACCTCATTGTCTGCGTGTTTACTACATTGTACTTTCACTGTACTTTTGTTTGTATATTGTATTATTGTATATTTGTTATTCCTCTTTTACTCTTTTTGCACGAGGGTTTCGGACAGACAAAAATGCTAGGGTTTGAAAGCTCGGCGTTGCTAATGAACATAAAAAAAAATATTTAAACTGAACAACACGGCTCAAAACGTGATCACAGCGCAGGCGCATCAGGCACCCAAAGCCTGAAATAAAGCCGTTTTGAGCCGTGTTGACCAGTTTCTAAAAGATTATTTAAAATGTTTATTAGCAACGGCGAGCTTCCAAACCCTAGCGTTTGTCGGTCTGTCCGAAACCCTCGTGCAACTGTGAGTACCTGTGACATTTCTTTGCGATACTTGTACGAGGAGCGTTTTGATAAGAGAAAAGCGAGACAGATTTAATTGTAGGAATTTTACATGGTGGGATATAAGGGACTGTGTATTCACTCGGTGCATCACAGTCACCAAAGGGGCTATATACATCCCTGCGAAAACATCGGTCAAATAAAGAGCGACGCTTACTGGGTGGCGTTATTCGGCCCCATCCTGGTGGACTCCACCGGCCGCACGTGGACCCGCTCCTTCTGGGAGTATTCGTTGAGCCAGCACGTGTAGTTGGCCTGATTAATGCCCGCTTGGCACCGCAAAGGACGACTTTCCCCCGTCGATGATTCCGTCTGTCGGAGGGGGGCCGGACACGGCTTCTTTAAACGTCGAGAAGAAACATCACAATAAGTTATCAAGAACAAAACAAAAACACCATGAAGTCCAAACAATTGTAAATAAATGAATGCAACACTCCCAGACATACCCCACGCGAAGGTAAGGAAAAACTCACTAAAACCTAGCAATAAAGGATGTCACTCGATGGATACAATTAACTTTTAAATGCGTTTTTTTTCTTTTTGACATCTTCTTGGCCCGCTTGCCAGCTAGAGCGAGCTAGAGCATCGTACGCGAAGAAATGAGGAAAAGCAGTTGGAGCGCGCGAGACAGCGACTTGTCAGATTTTATTCAAACAGAACCAAAAAAACGATTTCTTGATTCAGAACAACTTGATCATGGATGAACAAAACATTCAATGCAAATGGTTGATTTGAATTTCAAGGACTTTTTAAGCACCTTGTCAAAAAATTGGCTGTTTTCAAGGAATTCCAGGCCGTGATTTTTTTTTGTAAAAAATCAAGCACTTTAAGCACTTCAAGGACCTAATGTGCTAATGAGCTACGTCCTTCGGGTTAATTTTTAAGTGAACCTTGTGTAATGGGAGTTGAGTGTCAGGAAGATGCACCCCAACATATGATTCTGTTATTTTTGGTTATTGTCTTTGTTTGTCTAGAAAGAAATAAGTATAGGATGTTATTGACTGTGTGGGTCCTCGTGTGTGTACTTGTACTTCTGCACTTTAACTCAGAGTTATTAACAATGGATGAAAATTGTACTACAGAAGGCTGAGATAAATGAATGTGTAGTCATGATATTGTTTGTATGGACCCTGGAGAAAATCAATAAAAAGAGAATAAAAAAAAATAATAATAATAATAATAATAATAATAATAATAATAATAATAATAATAATAATAATAATAATAATAATAATAATAATAATAATAATAATAATAATAATAATAATAATAATAATAATAATAATAATAATAATAAAAAAAAGAAATGTATATCCCGGACCGTATTTTATTCTTAGTCTTATTTCTATTCTTATTTGTGATTTTTATTTTTGACTACCTAAATGTTTACCATTTACTGTGAGCGATCTGTATGCTTCCCTCGGGATGAATAAAGTATTTCTATTCTATTTCTATTCTATTCTGCTTGTTTTGACGACCGCTAGTATTGGTGATAAACAATTTTGTGCACTATATTGACTTGCTTTTCAAGTCCCGGTTCGATTTCCCGCTCCTCCCGGGCAGCGTGTCGAAGTGTCCTTGAGCAAGACACTTAACCCCTAATTGCTCCCGATGAGCAGGTCGGCTCCTTGCATGGTTGCTTCAGCCGTCGGTGTGAATGTGTGAGTGAATGGGTCAAATGTGAGGGAAAATAGTCAAAGTGTTTTGGATAAAAGCGCTATATAAATGCACCATTTACCATTATTTGTTACCATTTACTGAGTTAGTCTTCTTCATGTTAACTACTGAGTTAGTCTTCTATTCATTCACAATTTGCACCAGCATTTTTGGGCCAAATCAGGACTTAACATTTCGCCATGAGCTGATAGGAGACATACAACATTTTTATTTATAATTATATAAAATCAAGCATCTGGATTTTGAAGTCTTTAAAAATCGACATTATTCAAAGGTCTGGTAAAGGGCTGTTTTATTTAAATACAGTTGATGACGAGTGAAAGTAGAGCGTGTGGGAGTTCTCTCTTCCCTGACCTTGGGACATTTCCTCCTACACAGCCGTCTGAAAGAGACACAGTGTGACGAGCATTCAAAGTATGGTACCTACCTACCGCACCACAAAGGGCTGAAAGTCCCAGTCCCACGGTGGTGTAGTGGTTAACACCATCGCCTCACAGCAAGGAGGTCCTGGGTTCAATTCCCGCTTGGGGACCAGGTTTTCAGAGTTTGCATGTTCTCCCCGTGCTCGACCCATATAAAAAAAAAATTTGATCCACTTTTTCTCCCCATTTTCTATTTTTCTCCCATCCCAATTTCGTATTATCCTATTCTTCCCTCCCCTGTCTTGAACATTGCTAGACTATGCCTCCCACTGGTCGGTTGTAGTGAGGACAGAAGCCTTGCATCACGTGTCCCCTCCGGTACACGAGGAGGCAGCCTGTCGCATCTTTTCACCGCAGCAACTTAAACTCTCAGTGGCGAGGAGTAACGCGTGGGAGGCTCATGTTGCCCCCGCTACTTCCTGCTTCCGCCGCACCGGCGTCACCAAACCGACCTGTAGGAGTCGCTGTCCACAACGTCCAATCCCCACCCACCGGCTTTCCCACCCTCTAACACTTGCCAATTGTGTTAGTATGAACGACCGGCCAGCCGGTAGCAACGCCGAGAGCTGGGCTCGAACCCAGCGTCTCCTGCGTTAGTGGCAGGGAACAAAATTTACTTTTTGACTTACCAGCCATTTAAAATCTTCTTCTTCTGCTAGTCTGAGTGTTGGTAAGAATATAGATGGTCTTACAGTGTTCTCCGGCTCCCTCTGCTCCATCTCCAGGCCCAGTAAGGCATGTCTGGCTGCACACTGTCGGGCCTCTTTCTTGGTCTTCCCCACGCCGTCGGGATAGGGTTTGCCGTTTACCACAGCCCTTACGGTGAAGCTGAAGAATACATGTAGAGTTGTTCAAAATTAACAAGCGTTAATTAGGCAATACATTTAAACGATAACCAAACAACCAACACGCCCCCCCCCCCTCCTCATTCCAAGTGAGTATTTTCTAAATGTGTGATTTAAGGGACAATTCGCTCACATTTTGGAAATAGGCTATTATTATTATTTATTTATTTTCATTTCATCTTTATTCAATAATGAACTTATTTAAGTCAATTAACTTATTTACAATGACGGCCTGGCGAGAGGACAAAAGGGCCTCTCGAAGGGTAACAGGGAAAGGGGACAATCAAATTAAATATAATTAAATAGAAAAGGGCTCAAGCTACCTACTGCTAATTGGGTAGGGCTCAAGCTACCTACTGCTAATTGGGTAGGGCTCAGAGCCTCAGGCTACCTACTGCTAATTGGGTAGGGCTCAAGCTACCTACTGCTAATTGGGTAGGGCTCAAGCGACCTACTGCTAATTGGGTAGGGCTCAAGCTACCTACTGCTAATTGGGTAGGGCTCAAGCTACCTACTGCTAATTGGGTAGGGCTCAGGCTACCTACTGCTAATTGGGTAGGGCTCAAGCTACCTACAGCTAATGGGTAGGGCTGCCGGTCGACTATCGGCACATTTTGGCCAATCAAAGTCGACTATACAAATCCTTAGTCAGGGACAGGCCTAGGCTGGTAAAGATACGCTTCCTGAAGTGTCTAAACGGAAGTACAGGAAGTACAGGCTACAGGTTTTGACAAAACAATTATAGAAAACGTGCGAAGTGCACAATATTTCCTCGTTTAAGCCACTGCAACGGCTTTGCCTGAAGAATTGACTACATGACCGGGACGGTCTATAGCTTGTTTGCCGACAGCCAGGATTCGGGAAAAGTTTGGTCCGTTCGGACTGGAGGCAGCTTCCAGGGGAAGTGCACACACTGGAAATTCTACCCCACAGACACTTTCGGCCGTAGTGCTTTACCAAGCTTTATCTCACGGAGGAGATCATAAAACTGGGAACGAGGTCAGGGACAGGCCTAACCCTGCATACAATCCTTACACCTGCATATAATAATATAATAATAATGCAGGACCTCTTTAGGGGTCTTTATTCGGCATGCAACAAACTGGACATGCAATGGGAGCGGCACACACACAGACTGGGATACACACACAATCATGCATCGTCTTTTTCTCAGTCGCCGATGCGATTGAGTCTCTGCACTTGACCCATCGTCCTTCCCCCCCAAAGGCAGCCGGGAGCAGATAGGGCGTCGACGAGGGGCTGCGCCCGGGGACCAACCCAAGTGCTCCTGCCCGTCTTCGTCAAGGACGCCACAGCGTCAGCGATCTGTTGTTGTGCATGTTTTTCCATTGGGTTTATCTTATCGGGGGGGAAACCCTTGCGAGCACGGGGAGAACATGCAAACTCCACACAGAAGGGCCTGGAAGATACCCCACCTGGGTACCTGGCAACGCGGAAACCTGGTCCCCAAGCGGGAATCGAACCCAGGACCTTCTTGCTGTGAGGCGACAGTGTTAACCACTACACCACCGTGCCGCTTACACCTGCATATAACCCATACTCTGTATGTCCAATAGTGCTGTATTATACCAAATATAATTTATATGTATTGTTATCCGTCTGTACATATATGTAGAAGAGAATCAAGAGATACTATATCTAATCTGTACATATCCCTTACCAGTAGTTACACTGCTGGTCAGTATGACTACTACCATAGTGTCTTTATACCTGTACATATTAATACTACAACTCTGTACATACATCTGATTAGCACTACACTCAGTAGTAGTACTAATTTATATTATGTTATACCCAGTTGAATCACCTGTACATTGTATATTACTGTTGCACTTTACTGTTACATTTGCACTCTGGTTGGATGCCAAACTTATTTTCGTTGTACTGTACTTGTGCAGTGCTGTATGATGATGACAATACATTTTCGAACACACATCGAATCTAAATCAGAAAACGTGACTCCCTGGTCCCTGCAAATTAATGTGGTATCTCGTGTATAAACCAACCTATGGATTGAGCCCTAGTACCCACCGTAACCACTCATTGGACGCAGTGCATGTGATTGATTGAATTGATTGAAAACGTTAACAGATTGCAGAATGGGTACAATTAGTACAGCTCAATACACACAATTGTTAAGGGGATGGAGACCAGAGAAAGACTTTCGTCTTGTTTACATGATCAGGGTCCCCCAGTTTCAATTCATCATAACATACATGACATACAGATAGACAGTACTGCTACATCTAGACATTTATGACCTACCAGATTTACAAATACAGTACTGTTTATGTATGTCACATGCTGTAGGATATATTAACCGTTTAATAAACCTGGGGCCCATTATATAATTGTTATGTTGCTGACTCATTGTCATCACTAATAAACCACTGTTGATTCTCACAACAAACCGCTGCACTCAAAAGACCCTGACGAAGGGAGAACTCTGGTAGGTCATAAATGTATAGATGTAGCAGTACTGTCTATCTGTATGTCATGTATGTTATGATGAATTGAAAATGGGGGACCCTGATGTAAACAAGACGAAAGTCTTTCTCTGGTCTGCATCCCCTTAACAATTGTGTGTATTGAGCTGAGCTGTACTGTACTCTGTACCCATTCTGCAATCTGTTTGGATTGATTGATTGAAAACTTTATTAACAGATTGCAGAATGGGTACAGTACAGTACAGCTCAATACATACAATTGTTAAGGGGATGCAATGCAGACCCCTTAACCCGAATCTGGGTTTAACATGATGCATTTGCTGTTAATAAAAATGTCAATCAATCAATCAAACGATATTACAATCCATGCTTCACTAATGCCAGACTATAATGTCTGACCTGACCGTCGTTACCACCAGAGAGACAATCCATTCCCACTCACGTCTTGATGTGATCGGGGCCGTCGCTGCACACGTCCTCGTAGTTCACCAGCACGTGCGCGCTGTGCGCGTATTCGTTCAGTTTGGCGACGAAATTCCCCGTTTCTTCCATCGTGAACTTAACGTTGTAGCACCTCTGGTTCACGGTGGAGGGACGGACACGGAACACAGCATTCACAGCATTCTTCTCCCCGGTATTATCACAGATGTCATCTCAATCTGTGTGAGAGTGTCGGTCTTCGTAGTTGTCATTCATATATTGTTTATATTTTTCTGCATTGACTTTCGCTTGATGCTAAATAAATCAGTTGCAGATCCAGTTTCGATTTCCTCTCGGTCACGTCGTCCATGGGGGCGTGACCACGTCGTCCAGGGGGCGTGACCACGTCGTCCAGGGGGCGTCGACCGAGTAGGGTATATCTGCAGAGCCGCACTATTCTCCACTTGCACAATCTGAATATAGGGACTTCCGGCTGACTTCCGGTTGCCAATAGCACTTCCTGTCCCATCCAAATACATTGGTTTTAGATACTTTTCTCCCCTTATTTAAACAACTTTGTCGTCACAGAGAGGCAATGAAACGTTTGTATTATTATAGTATAGAATGTATTTAATAAGCAAATGTTTGTCAGCAGGGTTTTTGGGCTGTATTTCATGTAAAAACGTTTACTGTTAGTTTCCTTGCTCAGCCAGCATTAGCTAACAGAAGCTAGTGGTTAAACAGGCCGGATTAGCTTTGAGCTAACTATCTTTCCCGACCCATGTATTCATTCCATTCTAAACATAACGTTAGTTTACAAAACATGACCTGTCTATATAACGTTGAGGAACAAATTATACGTGTGTGGGTGTGTGTTTTGGTGAACATTGGACTGCAAACAGAAAATGCATCACAGTTAGACAGTAGCTACTGTTAGCTGTCCTTCCGGATTAGCTTTGAGCTAACTATCTTTCCCGACCCATGTATTCATTCCATTCTAAACATAACGTTAGTTTACAAAACATGACCTGTCTATATAACGTTGAGGAACAAATTCTAAGTGTGTGGGTGTGTGTTTTGGTGAACATTGGACTGCAAACAGAAAATGCATCACAGTTAGACAGTAGCTACTGTTAGCTGTCCTTCCGGATTAGCTTTGAGCTAACTATCTTTCCCGACCCATGTATTCATTCCATTCTAAACATAACGTTAGTTTACAAAACATGACCTGTCTATATAACGTTGAGGAACAAATTATAAGTGTGTGGGTGTGTGTTTTGGTGAACATTGGACTGCAAACAGAAAATGCATCACAGTTAGACAGTAGCTACTGTTAGCTGTCCTTCCGGATTAGCTTTGAGCTAACTATCTTTCCCGACCCATGTATTCATTCCATTCTAAACATAACGTTAGTTTACAAAACATGACCCGTCTATATAACGTTGAGGAACAAATTATATAGACGGGTAATGTTTTGAACAACTAACGTTACGTTTAGAATGGAATGCATCGGCAAAGATCCGTTAGCTCAAAGCTATTCCGGCCAGTTTATCAACTTCCTGTCATTTAGAAATATGATTTTATAGTGAAAATCATTACCAAAACGTCCGGAAAAACCTAACGGGAGCATTATAGACGGTCATACAAATGTACAAATGCTATAAGGTGGCAAGAAATGCACTATAAACAATACTTTATGCATCGGCAAAGATCCTTAGCTCAAAGCTATTAAGGCTAATGCTGGCTAACAAGAGGCTAGCGCAAGAAACGACGCCTCAAAGTATTGTTTATAGTGCATTTCTTACCACCTTATAGCATTTGTACATTTGTATGACCGTCTATAATGCTCCCGTTAGGTTTTTCCGGACGTTTTGGTAATGATTTTCACTATAAAATCATATTTCTAAATGACAGGAAGTTGATAAACTGGCCGGAATAGCTTTGAGCTAACGGATCTTTGCCGATGCATTCCATTCTAAACGTAACGTTAGTTGTTCAAAACATTACCCGTCTATATAATTTGTTCCTCAACGTTATATAGACGGGTCATGTTTTGTAAACTAACGTTATGTTTAGAATGGAATGAATACATGGGTCGGGAAAGATAGTTAGCTCAAAGCTAATCCGGCCTGTTTAACCACTAGCTTCTGTTAGCTAATGCTGGCTGAGCAAGGAAACTAACAGTAAACGTTTTTACATGAAATACAGCCCAAAAACCCTGCTGACAAACGTTTGCTTATTAAATACATTCTATACTATAATAATACAAACGTTTCATTGCCTCTCTGTGACGACAAAGTTGTTTAAATAAGGGGAGAAAAGTAGCTAAAACCAATGTATTTGGATGGGACAGGAAGTGCCATTGGCAACCGGAAGTCAGCCGGAAATGGCTACTTTGAGATTGTGCAAGTGGAGATGCCCAACGTCTCATGCGCTCATGCGCATGCTCGGCCAATCAGAGCGCAAAACGGGAACGCGGAAACACAACTGCGATGCGGAAAGCATACGCGCGACGCGTCTCTACTTTTCGTAGCTGCATTTCTGCAGACCCCTCTCTGATTGGTTGAGCCCATTTCTGCAGACCCCTCTCTGATTGGTTGAGCGAAGCCCCTCTCTGATTGGTGAAATGAAGCTCGGGGGTAGACGCCGGCTCGTGTGGTGAGCACAGACCATCGCACTCTATATCTATGATCGCACTGGTGTTTGTTTCCGCGTGCGCGTTTTGTGCTCTGATTGGCCAGGTCATGTGACATGTGCGCCAATCGTGGGACAGCAAGTTCTGCGCCTATTTCCGGGTCGAACAGCCTGCCAGCCTGCAAACTACCTGGCGTTCTATCTCCATGCTCGACAAACTCTAACCTTAACCAACTTCGAAAGAGCGCCTAAGCTTAACCAGTGTAGACACTTGCGGTCCCACGATTGGGCGTACATGTCACATGACCAGAAATGACCTGGCCAATCAGAGACGCGGAAACAAACATTTGTCGTCAAGTATTCAGGCCCCCCCCCGCGTGGATGACACCAACAGTCCAGTCCTCGCCTCCTAGAATCCAGTTGATAGCAACAATATGGATGAAGACTACTCTCTCTCTCTTCACCACCGTCTGTCTGCAGGTCGTCAGTGGATGCAGCAGCAGCTCCTCGCTCTCACGCCCCCTGTCGGCGATAATATAATATTTCATTTTGATTGGTTCCCTTCATCACCATGGCAATAATGCACAGCTCCACACAAAAAAAGAAACGCCTCTCAATTTGTACATTCCATGAGCGAAAAGGAGCAGGACAAATCTAATCTTATTTTGCCTGTGCCTTACTCAAAACAAAAAATAAACAATATATAAATTATAGATGGTCTGTCAATTACGAATATTTAACAAGCAATTCTTACAATAACATGAGAACAAAATAAAAATATAATAATAACAATATAGTCATAGGGAAAGCTATTACCCTCAACTTCATACAGTAGAAATGTTCTTTATACATTTTCTTGAACTGAAAGATATAACTCTTTAAATCATTATGTAGATGATTCTAGTTTTACGCCACATACTGAAACACATGGCACACAGTCATATTATTATGGGCTATGTACCCTTTACGTTGGACCGACTGAGGGGGAGACTGGGGTGATATATTCTGTAAAGTGGCCATGAATAAAATGTACAAAGGTCCCTGGTTACTTGCGGCAATTACCAAGTTCTACTGTGTATTGCTTTATTTATATGCTGACCCCGGCTGAAAGGTTGATTCAACTGTTCCCCCTTACAGACCACATCAGACCAGGTCGTGATCAAACACTGCTCATCAAACCTGTACTAGATTAACAATAAGAGCAAACAGACCAATTCAGATCCAGGGCTTTATTAAATCACACAATGTACACCTTTACAGCACAAAATATTCAAAACAATGTGTCCTGGCTCCTCTGCCCTGCAGCAACACCAATAAAATAAAACAGAACATAAGCAATAGCTTAAACATAGCAGCAAAACAAATATTTATAATACAATATACAATAAAACAGCGTAGGAATAAGTGGTGGTGTTTGTTCCTACGCCACGCTCTAACAGGAATAAGTGGTGGTGTTTGTTCCCACGCTCTAACAGGAATAAGTGGCGGTGTTTGTTCCTACACCACGCTCTAACAGGAATAAGTGGCGGTGTTTGTTCCTACGCCACGCTCTAACAGGAATAAGTGGTGGTGTTTGTTCCTACGCCACGCTCTAACAGGAATAAGTGGTGGTGTTTGTTCCTACACCACGCTCTAACAGGAATAAGTGGCGGTGTTTGTTCCTACGCCACGCTCTAACAGGAATAAGTGGCGGTGTTTGTTCCTACGCCACGCTCTAACAGGAATAAGTGGCGGTGTTTGTTCCTACGCCACGCTCTAACAGGAATAAGTGGCGGTGTTTGTTCCTACGCCACGCTCTAACAGGAATAAGTGGTGGTGTTTGTTCCTACACCACGCTCTAACAGGAATAAGTGGTGGTGTTTGTTCCTACACCACGCTCTAACAGGAATAAGTGGTGGTGTTTGTTCCTACACCACGCTCTAACAGGAATAAGTGGTGGTGTTTGTTCCTACACCACGCTCTAACAGGAATAAGTGGTGGTGTTTGTTCCTACGCCACGCTCTAACAGGAATAAGTGGTGGTGTTTGTTCCTACGCCACGCTCTAACAGGAATAAGTGGTGGTGTTTGTTCCTACGCCACGCTCTAACAGGAATAAGTGGTGGTGTTTGTTCCTACGCCACGCTCTAACAGGAATAAGTGGTGGTGTTTGTTCCTACGCCACGCTCTAACAGGAATAAGTGGTGGTGTTTGTTCCTACACCACGCTCTAACAGGAATAAGTGGTGGTGTTTGTTCCTACGCCACGCTCTAACAGGAATAAGTGGTGGTGTTTGTTCCCACGCCACGCTCTAACAGGAATAAGTGGCGGTGTTTGTTCCCACGCCACGCTCTAACAGGAATAAGTGGTGGTGTTTGTTCCTACACCACGCTCTAACAGGAATAAGTGGTGGTGTTTGTTCCTACACCACGCTCTAACAGGAATAAGTGGTGGTGTTTGTTCCTACGCCACGCTCTAACAGGAATAAGTGGTGGTGTTTGTTCCTACGCCACGCTCTAACAGGAATAAGTGGTGGTGTTTGTTCCTACGCCACGCTCTAACAGGAATAAGTGGTGGTGTTTGTTCCTACACCACGCTCTAACAGGAATAAGTGGTGGTGTTTGTTCCTACACCACGCTCTAACAGGAATAAGTGGTGGTGTTTGTTCCTACGCCACGCTCTAACAGGAATAAGTGGTGGTGTTTGTTCCTACGCCACGCTCTAACAGGAATAAGTGGTGGTGTTTGTTCCTACACCACGCTCTAACAGGAATAAGTGGTGGTGTTTGTTCCTACACCACGCTCTAACAGGAATAAGTGGTGGTGTTTGTTCCCACGCCACGCTCTAACAGGAATAAGTGGTGGTGTTTGTTCCTACGCCACGCTCTAACAGGAATAAGTGGTGGTGTTTGTTCCCACACCACGCTCTAACAGGAATAAGTGGCGGTGTTTGTTCCTACGCCACGCTCTAACAGGAATAAGTGGCGGTGTTTGTTCCTACACCACGCTCTAACAAGAATAAGTGGCGGTGTTTGTTCCTACACCACGCTCTAACAGGAATAAGTGGCGGTGTTTGTTCCTACACCACGCTCTAACAGGAATAAGTGGTGGTGTTTGTTCCCACACCACGCTCTAACAGGAATAAGTGGTGGTGTTTGTTCCCACGCCACGCTCTAACAGGAATAAGTGGTGGTGTTTGTTCCTACACCACGCTCTAACAGGAATAAGTGGTGGTGTTTGTTCCTACACCACGCTCTAACAGGAATAAGTGGTGGTGTTTGTTCCCACACCACGCTCTAACAGGAATAAGTGGTGGTGTTTGTTCCTACACCACGCTCTAACAGGAATAAGTGGTGGTGTTTGTTCCTACACCACGCTCTAACAGGAATAAGTGGTGGTGTTTGTTCCTACACCACGCTCTAACAGGAATAAGTGGCGGTGTTTGCAGGGCTATATATATATTCTATACAACAGATGCATCTGGGGCATTTGACGCTTCTCAATGGGATCGGGATACCCGCTCGCCTCGCCTGACAAAAGAAAAGTGAGACATTTGATTGTTGCACAGGCCTAGATATAAGGTTTCAAAGGGTGCTCGATACTGCCACCTGGGAGGATGCGGTCGGTATTGCACTTTGGCATTCTCAGGATGATTCCCCATGTTAACCCCGAGTGCGTGTGCCTGTAATGAATGGAAATATTGAATAAAAGAAATAACGATGAAAACCCGACTATACTCGGGTCAGCCTGGCTGGGTGGTCATTAAAGAAATTGATCGAGTTTAAGAGAGGTCGGCCATGGGGTCACGGGTCACTCAGTACAACCAGCTCTATCGGAGATAGATAAATAAGCCATTGTTGTTGTAGAGCCGCCCGTGTTGTTGTGATGATGCATCTCTAGAGCAAGACTCGCTATAAATGTTTCAACTCAACTGAAGACCGTATAGCCTGCTGTACTGAATTGTCCGGTAAGTCCAATTAACAACAAGGCTACTCCATTCAGTGTTTATTATAATAACCTATTTGAGCTCATCATCACCGACCAGGGAACCCACACTGTGGCCGGATAATAATAAACAATAGCGCAGACACACGCTCATAGCGAGGGGGGCGTACCAGCGTAGGTCAGTGGCCAATCAGAGCGCAAAACGGGAACCCGGAAACACGAACACGTTGGTAAAAGCGACCGGGACCCACTGGGGCTCGGAGCACAGTCTGTCCACGGCAGCCTGTAGCGTCTCCAAGGCCTTGTCCAAGTTGTCGTTGGTGATGGTCAGGTGGAAGTAGAGGCTGTACGCCCCCTGGTGGTCAGGTGGAAGTAGAGGCTGTACGCCCCCTGGTGGTCAGGTGGAAGTAGAGGCTGTACGCCCCCTGGTGGTCAGGTGGAAGTAGAGGCTGTACGCCCCCTGGTGGTCAGGTGGAAGTCGTCGCTCTTGGTCCACCGTCTTCCTCAGGTCCACGTCCTGGACGCACACAAACAAACAAACACAAACACACAGAAGCCAGGTGAGTGAGCGACAGTGACTCAGGAGGTAGATCCAGAGGTTCACGGTTAGATTCCCGCACCTCCCGGGCAGTGTCTCGAAGTGTCCTTGAGCAAGACTCTTAACCCCTAACTAACCCGATGAGCAGGTTGGCGCCTTGCATGGTCGCCTCCGCCATCGTTGTGTGAATGTGTGAGTGAACGGGTCAAATGTGAGGAACAAATCGTAAAGCGCTTTGGATAAAAGCTGTTATATAAATGCAGCCATTTACTGTGGTGTAAGCCAATAGCCTAGAGGAGTGGGCGGGACTTGAGTAGAGTTCAATTGTGTATGCTCACGTCATGTTGTATGGATATACACGGAGGTACATTAAAAGCTATAACTACGGTACCTACTGTCTGACTGGCTCATTGAGGTATATAGGAACACATTACACGACATTTACCATTTTAGTAGACATGAAACAGGAAATGCCCTTTGAATGGTTAATAGGCTACATGTCATCATGCATATTAAAAGAACACGCCAACATCATAGGAAATGCGCTTACCGTCTTCTCCAGAGTCAGACAAGAAGATAGATATACATTTCCTCTCTGTGCGTTCGGTAGAAAGCTATCCGGCTGCAAGCTAGCCTAGCTTAGCACAAATGAATGGAAGCGGATACGGACCAACTAGCCCAGCTGTTGGCCAAAACACCTCTTACTGAGTTTTATGCTAGGCTAATGGTCAGCATCTGCTTCTATTAATTTGTGCTAAGCTAGGCTAGCTTGCAGCCGGATAGCTTTCTATTGAACACACAGAATAAATTGGTATCTATCTTCTTGTCTCTCTCTGGAGAAGACGGTCAGCACCTTTCCCGTAATGTTGGTGTGTTCCTGTGGCCCAGAGGAGAGAAATAGCTGTGTGGCTAACAGGCCATGTGAGCGGATCGGAGCGTGAGCGGCGCGGAGCGGGCGGTTTTGACGTGAGCGAGGAGTGGGTTTTAAAATGAGTCGGCGCGACGTCCGGAGCGAGAGTTCTCCTCCGCTCCAATCCACTCCAGGCCGCTCACAGTGGTTTAACACTGTTGATGTAATATATACATGCAGTACAATGCCAAAGCAACAGATGGCGATGTACAAACATGAAGGCCATTTTCAACCAATGAGAAGGGTGAACCTGTGATATCCTGTTCAGGCTTTGTCACTCACTCCTGTTAGAAAAAGTATCGACGCCATTGTTGTTGTTAGCTTACATGCTAACGTTAATGGCAGCGACCATAGCATTGTGGCTCGGCTAGCCTATCATCGCTTAATAGAGCTAGTGAATGGATAAACAACGTTATTTAACATTGCAGAATGGGTACAATTACAATGCGGCTCAATACAAACAATTGTTAAGGGGCCCAGGGGGTGTAGACTGTTGTAGTTTGAGCTAATTTACACCATGCTCAAAAAAATAAAAATCTGCCGAGCGATCTGGCGCGGGGAGCGCTCGATTCAAGGGGAGCGGGGAGCGACTTGGGGCGGGGTCAACATGAGCGATTAGCGGAGCGGACCAAGCTTTTATTAAAGAGCGAAGAGCGGATTTCTCGGCCGCGCCGATCCGCTCACGTGGCCTGGTGGATAATAAGCCTATTTGTTCATCCTTTGATATTAATTTAATCACAGCCAACACACAGCTAGTGATACAGTCTGGTGATTTTCCAGAGATGTTTTGGTTGTGAAAGAAGGCTACCGGGATTCCTACAAATGATGTTGATTAGGTTTGATGAGATTATGAAAAAGTGGAATGTCACCGGTTGGGAATGTCGTGTCTTTAGAAGATACTAGGATGTGATGATGTGTCTTTAGAAGATACTAGGATGTGATGATGTGTCTTTAGAAGATACTAGGATGTGATGATGTGTCTTTAGAAGATACTAGGATGTGATGATGTGTCTTTAGAAGATACTAGGATGTGATGATGTGTCTTTAGAAGATACTAGGATGTGATGATGTGTCTTTAGAAGATACTAGGATGTGATGATGTGTCTTTAGAAGATACTAGGATGTGATGATGTGTCTTTAGAAGATACTAGGATGTGATGATGTGTCTTTAGAAGATACTAGGATGTGATGATGTGTCTTTAGAAGATACTAGGATGTGATGATGTGTCTTTAGAAGATACTAGGATGTGATGATGTGTCTTTAGAAGATACTAGGATGTGATGATGTGTCTTTAGAAGATACTAGGATGTGATGATGTGTCTTTAGAAGATACTAGGATGTGATGATGTGTCTTTAGAAGATACTAGGATGTGATGATGTGTCTTTAGAAGATACTAGGATGTGATGATGTGTCTTTAGAAGATACTAGGATGTGATGATGTGTCTTTAGAAGATACTAGGATGTGATGATGTGTCTTTAGAAGATACTAGGATGTGATGATGTGTCTTTAGAAGACAGGGTTCCCAGACATTGCAAAATGAAATTCAAGGACTTTCAAGTACTTTTCCCAGCACTATTTTTCATTAAACATTTTTATTCAATTAACTTTTAAATGCTGTTTTTTTATTATAGGAAAAAAATCTGATCCAATATTTATGACTTAAAACCAATTAGTTAGACTTTAAATTAAAAAAAATCTATTTCTTGACATTTTTTATCATGGATGAACAAAACGTTCAATACGAATGGTTGATTTTAATTTCAAGGACTTCCAGGCCTTGACTTTAAAAAAAAATGTATCAAGCACTTTAACTCATTCAGCGCCAGGGGTCGCTGTCTACCTTCTGGGTAGAATGCCATCGCTGTAAGTCAATGGGGAGACTAAGAAACTTGCGAGTGCTTAAAATATATCTTATATTATAGCTATGGGTCTAATAACAGTCGATTGTCAGTGAGTTGCTTCTGGTCAACACGCAAAAAACAGATTGTACTTTCATCCGTACATTTCCGTTTTGAATACGAGTATAGTTTGGGTGATTCTTAGTAATCCCAGGAAAAGACACGATAATAGCCCTTTAGTGAAATCCACTTATTATTACGTTGTAATTTTTCGCCCAATTATCGAATCTTCCTGAAATCAACGCTAGATTATAGTTATTATCCTTCCTCGTGCACCCATGATGTAATTCTGTAATTCTGCAAAAAGAATTATCCAATTATCTGATCACCATTCCAAATACTGCTTGCGGAGGTCCGTCCCACGTTGTCCGGCATTGCGTATGAAGGGGGGGGGGGGGGGGGGTATTTAAACCCCGCCCGCACGGCTCAGATCGGCCCAGAAAAGAAACGACATAGTTTCTAATGAGTGCAATACCGGCTGGAAGGGGGCGGTATTTGCCCTTTGCGAGCTCAGACCCATTCCCAATGATAACATCAGGCTGGATGGATGAAAAATGTATGGATATAGCTAATAAAAGAAATAACGATTAAAACCAGTTTTCTCGTGATTGGCGCTCAACGGTTGGCGAGTTAACCCGACTTTTCTCGTGATTGGCGCTGAATGAGTTAAGCACTTCAAGGACCTTGTGCCAACCCTGCCTACCGTGCCGCTGGCTGGGAAGACAGGAGCACATGACCACAGCACCATTCAAGACAGCACTAGTCAAACCGTTGGAACACGGCCTTTAGGAACGGCTTTTATGCAGGGTTTCTGCAGGGTCCTAAAGTCTTAAATTTAATCAGAATTTTAGGCCTTAAAGACTTAAATATGATATTGATATATATATATATATACAGAACCTAGAGGTGTGAGTGCTCACCTTCACACTTGTGTGTCTTGTCCTGTGTGGGTCAGCAGGTGGTGCTTGAGGGTATCCAACCTACTGAAGCTCCTCCCACACTGTATACACTGGTAGGGCTTCTCGCCAGTGTGGGTGAGCTTGTGGCGGGTCAGGCTACCCAAGTCACTGAAGCTCCTCCCACACTGATCACACTGGTAGGGCTTCTCGCCAGTGTGGGTCCGCTTGTGGCGCGTCAGGTCACCCAAGTTCCTGAAGCTCCTCCCACACTGATCACACTGGTGGGGCTTCTCTCCAGTGTGGGTCAGTAGGTGTATCTTGAGGCTACCTAACCTACTGAAGCTGCTCCCACACTGATCACACTGGTGGGGCTTCTCGCCAGTGTGGGTCCGCTTGTGGCCCGTCAGGTGATGTAATAAACTGAAGCTCCTCCCACACTGCTCACACTGGTGGGGCTTCTCTCCTGTGTGAGTCAGCTGGAACAGAAAACAAGGAGGGGTCAGACTGTTAGGAGCAGAAAACAAGGAGGGGTCAGACTGCTAGGAGCAGAAAACAAGGAGGGGTCAGACTGCTAGGAGCAGAAAACAAGGAGGGGTCACACGCACAATATATGCTTACCTAGGATTTGACTTGATTCAACAACAAAGCAGTCGGAGCAATGACAAGCCGAAAACTGTAGAAATTTAATTTACCTACCTCAGTCGTAAAAAAAAAATCCAAACTTCAAATAACTACAATTTCGACAGTTTTCGGCTCGTCATTGCTCCGACTGCTTTGTTGTTGAATCAAGTCAAATCCTAGGTAAGCATATATTGTGCGTGTGAACGTTGACATGAAAAGAAAAAAGTAAAGAGAAAAAAAAAAGTAAAAAAAAAAAGAATAAAAAATATTTTTTTTTAGGTTTCTCACTTGATTCGATACTCGGTAGTACCGACGTGTTTCGGTTCGGTACGCGTGTAGCTTTATGCCAAGCAAGCAGTGCAAAAATTTACCGTAGTGGCATGCAGTAATGCGCCTTTCATTTTCCGCCGCCCAGCGCCCAGGTCGTGCGGAAATAGGCTGTCTATTGCCATTCTCTTTGACAAACTCTAACCTTAACCAGCTCCTTAACAACGCCTAAACTTAACCGTTCTAACCTTAACCAACTCCGAAACAATGCCTAACCTTAACCATGCCTAACCTTAACCGGCGAAAGAATACACGTTAAAAAAAAAAATCACGTTAAAAAATATTTTCGATGGGATTCGAACTCGCCAGCAAACAAGCCATAGGATCCACAGCCATGTGTCCTTGCCAATTGAGCTATTGCTAGATACTGAATAAGGGGCGGTGACTTATATATATTGAGCTCCGCTCGTGTCGGATCTCATGCGCATGCGCGGGCACCTCGCGCGAGCACGCCGGCGCACGCACGCACCTGAGCGAGCACGCCGCCGCCGGTGCACGCACGGTAGCATTTGTCTGAAAAGAAGGGCGCTTTACCGCACTAGCGTGCGGTGACGAATGCGGAAGCATTTTTGCACTGCTTGCTTGGCATTAACGTACAGGCGTTCGGTACCTCAAAAGTACCGAATTCGGTACCCATCCCTAGTCAGACTGCTAGGAGACGAAAACAAGGAGGGGTCAGACTGCTAGGAGCAGAAAACAAGGAGGGGTCAGACTGCTAGGAGCAGAAAACAAGGAGGGGTCAGACTGCTCGGAGCAGCAGTCACCACTAGGGGCAGAGTGGGTAATATCTTAAAACAACAGGAAAGAAATAGCTCTCTGAAAGAGACTAGTGGACACACATAGTAGAAGTAGCCAGCTCACGGTGTTCCATGTAGAGAAACAAAGCCACAGATGATGGACCTGGACCAGATAACTGCTGGCGATTATGATCATAATATTTCAGATATTGTCAGTAAGCTGAAAGTTATACTGGTAAACTAGTCAGATTCCTAGTCATGGTTGTATTGTCCTGCGTTGTAAACCCCACATACCTGGTGCTCCAAACAGGATAAAACAAACACTTAAAATTAATTGCAGATACTATTTGACTAATGACCTTCTTTCATTTCATTACCTGGCAGGGGGGCGGGGCAGACGGGGTCCCAGAGGAGGTGCCTGGTTGAGAGGCTGTGGAGGGGAGGAGCCTCTCTGGGCGGATCTGTCCACTTGTCAGCAGCTGAAAGTACAGATCATGATGCCTCCTCTTCAGGTGCTTGTGGAGGAAGATCTGAGAGGTGAAGCCGTACTGACACTCAGCCGGACATGGAAACACTGGAGACTGGTTCTTCACTCCTGAGTGTGTGTGTGTGTGTGTGTGTGAGTGTGAGTGTGAGTGTGAGTGTGAGTGTGAGAGAGAGAGAGAGAGATGGAGAAATCGAGCAGATTAGGAGCGAAGTCAGATGAGTAATGGAAATGATGTGTAATGAATCAATACAACTAGGACGGACATAGGCCTGCCACGATAACACATTTTGCTGGGCGATTAATTGCCCCCGAAAATATCGCGATAAGCGATATTATTGCGACCGGTTAGAGAATTTTTTTTGAGAAATTTATTTCCCAAAAAAGTTATTTTGAAGCCCACCGCTCCGTCTTTTCCGGTTTTAGACTTTTATTTTGAAGCCCACCGACCGGACCGGAAGTATTGTTGTGATTATCCTAAGCAGAACATATGAGCCGACAACTTGTCTCGTCCGGTTGTTTTTGAGCTAATAACAAATGTTGAGATTGTTGGTGAACAACTAACTTTAGGTTAGCTACTAACGTTAGATGCAGCTACTACAGGCAATCAACGATGAGGAGGAAGCGTCAAAGCAGTATATAATAGAATAGCTGTGGTGCGTAAGCACTGCAGCACGACTCGAAACTACCGGAGTGTTATAATAAATTAATTCATGTTTAACTTGTCCCTGTGTCCAGTCCTTTGACTAGCCCCACCCGTTCATTGTAAACAATGATGCATGTAATTGTATTAACGTTATTCTGTGTTGTACTTGTAGCTATGCTATACGTTGTATTTCGTTTGTTAGCTATTTAGCTAATGTTGTTAGCATGGAATGAGAATCAACGCTCTATCTTTCATCTTTATTTAGCAGTCCAGTTTCTCCGGGCAGTAGCGAGTAACTACTTGGGTCTAAAAATAGCTAACGTTACACTACAAATAATGCTACTTGGTTAAAAGGAGCAACACTATTGAGAAATGTAGTTAAGCTATGTGGCGTTGCCCCACGGAGCTCCCGTGCTGTACTCTAGTAACGTCAGCGGCCCGCCTCCCAACACGGACAGTGACTGACAAGCGGCACTGGTTCCGCCTCATTAAAACAAACGCGCAAATAGCAATTAATCGCGCCCGTCAAAATCGATTTATTGCTTATCGCGGCAGGCCTAGACGGACAGGAGGATTCTTGTTGGTGGGGTCTATATTATTCCAGACTGGCAAAGGAACCATGTGATTTACAGATCTCTGATGCGTTACACCCCAAATCAGATGAATAGACGTAAGGATAAGGACATGCACACAGACAGACAGACAGACTACCTTCAGTGGAACTCTTCTTGTGCCAAAGTTCCTCGAAGATGATCCCCAGGTGTGCGGCGTACTCGTCCCCGTACCACACCAGCAGCTCCTCTCCTGGAGCCACATGACACCAAGACCGGTAGAAGATCAGGCCACGGTGTTGGAACGCTACCAGGTTCTGCTCCTCCTCATTACGGGCACAGTTCACGTACCTGAGAGAGAGAGAGAGAGAGAGAGAGAGAGAGAGAGAGACAGAGAGAGAGAGAGACAGAGAGAGACAGAGAGAGACAGAGAGACAGAGAGAGACAGAGAGAGACAGAGAGACAGAGAGACAGAGAGACAGAGAGACAGAGAGACAGAGAGACAGAGAGAGAGAGAGAGAGAGAGACAGAGAGAGAGAGAGAGAGAGAGAGAGATTACTGCTACTACTGTAATTGATAGTCCACAGATAGTGTTTTTTTCAAGACGGACCTTTTTAAAAATCAAAAATCATCATCAAACCTTTATTTGAATAGGCAGGTTAATTAAGAACAAGTTCTTATTTTCAATAACGGCCTATAAAAAATATGCTCAGAGCGTTGCCAGAACTCCGGACCTCAATCTGCTTTAGTCTCACGACTCCCGCGGCTCCGCCACTTGCTCGATTTTGATTGGTCGGTCGAAAAAAGTGACCTTGATGAGCGGCGCTCCTCTCCAAAAGTTTAACTATTTTCAACTTTATGCGCTGGGAGCGCTCCGCCCAAAAACGCTAGCCGCCGAGAGCGCTAAAACGTGAGGCGCTGGGATAAGGAGCGCGCCTGTCGCGTCTTTAGCATAGAAATTTATGACAGAAAGGAGCTGGCAACTCATAAAAAGCTGGCTGTGGACACGGCTCCTTAGTCTGCACCTTTTAAACCACAGAAGAGTTTCCTACCTCATCCAATTGGAATGAGTCGCTCTCTCGGCATCGATGTAGTCGACATGGTGTTTGTCCTTGTTGTCAAAAATCTGATAGAGAGACAAGACGTTCAACACATTTCACACAGACATCATTCCATAACAGACTCGATACAAAAGAGCACTTGGTTCATGAAGTGTCAACCTTTGAGGAGGGTGGGGGGGGGATCACATGATATGGGGGACCCTGATGTAAACAAGACGAAAGTCTTTCTCTGGTCTGCATCCCCTTAACGATTGTGTGTATTGAGCCGTACTGTATTGTACCCATTCTGCAATCTGTTAATACAATTTTCAATCGACAATCAATCAAGCACTTTCAGACACATTGGGCCTCATTCAACAATGCTTACCTGTCTGTTAAGACAACAATAAGACTTAGTAGTACTTAATAGTACTTATACTTGTACAATACGTATACGTAGGGCTGGGCGATATAACGATAAATATCGCAATATATTTTAATAATCGATATCGAATATCGAAATAAAAAAAATCGATTCAAGATCGATCAATTTTTTTGACCTGCAACAGGGCAGTTTTAAAACCAGAGACAGTGGACAGATTTGTCTTTCTTGCCTGCAACTTAAAGTAATGGCTTTGCTTGTCCAAATGACAATACTGACCAAATTGAGATTTATTTTTCTCTTGTCCATTTATTTTGTTTGCTTTCTAATTTAAAATACAGTTTGAAACCGTCTGTACACAGTAGGCTATGTGTGCTAGCAGAGCTAGTCTCCACTCACGAGTCACGGTGCACATGTGCGGTGGTTTGTCCACCAAAAAAGCGCCAAAAGATCGAAAATAAACTAGCAGAGCCAGAACTGTTCAACTCCCCTGGAGCCACAGCCAGCAGAGAAGCCCGTTTACTTTCGCTTTCAAACCAGCTGCAGCCTGAGAACTGGAGTGTGAGGGGATGTAACACTAAAGATGGCGGCAACGACAAAGAATTGCTGCAAAATAAACGTACATCTGTTTAAAAAAAAAAAAAAAAAATGTTATACTTATAACAATTTCGATAAGTAAGGGATAATGTATAGCTACGAGGTCATTGTCGCAAAATAATTGACCGACACGGAGTTTAAAATACCGAGCCGCCGCGGCGAGGTGTTTTAAACGTAGTGAAGGTCAATTATTTTGCGACAATGACCGAGTAAAGCTATACATTATCCCGCTTATTACATGGCTAACTTACTAACAATATACCTAATTCATTTGACAAATCGCAGTTGTTCTGTGGCTCTGTCAGCCCAAATAAAGTGATTATTATTATCGCGGGCAGCAGCCTCTGTTCTGGCTCCGCTGTGTTCTGGTCCGCTCGTCGCTCCGCCCCCTGTCATCGCCGGCAGCACTGAAACAGTGTGTGTCAGTGGGCTTGATTGCGAACAGCTGCGCTCTGCGGTCATTATTGAAAATTCTGCGGTCATTATTGAAAAATAATGACCGCAGTCGGGGGGCTGTTGACCAATCACAAGCAAGCATTTCGGCGAATGTGAAAACGCCATGTAATAATTATCGATATCGAGAAATATGATAACATTATCATATCGTTATCGCGATATGATTTTTTTCCATATCGCCCAGCCCTACGTATACGTACTGTATAGTGCGAAATAAATCGTTCCAGCAAAGTAGGCTTTGTCAATACTGAACGACTGCGCTCTTGTCAAGAACCAATCACGCAGTAGGTTCGGAAATACCGGATCTGTCAGAACGCACGCAATAAGTTATAATAATAATAATTATAATTGTGTCGCCTGTTTTCTTCACACCATGTGCTGCAAAGTGTTCCCTCATCTGCACAGTTAACGTTCTGATGGAGGACGTCACCAGAACATCTTTTCATGGCGGTTACCACAACAGTTTGAATTGCTTCACTAATTGTGCTACAAGGAAACAAATCATTACCGCGGCAGCTGCCCTCCCTCCCTCCCTCCTCACCATCCATGAGTAGCCGCTCTTGGCAGCCTCCTCCCCCCCTCCCTCCCTCCCCTCCCTCCCTCCTCACCATCCATGAGTAGCCGCTCTTGGCAGCCTCCTCCCCCCCTCCCCCCCCCCCCTCCCTCCCTCCTCCCTCCCTCCTCACCATCCATGAGTAGCCGCTCTTGGCAGCCTCCTCCCCCCCTCCTCCCTCCCCTCCCCTCCCTCCCTCCCCCCTCCCTCCCTCCTCACCATCCATGAGTAGCCGCTCTTGGCAGCCTCCTCCTCCCCCCTCCCTCCCTCCCCTCCCTCCCTCCCTCCACTCCCTCCCTCCCCTCCTCCCTCCCTCCCTCCTCACCATCCATGAGTAGCCGCTCTTGGTAGCCTCCTCCCCCCTCCCTCCCTCCCCCCTCCCTCCCTCCCTCCCTCCCTCCCCACCATCCATGAGTAGCCGCTCTTGGCAGCCTCCTCCCCCCTCCCTCCCTCCACTCCCTCCCTCCCCTCCTCCCTCCCTCCCTCCTCACCATCCATGAGTAGCCGCTCTTGGCAGCCTCCTCCCCCCTCCCTCCCTCCACTCCCTCCCTCCCCTCCTCCCTCCCTCCCTCCCTCCATGAGTAGCCGCTCTTGGTAGCCTCCTCCCCCCTCCCTCCCTCCACTCCCTCCCTCCTCCCCCCTCCCCCCCCCCTCCCTCCTCACCATCCATGAGTAGCCGCTCTTGGCAGCCTCCTCCTCCCTCCCCCCCCCCTCCCCCCCTCCCTCCCTCCCTCCCTCCCCTCCCTCCCTCCCTCCCTCCCTCCCTCTCCCCCCCTCTCCATCCATGAGTAGCCGCTCTTGGCAGCCTCCTCCCCCCCCTCCCTCCTCCCCCCCCCTCCTCCCTCCCTCCCTCCCTCCCTCCCCCCCTCCCTCCTCACCATCCATGAGTAGCCGCTCTTGGCAGCCTCCTCCTCCCCCACCTTGTCTCCCTCATATGGACCGAAGTGTGTTCCTATAGGCAGCTCTGTGTTCCCAGAGTAGAACACACCTAGACCAGCCTCTGGTATTCCAGACCTCTTCACCTGGACAGACACAGACAGGAAGACACACCAACAGACAGGTTGAGATACAATGGAATGTTATGATCGGCCACCAGATGGCGCTCTTGAACCGCTAGAGAGTTGAGGAGATCAGCAGTGTGTCTCAGGGCTCCGGAAAGGAAATATGATTTCAATGACAGATTTTTGAAATATTGACATCAAAGACGAGTTACGGCGTCTTCGGCAGAATGAGCATGGCTAGGAAAGACGAGTTCCGGCATTTTCGGCGATTAAAGTGTTAAGGGTGGCCCTCGTTTACAATGATACCAAGCTTACAAAAAAACAGACGTGCTGTTGAGATTCAAGCATATTAAAAAAAGGTACAAAAAAACATTAAATAAAGAAAATTATTAAACATTGACTACATACATAGATAAATTGTATGTAATGATAAACAATGTCATAGTAACTGGTGGGTGAGTCACATGTTTTGGTCAGTAACATGGCAGAGTGTCTGGTCAGTAACAGGGCTGAGTGTCTGGTCAGTAACATGGCTGAGTGTCTGGTCAGTAACAGGGCTGAGTGTCTGGTCAGTAACAGGGATGAGTGTCTGGTCAGTAACATGGCTGAGTGTCTGGTCAGTAACATGGCTGAGTGTCTGGTCAGTAACAGGGCTGAGTGTCTGGTCAGTAACAGGGCTGAGTGTCTGGTCAATAACAGGGCTGAGTGTCTGGTCAGTAACAGGGCTGAGTGTCTGGTCAGTAACAGGGCTGAGTGTCTGGTCAGTAACAGGGCTGAGTGTCTGGTCAGTAACAGGGCTGAGTGTCTGGTCAGTAACAGGGCTGAGTGTCTGGTCAGTAACAGGGCAGAGTGTCTGGTCAGTAACAGGGCAGAGTGTCTGGTCAGTAACAGGGCAGAGTGTCTGGTCAGTAACAGGGCTGAGTGTCTGGTCAGTAACAGGGCTGAGTGTCTGGTCAGTAACATGGTCTCCCAGTCCCTCCACTCTGCAGTAAACACAAAATAAATGTTCCGGTATCCCATTCTCACTTTATCCAACCAGGAGGCAGAACACCGCTGTAGTACAGTCACACAACAGAACACCGCTGTAGTACAGTCACACAACAGAACACCGCTGGTTCAACCAGCGCTTCTGCCGCAAGGGTGTGTGCTAGTGGATTGATTGGCCATGTGGCCAATCAGAGAAACGCTGAACGAAAAGCTGAACACAAGTTGGTTGCCTTTAATATTCATGCAACCAGGAGAGAGAACTCCACACTGCAAAAGTGGTCTGACACAAATAAGAAATAAAAACAAGTACGTGCTTGAAACAAGTAAAAGAAGAATATCTAGGGTTCTCTCTCCTGATTGGATAAAGTGGGAAGGGATACCAGAAAATGTAGTTTGTGTTTTACTGCAATTTACCTAAAGATAATCTAAAGGAAACAATACCTGGAGGTCTGGAGGGAGAGTCTTCTTGGCCCTGTCTCGCACTCCTGGAGCCACCTCCACGTCAGGGTAGAAGACTGGAGGACCATGGTCATCACACTGGTGGATGTAGAACTCTTTACACGCGTAACAATCTACACAGACAGAGAGAGAGAGAGAACGTGAAAAAGAGACGGAGACATAAGGAGAGAGAGAGATAGTCAGTCAATACATAAATATATATTTTTTATCCACTTTTTCTCCCATCCCAATTTAACGTCACGGTGACCAATTGCAGCCACTCTTATTGTCTGGGACCAAATACGGCCACGCCCCACTCCCAGCAAAAAGTGGGAATCTCTAGAATGGGTTTGGGGCGGCGCTGTATACGGAAGTAGCTCTCAAGGTGACGATTAGACAACACTTTTTTGTTGTCAGTAGATGGCAGCATTGGTTTAAAATTAAAGGCTGAAAATGTTGAGAACTACAACACTGCATTTCCCAAGAGCGTTAGCACAGGTCGCAGGTCACTGGGATGGGTCTATATTCTCCGACGTGATCTGAACAGCGTTAAACTATTACTGCAACCTCGGTATAGCGACCGCGAATGGCCAACTAATTATCTTAACAAAAGTGCGCTGGTAGCATTACATATGTTGTCTAAAGGGGGACATATGGTACAATTTAAGATTCTAATGATAATCGGCATATAAAGGACAAGATAAAGCATCGTTAATTTGTAAGAAACCTCAATGAAAACGGCGCAGGGTGCTATTGTTATGAAAATGCGATAGAATCCTATAAAAATGTGGACGCACTTGGCCTACGTTCCGTTAGCCGTGCCAATTCTCCCCTCCCCTGTCTTGAACATTGCTCGCATATGCCCCCCACTGGCCGGTTGTAGGGAGGATAGAAGCCTTGCGTCACGTGTCCCCTCCGATACACGAGGAGGCAGCCTGTCACATCTTTTCACCTGCCAGCGCAGACTCTCATTTTGGCGAGGTGTAACGTGTGGGAGGCTCACACTACCCCCACCATTTTCCTGTCTCTGCTGTGCAGGTGTCCCCCAACCGACCTGTAGGAGTCGCTGTCCACAACGTCCAGATTACCACCCATCGACTTCCACCCGCTAACTCTGCCAATTGAGTTAGTATGACGGCTGGCCCAAGCCGGAGGCAACGCCGACAGCCAGAGTCGAACCCGGTGTCTCTTGCGTTGATGGCGAGCGCAATGTCCGCTGCGCCACCAGCCGCCCGTCAATACATAAATATTAAAAGGAAGAGAGCAAATAGAACTAATGCTGTTCAGCTGCTGATATGTTGTAGGGCTGCACGATTTTGGGAAATAATCTAATTGCGATTTTTCTGACAGATATTGCGATTGAGATAAAATTTGCGATTATAATAATATAAGCAGCCCCACAGAGGTTTATTGTAAAATGCGGCTTGCATCTGGCCTACGCAGTGGGCCTTTTCGGGACACGAGCCTGAAAATGTTTCTTTTTACCTGGGAATCGATACCGGTGCCCAACGGTACCTTTTCTTCTGTACTTTACTCTCCCTCTCTGAAGTCTAAACTTCACAACACACAATCTAAAACCCCTTACCTCCCTCTCCCAAACCGATCTTGTATCTCAAGGGACTTCCTGGTTAAACACTTTTTTTTAAGTAGCTTTTTTTTGTGATTTGATAATTGCATCATTTCAAATCGTGATTTCGATTAAAAATCGATTAATCGTGCAGCCCTAATTGACACTTTAATTCACGGTAGATTAAAAACACGTTTGTTTTATAATGCTCACTCTCAGCAGGAGGATACCTCCCGTGTTGTTGATAATTACTAGCAGCCCTAGTCTCTATATGTGAGAGGTCTATCTTAGGGCTGGGCGATAAAACGATAACGATAGATATTGCGATAAATTATTTCCTCGAAATAAACATGAAACGTGGTCGCAAAGTTTCGATATATCGATTTTCCAAGTTTGGCTCCGCTCAGCCTCGGCTCAACACACTCACTAACAACAACCAACGTTACGTGATGACGTGACGTGCTTACGCACCACAGCTCCAGATGCGCCACTGTTTTGGTTTAGGACTCAAGGCTGGCGCTAGGATAATTAGCTTGCACAGCTCTATGTTATATATTTACGTGCCGTGTATGCGTGTGACGTGAATTCTGATGCCACGGTTATAGTAGTGTGTGGTATACGGTGGACGTCGTTGCAATGTATTCTGGCGGAACAGAGTATTTTAGGGATATTTAGGACATTTGGATACATGCGTGGCTAGGATAATTAGCTTGCACGGCGAGATTTTATATATTTACGTGCAGAGTATGTATGTGGCGTGAATTCTGATGCAACGGTTATAGTAGTGTGTGGTATACGGTGGACGTCGTTGCAATTTATTGGGGCGGAACAGAGTATTTTAGGGATATTTACTAGTACATTGTCATGGGATTGTCTCGCTCTGGCTAACTGCTAACGTGCGCGGACTGATGACGACATCAACTCGAGACATTCGCAGCAGAAAAACAAGTCCATCGGCGCCGGGCATAATAAGTTAATTAAACTTGACAGACATTATATCGACGATAATTATCGATATCGAGTTATATGAAAATAATTTTATCACAATAACGTTTTTGGCCATATCGCCCAGCCCTAGTCTATCTCTCTGCCTAGTCTCTATATGTGAGAGGTCTATCTCTCTGCCTAGTCTCTATATGCGAGAGGTCTATCTCTCTGCCTAGTCTCTATATGTGAGAGGTCTATCTCTCTGCCTAGTCTCTATATGTGAGAGGTCTATCTCTCTGCCTAGTCTCTATAAGTGAGAGGTCTATCTCTCTGCCTAGTCTCTATATGTGAGAGGTCTATCTCTCTGCCTAGTCTCTATATGTGAGAGGTCTATCTCTCTGCCTAGTCTCTATATGTGAGAGGTCTATCTCTCTGCCTAGTCTCTATATGTGAGAGGTCTATCTCTCTGCCTAGTCTCTATATGTGAGAGGTCTATCTCTCTGCCTAGTCTCTATATGTGAGAGGTCCATCTCTCTGCCTAGTCTCTATATGTGAGAGGTCTATCTCTCTGCCTAGTCTATATATGTGAGAGGTCTATCTCTGTGCCTAGTCTCTATATGTGAGAGGTCTATCTCTGTGCCTAGTCTCTATATGTGAGAGGTCTATCTCTCTGCCTAGTCTCTATATGTGAGAGGTCCATCTCTCTGCCTAGTCTCTATATGTGAGAGGTCTATCTCTCTGCCTAGTCTCTATATGTGAGAGGTCCATCTCTCTGCCTAGTCTCTATATGCGAGAGGTCTATCTCTCTGCCTAGTCTCTATATGTGAGAGGTCCATCTCTCTGCCTAGTCTCTATATGCGAGAGGTCTATCTCTCTGCCTAGTCTCTATATGTGAGAGGTCTATCTCTCTGCCTAGTCTATATATGTGAGAGGTCTATCTCTCTGCCTAGTCTCTATATGTGAGAGGTCTATCTCTCTGCCTAGTCTCTATATGTGAGAGGTCTATCTCTCTGCCTAGTCTCTATATGTGAGAGGTCTATCTCTCTGCCTAGTCTCTATATGTGAGAGGTCTATCTCTCTGCCTAGTCTATATATGTGAGAGGTCCATCTCTCTGCCTAGTCTCTATATGTGAGAGGTCTATCTCTCTGCCTAGTCTATATATGTGTGAGGTCTATCTCTCTGCCTAGTCTATATATGTGAGAGGTCTATCTCTCTGCCTAGTCTCTATATGTGAGAGGTCTATCTCTCTGCCTAGTCTCTATATGTGAGAGGTCTATCTCTCTGCCTAGTCTCTATATGTGAGAGGTCCATCTCTCTGCCTAGTCTCTATATGTGAGAGGTCTATCTCTCTGCCTAGTCTATATATGTGAGAGGTCTATCTCTCTGCCTAGTCTCTATATGTGAGAGGTCTATCTCTCTGCCTAGTCTCTATATGTGAGAGGTCTATCTCTCTGCCTAGTCTATATATGTGAGAGGTCCATCTCTCTGCCTAGTCTCTATATGTGAGAGGTCTATCTCTCTGCCTAGTCTATATATGTGTGAGGTCTATCTCTCTGCCTAGTCTCTATATGTGAGAGGTCTATCTCTCTGCCTAGTCTCTATATGTGAGAGGTCTATCTCTCTGCCTAGTCTCTATATGTGAGAGGTCTATCTCTCTGCCTAGTCTCTATATGTGAGAGGTCTATCTCTCTGCCTAGTCTCTATATGTGAGAGGTCTATCTCTGTGCCTAGTAGTCTCTATATGTGAGAGGTCTATCTCTCTGCCTAGTCTCTATATGTGAGAGGTCTATCTCTCTGCCTAGTCTCTATATGTGAGAGGTCTATCTCTCTGCCTAGTCTCTATATGTGAGAGGTCCATCTCTCTGCCTAGTCTCTATATGTGTGAGGTCTATCTCTCTGCCTAGTCTCTATATGTGAGAGGTCTATCTCTCTGCCTAGTCTCTATATGTGAGAGGTCTATCTCTCTGCCTAGTCTCTATATGTGAGAGGTCTATCTCTCTGCCTAGTCTCTATATGTGAGAGGTCTATCTCTCTGCCTAGTCTATATATGTGAGAGGTCTATCTCTCTGCCGTTTCGATGACATTTTGAAAACATTCTAGGCTGATGGCGAGCGGAATGAAACAATACACGTCTTCTAGTTTTTATATAGTTCGATACTGAAACCCTGTTAAATGTGCTGCTGTCTGTCTTGACCAGGACACTCTTGAAAGAGATTTTTAATCTCAATGTTAAATAAATAAATAAAATATACCAGGTTATACTTACAGAAATAGTGATCATCCTCCGGAAGCTCCGGTTCTTCATAACTGACCCTCGGAAGGTTCCTCAAATTCCTCCCTCTTGTAGAACCCTGATCCTCCCCTGATAGGATGGGTGTAGCTGGCTCACCTCTCTGCTGCTGCTGTGAGAGAGAGGAGAGAGAGAGAGAGAGAGAGAGAGAGAGAGAGAGAGAGAGAGATAGTCCGTTAAGTCAGGACATATAACAACATCCCATAATTCTGACTGAATTCGGTCGTTAAAGAATCGTAAAGAGTAGGGGGTTCCCCGACGTTCCTGGGCAAATTCCCAATCAGGTCTCCGACATCAAGGCCTCCTAATCATCCCTTCCCCTTAATTGGCCGATATCATTCCCAGTCTCCTGAGCCGTTCAGCCATTGTGTAGTGCGATGTGTGCCGGGTGCCAGTGTATGGTAGTCATTGTGTAGTGTGATGTGTGCCGGGTGCCAGTGTATGGTAGTCATTGTGTAGTGTGATGTGTGCCAGTGTATGGTAGTCATTGTGTAGTGTGATGTGTGCCGGGTGCCAGTGTATGGTAGTCATTGTGTAGTGTGATGTGTGCCAGTGTATGGTAGTCATTGTGTAGTGTGATGTGTGCCAGTGTATGGTAGTCATTGTGTAGTGTGATGTGTGCCGGGTGCCAGTGTATGGTAGTCATTGTGTAGTGTGATGTGTGCCGGGTGCCAGTGTATGGCAGCCATTGAGCCTGCGTAGCCCAAGGTTGGGTGCTACCAGTGGTGGTGAAGGAGGCAATTTCCCTAACCCTATGTTGTAAAGTGCTTTGAGTGTGAGAAAAGAGCTATATAAATGTAATGAATTATAATTAGATCTTATATTAAAGGGATAGGTCTGATTTTTGGAAACCTAGCCCTATGTCTTACCAATGAAGATTAGGGCTGGGCGATGTGGCCCAAGTTCCATATCACCATATTTTTCTGTTTTGATGGTATAACAGTATTTGTCTGCATTTAGTTTTCCAGTACACATTTGGCTGTGATATGACATATTGTTTATGTTGTTATTGTAATACACTTGTCCTGGCGCTATTTAATTCAAAATGGTCTATTTGTTGTCTATCAGCAATATAAAACTGTTATACATATAACTGTGTAGAGTCAATGCAGACCTGAGTAGCAGACTGTGCAGCAGAATTCCTTCCGGCTGACCTCTTGACCTTGACAGGGGCTCTCACCATAGGACCTGTTAATATTATAGGAATCATATCATATTGTAGCATATATCATATCATATTACATCATAGATCATACATAATATCATATTGTAGCATATATCATACTACATCATATCACATAGTATATATCGTAGCATATAACATATCACAATAGGGCTGCAACGATGAGTCAACGTCGTCGATGTCGACCGTGACATTTCATCTATTTGCATATTCATGACCGACGCATCGTAGTTACTTATATGCCGTCTTCAAAGTTCAAAGTCATAACATGCACAACATGGCATCTAACGAGTAAATATAAATAACTTAAACCAGTTAGTGATTCTGCTAGGATTCCAGTGTTTCACTTGCATTGGACTTGAGTTTACATCTTGACGTCCACTCCAGCTGCAAGGGTGAGAATGGGAGGGGCTGAGTCTGAGCCCCCCCCCCCCCCAATTCTTTCTGTATGTTCAATGATTTGAAGTAGCCAAACTTTACACTATAAAAACTAACTGGATAGTTGATAATAAATATTTCACTTCATTAGCAGAAATATTCTAAAATCATTAAGTCTGCTATAAACTATTCTCCCTGTGTGTGTAAATGTACTATAGGCTACTCTTTTTGATTAGGCTAATTAGCTTTAACAATGTTATTATGGGTTCTCTCTCCACTTTGTATTCACCACGCTGTCTCTCCAGATGGGGGGTCCAGTCTTCCTCCTCCCCTGAAGACTCAGGTACAGGAAGCATCACCCTGTGGGACTTAGCCATGAAGGCTGGAGGTTTAGACTCGAATCCTGAGATAGAAAGACAGACAGAGGGACTGAGGGCTGCAGGAGAGACAGACAGAAGCCTAAAGTCACATTTAAAGGTCAAAGTGTTGCCGATACTTTGCCAAAGGTGTGTCGTGTGGAGGAGCAGGGAAGTGCACAGGACTTTAGAGGGGCAGGTGCTCAGAGGCTGAAAAGGGCACTATACCTTTGTGTGTTTCAACCGAGCGCGCGAAGCGCCCAATAATGTGATTTGATCAAAGCCGAGTATACACAGACAGTGGCGATAGCGAGCATTTTGACTTGTTGCGTGGTGGCGATGTCTCGCAGATAATACAACTACAAGTATAATTATATAAAAAAATATATATAATTTTTTTTTAATCAAAAACGATCGATATCGGCCGATATGGCTCAAGACGATCGGTGATCGGTATCGGTGTCAAAAAACGTGATCGGGGCATCCCTAATTACAACTACTGTTACTAACATTACTAATGCAACTGCTACTAAGTCTTTTACTGCTACTATTACAACAACTACTAGCTACCATCACTACTGCTCCTAATAATACTGTTACTACCACAAATATTACCTACTACTATTAATTTCAGCGTCATGCCCACCCGGAATAACAGACTGAAGTTTATTTCAAACAACAATCTCCCCCCCCCCCCCCCCCCACCACTAAGGGATAGTGCAATTATCTTTTATTATCTTTTATACCCCCCTGTTTATGTTATGTCTATTATGCCTTACTCTTGTTTTTATATTTAATACTGTGTTTAGGACTGTGTTTTTATGATCTAGGACCAGGGATGCGTTCTTCATGGGACGGGGTTGCACTCCGTGCACCCAAAGATTTGAGCAGAAGCGCGTGCACACAGGAATGCGCTGCACTCACTCGCCATAAGTACCCACCTGGGCTACTTTGCATATCAATAGCACCGGTCGTCAGGTGTGTTAAATACGTTCTCAGATACAATCGCACAAAACTTGTGAATGAAATGTGTTACATTCCATTCGTAGAGGCAATTAGGCATTGTCTTTAGTCTGTGCTTAAGCGAGGGAACATTTATGCGCATGCGCGGGAGCGTGCGTGCACGTGGCGTCATTAGCGTTGGGGCTGCACGATTAATAGTTTTTTAATCGAAATCGCGATTTGGAATGATGCAATTATCAAATCGCCAAGCCTGCAATTAAAAAAATATATATTATTTTTTTTAACCAGGAAGTCCCATTGAGATACAAGATCTCCTTTGCAAGGGAGACCTGGCCAAGATAACAGCAATAACATTTGCAATACATCACAGCAATAAAATGTGCGATACATCACACAAGAACATAATAAATGTGCATGTATACAATATACAATACATCACATGTAAACACAAAAACACAAAGCAGAATAGTCTACATGATAGTAAAAGTGTATAATACAGGGTAATAGTCATTTTGCAGTTGAGACCCGACTACAGAAAGCAGCAACATTCTTCTTGTAGGAAGTTATGTAATACAGATTTTAATTCACCAAGAGAGTAATTGTCCTGTAGCCCATTCCATGCCCAAGGTGCGAAGCTTGAGGAAGCTGTTCCTAGCTAACCCTGCTCAAGACAGAGAAAACATCTGAGCTGAGTAAGGAAAGGGTGGGGGGGAGCGGGGCTCGGGGGGGGGGTCTCTCCCTCTCTACTGGTTCAATTAATGTAGAAAAACGTTGCACTATAAAAACGAACTGGATAGTTGATGATAATAAACATTTAACTTCATTAGCTGAAGTATTCTAAAATAATTTAAGCCATTCTCCTTTTCTGTGTGTGTGTGCACCCGTCTCATATCTGGTCTGACATCAGAGGAGTTTGATAGTATTGCCAGATAATGTTGATATTTAAAAACACAAAAAGAATTATAATACAAAATAAATATACATGATCATGAAACATAAAAAAAATTGTTGTAGGAACAGTTTGGGAGAGGGAGGTAAGGGGTTTTAGATTGTGTGTTGTGAAGTTTACTTCAGAGAGGGAGAGCAAAGTACAGAAAAAAAGGTACCGTTGGGTACCGTACCGGTATCGATTCCCAGGTAAAAAGAAAAATGTTCAGACTCGGTGTCTCGAACAGACCCACCGCGTAGGCCAGATGCAAGCCGCATTTTACAATAAACCTCTGTGGGGCTGCTTAAAAAAAATTATAATCGCAAATGTAATCGCAATATCTGTCAGAAAAATCGCAATTAGATTATTTCCCAAAATCGTGCAGCCCTAATTAGCGTATCAGAGTTGATATGAGGAACGCACCTCTGTCTAGGACTGTGTGACGGCTAGCACCTAGGGCTGCATTTAAAATGTTGTTGTAACACTGTAACAATGACAATAAAGATCATTCATTCTATAATAATATTGTTACTATAACAACTATTAATACCTAGGGATCTCAGAAACAGGTGGTTCTCCTTCACTTGATGGTAGCGTTGCTTCTCCGCTGTACAGAGGCCGGTCCACTCAGTCACGGTGAAGTACCGCCTGATATCTTCAACGTCCTTCTACAAGGAGAGAGAGAGAGAGAGAGAGAGAGAGAGAGAGAGAGAGAGAGGGAGGGGAGAGAGAGAGAGAGGGGAGAGAGAGAGAGGGGAGAGAGAGAGAGAGAGGGGAGAGAGAGAGAGAGGGAGGGGAGAGAGAGAGAGAGGGGAGAGAGAGAGAGAGAGAGAGAGAGAGAGAGAGAGAGAGAGAAGGCATGTAAGTGACAGAAAGAGGGAATGCGTGTGTTTGTGAGAGACAGAGAAAGTGTGTGTGTGTGTGTGTGAGTGAGGTTTGATTGATTGAAAAGTGAAAACTTTATTAACATATTGTAGAATGGGTACAATACAGTACGGCTCAATACACACAATTGTTAAGGGGATGCAGACCAGAGAAAGACTTTCGTCTTGTTTACATCAGGGTCCCCCATTTTCAATTCATAATGACATACGAAACAGATATATCATGACATTTATGACAAACATGACATACAGGTATACAGTACTGTTACATTTGTGACATACAAGATATGCAAAATACAGTACTGTTAAACAGAGATCCTAACAGAAAATATATACATACGAGGCGGAGGAAACTGTACATTGGGAGGGGGCGGGTGGTAAGGCTGAGCCCGAACGTTCGAACATTCGTTCGTTACGTTGACATTCGGACTTTAATTAATAGGTTCGAACGTTCGGTGAAAAAAAAAAAAAGCAGGCGCGCGACGTTGAGGCGATGTGAAGCGGCGCGTCCCCCGAGTGCGCTCGGCTCAACCAGTGTGGTCTCTGCCGGGCTGTAGCTGGATACTATTGTCTCAACCAATGCAATAGAACCATTTTGATTGACAGGCGATTCTGCCAATTACGTCACACCGCTTGCACCCGCCTCTGCTGTTACCACCAATCGGCAAGCGTTTAGTTATTTTTATTTTTTTTTTACTTCCGGCAATACATTTATCTGCTTGCGAGACCGAGAAGCACAACAGAGTGAACAGACTCCGTAGCTCCCCGCTGAGGAAGGATCATTAATGTATACCAGCCTTTTTCGGCCACAGAGCGCGAGCTTCATGGCGGGAGGTGGTTGCGTTGTAAACAACTCTGGCCGAGGGCGGACGGGTGGCAGGCGTGTTGGGAGCCCGGCGGCACCCCGCCGGTGTCTCTGTCGTCCCCCGTTCCGAGGTAGACGGTGGAAGGAGCCGAGGCGCGCGTCTCTCTCCTTCCCGTCGACCAAGAGTGAATACCTGTTATTGAACGTGTAACACTAACTATATAACGTACTTAATGCCACAAAACGAATGCATTTGTTTATCTAGCCCCTTACGTGACTGCGGTGTGCAAGGGCTATTGTTTATCATAAGTAGGAACTTTATGCAGTACTCAGTAGCTTGTTTATTTTCTTCTGAGTGCTTTGTTTAATTACATGTTTACATGAACAGCCACCACTGTAAACAACATGTTTTTTCACCAATAGATTATGCAATGCCGCCCTCCGTAGGATCTATAATACAAAAAATAAATAAAAAAAATATAAAAAAAAATGTATAAATTTTTTTTTAATTAAAAAAATTACAAAAAACGAACGTTCGAACGTTCGTTCGATAAACCCTGGCGAACGTTCGAACCCTAAAAACAGGGTTCGGGCTCAGCCTTAGTGGGTGGGTGTGAGGGGGGGGGGTTTGGACATTTACGGGGGCCAGTTTCGAATTGCAGGTAAAGAAAGAGCATTAAATTGTTAATGTGTAATGACATCAGTGAGATAGTATTTTATGCCGGGATCAGTGAGATAGTATTTTATGCCGGGATCAGACTACACAATACAGTCTTTCATGATGGTAATTGGTCACCATGTCAGGTAATGTAGTTATCATAGCATCATAACATCTTGCTGTGTCTTGATTCTTGGGTACAGTTTGTTCATTGTGAGCCACCATACCTGTGTATGTGTGTTCGCTCTGACTGTGAGGCGTGAGTGTGTCCACAGCTGGATGCGCAAGATATTGTGTGTGTGACGAGCCAGGAAAACAAACAAGTATGGAGTAACCATAACCACTAAACGTTTGTTAAGTTGGAATCAGATAAAAATAATGGTTCCGAATTGTGCCAACAACACGTTGCTTACTTCCAGGGGTGTAAAGTACTTGAGTAATTGTACTTCGTTACAATACTTAAGTACTGTTTTGGGGGATTTGTACTTTACTCCAGTATTATTAGGTTTGTATACTTGTACTCAATTACATTTCAGAGAAAAAAAAACACACTTTTCACTCCTTACATTTAAAATGCAGACCTATAAAGTACAAAGTAGGCCTACATATCTTGCAGGTCCAACTATTTTAATTAGTATATTTGTTTCTCTGGCCGAACTAACGTTAACTTTATTAATCCTGCGGCCGCAATTTATTTAAAAACAGCCAATAAAATCCCCATCAATGGAAAATTAACCCGCCCATACCCATGCTGATTGGTCCTTGTGCATGACTAGAAAGCAGGAATCTTTGATTAAACACCTGCTATCAGAAGAATAGACAGTCAGAAAAAAGGTTTTGACTTTTACTTTTTAGTACTAAAGTACATTTAAAAGTAGAAACTTTTTAACTTTTACTCAAGTGTGTTTTTAGCCAGATACTCTGACTTTTACTTGAGTACGATTTTGAGACAGTACCCATACTTTCACTTAAGTATAATTTCTGGGTACTTTTTACACCCCTGCTTACTTCACACCTACTTCATAGACTTTTGATACAGACGGAAACGCAACTTGTGGCTAGCTTGTGCTACATGGTCATGACTCATGGACCCAAACACTGACATCCTGGCTGTACCAAAGACCTTTTTCCAAGAAATATGTCGTTCCATGAGTGGAGAGAGCTGCTGTGTGCAGACAGAGCGGATGGTAAAGTAACGTTAATTATTACTATTGATACATTGTGGCTAATGTTGGAGTGGGGGTTAATGTCTTTGCATCTGACAGGTAAGAGTTATATAATAATAATTGCCCCCCTGGAACCTTTTTTACATTTGAAAGTTAAATGCATCAATCTGGTGCACTTTGAGAGCAAAATTTATGGACTTATGCCCCCCCCCCCCCCCCCCCCCGACATACCACAAAGCGCTTCAGGCTCCACAACCAGGCAGGGCCAGGACGGGCCAACTGCCGTGGACTGGAGAAGCTGGGTTGTGGACTGTAACCAATTAATTTAATTATTTAACAACATCATGATTGTACTCGTTTCTTTTTCTTTTCACCACTTTTAGCTCTATTTTTAGCCCTATTTTAGCTATTTCTATCCCTATGTATTTGTCCATCTTGTTTTTAACACTAATAAGTGTATGTTATGTATTAACTGTTTTTACTGTTATGCTGTAAAGGACATCTGAATCTCCCCTCTGGGATAAATAAAGGTTTTCAATAAACAATTCAATGAATAACTGCCAAAAGCAAAATTGTTTGACATTTTGAAATTAGCAGGCTGATGTGAATTAAACATAAAATGAAAGTATAAGACCATTGCATGTGTTATATTCGCCTGATTGAACATAGCCACAACACTGGTTAATAAACTACCCTCCCACTCTGGACATTTTGGAGTAGAACACATCCTAGCCTACTACAAAAATCTAGGGGTTCGCAAAGACTACTTCAAACTAGAAATGGTAACAACAGATGAGGTGTTCAAAAAACTGAGTGCCCTCCAACCTAACAAGGCCACTGGCCATGACAACATCCCCTCCAAATTCCTCAGAGACTCAGCAGCCGCCATCACCCCAGTCATCACACACATAATAAACCTCTCCATAAAACAGGGACACGTACCCAAAGATTTCAAAATTGCGAGAGTGACCCTCCTGCACAAAAAAGGCAGCAAATTAGACCCAGGCAACTACCGCCCTGTTTCTATTCTTACCTCCATCTCGAAAATCATGGAAAAAATTGTCTACGAACAGGTCGAAAAGTACCTGGCGGAAAAAAAGCTCATCTACAAATTCCAATCTGGCTTCAGAACATCCCATTCCACTGACACATGCCTTCTCTATTTGAACGACCACATCAAACGCGAGGTGGACGCGGGCAAATACTGCGGCATGATCATGCTGGACCTACAAAAGGCTTTCGACACTGTCAATCACTCCATTCTGATTGATAAGCTAAAAGCAATTGGTTTTGATAGTTCATCAGTGAGCTGGATGCAATCCTACCTTGAGGGGAGAGAACAGGTGGTGGAGGTGAAGGGTACACTACCCCCCCCCCCCCTCACCCCCAGTGAGCTGTGGTGTTCCACAAGGAAGCATACTAGGACCTTTACTGTTCGTAATTTATGCAAATGACATGTCATCAGCTTGTGACTGCAACTTGTTCCTGTTCACAGACGACTCAGCCCTGCTGGTCTCTGACAAGTTGAAAAAGCCCTCAGCTCGGAACTCGGTAGAATCTGCACCTGGCTCGCTGATAACAAAAACAAACCATCATTTAGGGCTGGACGGTATGGTCTAAAATGTATATCACGGTATAATTTGAAGCATAGGCGGTAACGGTATATATCACGGTATATTCATTTATCTTTAAAAAAAATGTGTATTCTTCTGAAGGGGTAAAACACTGGTATGGCAGCTATTACTAGGGCTGTCTTAAATACTTCAAAGCTTCGTTCGATGGGCATGGGATTCAAATACGAAAATAAAAATCGATTATAAAAATATATATATATGATTTTTTCTTTTTTTCTTTTGAAAAATCAACTCTGCCTTTCTTTGTTAAAACATTGGTTGCCAAGAACGAGTTACGCCGTTTTTTGCCCGTCATGCGTTGAACGTCAAGAACAACTTACGCCGTTTTTGGGATCAATATTTAATTTTTTCGCCATGGCATTCATAATTCATCCAGCCATCCTCCGGACTGCAGCGATACTGCTACCGATACTTATCCAATACCAGTGCATACATTATATATAAAAAAATATATATATTATAAATTATACTTTTTTTTTTATTACAGATACTGTTTTATATATACTGTTTTTTTGTAATAACTAGAAAGTAATGGTATTTATTCAACAACAGGTGATTGTATAGATTTGTATCATTAATCAATGAGTATGGGGCTGCAGCACTGCAGATATACCCTACTCCAATGATACGCACGGACATTAGACGGTGTTGCACTCGCTACCCAGTGGCTCTGCAGATATACTCAGTCTGTAAGCTAGTAGCAGATAGAGCATTCATGTTGTGATTTTCTATGCAAAATAAATATTCAACATTCTCTTTTGAGACTCCGCCTCAGACTCTTATCCTTTGGCACTTGGAACTTGCTGTACTTTGCTTGCAGGTCTGCAGACATTATTGCTGGATTATGAATAGCACCAACTTTAGACACGGTATCGTTATCAAGCTAAGCTAGCTGACCTAGCTCGTCTTCCCGCATTGACATTTGATAACGTTAGTCAGCTAACGCTAGTCAGTAGCTACTTAACTTAAATACGATTCACCGTGGGTGCATTATTGTTGATAGACGGACAGTGTCAGGTCCTGGAGAAAGGACAGGCAATCATCTGATTTGATGTAACGGGCGGATGTTGTTCCAACTAGCTAGCTTTTCAGCTAATGCTATCATAACACCAGCAAAACACATCCCGTCCGAGCTCCCCGTCACACCGCACTGTCGGGGACAATGGAATTTAAGAAAGTGTATCTGCTGTTAAAATGACAAATAGCATCACACTTTAAAACACCTTCATTTTATAATCCTCACTCTCCGCAGGAGATAAATTACGTCATGGGATCGGAGGCTACAATTTACGTGTATCGGCCGATACCGATACCAGCATTTTAGGCAGTATCGGCGGCATTTCCGATACTGGTATCGGTACAACTCTAATTGCAACGCCTCAATACCGCCGCCTGGTGGATGGTCGGGCGAGTTACACTCTCGCCAAAACCGGAAGTGGCGCTGGTGCATCGAGGAAATCCCTCCGGCAGTAACATCTTGTTACGTGGATCCAGACAAACACTATAGTGCATTTGGATCGCTTTCTAAACTTAATAATCGATATGATTTCGGTGTTTATTGCGCCATACAAACCGGAAATGGATCTAGGAGATCGGCGTCAAATAATTGGGATCTTTTTCCTCCAGTCTCATCGGCGAACGGTAAGAGGACAGTAACGTTATTTTCAGCCCGATTGTTTATTCATTTCACTGCAAACCATCTGATCAATATATCAACCCATACTAAATAAAGCAGTTACTGACGATCAAGGAATTATAAACGACCCCCCCCCCCCTTTCCTTCACGCATGATGAAGCATAATGTATACCGATCATATACACTTGAATTTTTTAATATAGCGTGTATAGGAAAAAAACTATATTCATTTATCTTAAAAAAGAAATTGTATTCTTCTGAAGGGGGTAACACTGGTATGGCAGCTATTACTAGGGCTGTCTTACATACTTCAAAGCTTCGTTCGATGGGCATGGGATTCGAATATGAAAATAAAAATCGATTATAAAAATATATATACATGATTTATTTTTTGCAAAATCAACTCTGCCTCTCTTTGTTAACTACAACAAGCAATGCCGTTTGTTATTTAAGATGAGGTCGGACTCGGCACTGACAGATTTGTGTTCATTGTGCTGCTTTTATAAAGCCTCAAATGACAGCTTACAATATTTCATGAAAGCAAAGTGTTTTGTTTGTCTAAGATTTAAAAAGGTTTAAACTTTACAGCACTGACAAAGTTGAACAAAGTGCTGGTCAAGTCCCACAACATAAAAAATATAAATAAAATTAAATAAAAAGAATTATAAGTTTTGACCATGTCTTTAAAGCCCTTTTGATCGACAGTTTGAAAAGGAATCATGTCCTTAGTTAGTTACACAAGTAAACAGTGACAGCGTTTGTTATGTCGGTCCACCGCTGGCTTTTTTTGTCGTTAATAAAAAATTATAAAATGATTCTGTTACAGCTGCTGAGCTATACTATAGCTCAGGGGTGGCCAACCCGCGGCTCGCGAGCCGCATGCGGCTCTTTGCCCGTCAATGTGCGGCTCTTCCATCCATTTAAAAAAAAAAATAATAATAATAATTATGTCACTCATTCCATAAGGACGTAGAATAAACATTTACAATTTTTTTTTAAATGGTCCATTTGCATGTTCTTGGTATCTGAATCTAGGGACATATATGGATCAGTGTCAGAAATAGTGTGTCTGTTACTAGGCTTGAGTAAATTGTAAGGAACCAAAGGAGAATATCAATTCTATTTAAAGGGGAACTATCTTATAAATGGCCTTTGAGTGTTTAGCATTGTTTCCTAGCTATGTGAACTTATATTAATATGATCTATGTCTCAAAATTCTCATATTGGTGCATTCTTCCAATTCTCCTCTCACAATATTCACCCTCACTGAACTGAGTCGTTTGAAAATGTGCCTATATGTGATGTCATATAGTCACTGCTGCATGTTAATGTTCAGGCGAACACGACGCGCCGCAGTGGTTTAGGAGCCCAGGCTCAAAACAGCTCGAAATCTTGAGGTAGAAAAATGCTGTTTTTGAGGACTTGATTAGAAATACAAAACAATGAATAAAAAATATATATATATTACAGAGGTGTTCCATAGACTCACAGGAATTGTGTAAAAGTGCCCAAATAGTGAAAGAAATAGTAAAATAGTTCCCCTTTAAAAAAAAATTATCTTTGACTGTGAATAACACCATGCTAAAATTGACCAGACCTGAAAAATCTAAGTAAATGAATAAAGGGAAGATGATTAAACAGGTTTTGTAGATACAGTACTGAATTCTGCCATCTTTTTTATAATGTAAATTTCTCCACCATTTTTCATCATATTGCAACACCGTTTTTTGCAAGACGTTCACAGAAGGTAGAGAAACTAACTGCGTTCCGTTTTATGGCAATACCGTTCAGGTTTGTGGGAGATAATCCCAAAAAATAAGAGAAATTAAAAAGTAAATCCAGAAGTCAGATGATTGACAGGGGCTGGTGTGAGCTGGGTAGGGTAGTTTTTCTAAATTTGAAAGCCCTGAGTCTCTTCCTTCAAAAGACTACTCACTTTTGGCTGTGCCACTTCCTCCTGTCAATATGCGCCGGTTTCCGACTCAATGCCCTGAGATTTCTATAATCTTATATTTCACTAATAACAGTTAAAATAATTGGTAAACAAACGTAATGCTGAAAATATACACTTTTACTGTATATCTCGGGCTTAAGAGGTTAACCCTGTGAGGCCCAAATAAAAAAGACATTAGCAACTTCAGAGGCCAGAGGGTGAGACCTATAAACACATGAAGGGTGCCGTGACTGAAAAAAAAGGTTGAGAAACGCTGGTATATGGTGTGGCTCTTTGTGGTACCACAGTAATTTTTGTGACTCTTAAGTCTCTGACTGGTTGGCCACCCCTGCTATAGCTAATGTCCATCAATATCTTCCTTTTTAATGAAATGGGTTCAAGAATCGAATCAGGATTGTTAGCAGAGAGAGAGAGAGAGAGAGAGAGAGAGAGAGAGAGAGAGAGAGAGAGAGAGGGAGGGATGGAGAGAGAGAGAGTGAGAGAGGGAAGGGGCTGCTATGAGTGGAGCTAACGTTAGCTTTCTGAGTCTACATCAACAGTTAACATTACATAAGGTTTTAGCGCGACGTGGGCATTCCAGAATGGCGAGGATGCAAAGCATGTTAGACCATTAGACTCGTCACAGAGTTTACATTACACATAGAAACTGCGCGTTGTCACACAGCCTTCAAACGCAGGGCGGAAGAGCTAGTTTGCTTCTAGAATTGAAGGTCCACTCTGCTCTGCGTCTATAATGAAATGACAATTGCGCGTTGACAGGCCCACTACACAAAGCCTCTGTGCTATATAGTATTGTATATTAGTACACTGCACAGTATTGTATATTATATGGTAACTCAGTTATGTCTATTCTGCATCGAACATTGTACATATGTCTAAACTGAACACTGTGACCTCATTTTTTTTACTTCTAATTTTACTATGTTATTTTATTTCATACTATCTTGTCTTGCACAGTCTCTGGAGCGTAACAGTAAGAAGCATTTTGTATAAAAGTATTCTGTACTTCTGTATGACAACTATTAAAGAAACTTGAACTTGAAACTTGCTCCTAAATAATATTTTCCAGTTCGCACATATCTATTTTTAGGGGAGCCCTGGCTGTGGTTATGTCACGTCATTGCTATTTTAGAGCTGCTCTACCGGTTACAAGGTATAGTCAAAATCCATACCGTAGCGCAAATTCATACCGTTTATACCGTATATACCGTCCACCCCTACTATCATTACACCTGGGTAAAACAGAATCCATTATCTTTTGATCAAATAACAAACTCAGCAAGGCAAACGGTTTCTCTGTTACAGTGGGGGACATTATTGTCACAAGGAAAGATGAAATTACATACCTAGGTTCCTAGAGGTAAATCTTGCATGTGACAAAATGGCATCCAATGTAATCAAAAAAAGTCAACCAACGAACAAGATTCTTGTACCGGATCTCCTCTCTGGTAAACAAGAATACCTTGAAGACTCTAACAGGAGCACTCATTCAAGGATACTACGACTATGCTTGCACCTCATGGTACCAAAGCACCTCAAAGGCACTAAAAACAAGACTACAAACATCACAAAACAAACTGGTCAGACTACTGCTTGGCCTTACTCACAAAACCCACCTTACCCCAGGGCTGTACAGTGCGACATATATATCGCACGTGCTACAGCAACAGCGGTCTGTGCAATGAATGGATTTACTTCACTAGCACTGGTGCGATAGGGATTCTGTTCATATAGATACTCTTATTTTGAAAATCCTGTAGCGGGTCTCATTTCTGCCCACGCGCAGCTCCAGCTATAATAACTAGGCTCCGATAGCTAGCAACGTTCAGGTGCATATGATACTCTTATTTTGAAAAAACTCTGTGACAACTCGACGAGTCATATCCGCCCTATCCGTGCTTCTGCAAGCAGAGCAGCGCGTTGGTCGTTTGGTGCGCACTGCTGCGTTAACACAGCAGTGCGCCTACACGTCCCGAAATAAGTCTGTGGTGTTTTTTTTTTCTCTCAACGGGTCATCTACATGCTTTGCACCGTCGCCATTCCTTTATGCGCACATCGCCCGAAATTAATCACTACAACGTTAGCAAGCTAACAAGCTAATCCTGATCAGAGGCAGAGCCAGCAGACAGTGTGGAAAGGGAAATGGGGGGGCACTCTCTCCCCTTCCCTGTGTGTGTGCGTGCGTGCGTTTGGAAAGACGATGAAGTCACTAGTCAGGAGGACTCAGGACAGGAGTATAATAGTAAACTGAGGATTACTGAGGATGGACAGATAATGTTGATATTCAAATGTAAAACAGTTTCGAGAGGAGTGGAAGTTTGAAGACAGTTGAAACAGTGTGTGTGAATGAATGAATGAAAACTTTATTTAACAGATTGCAGAATGGGTACAGTACAGTACGGCTCAATACACACAATTGTTAAGGGAATGCAGACCAGAGAAAGACGTTTGTCTTGTTTACATCAGGGTCCCCCATTGTGTGTGTGTGTGTGTCCCAACCGACCCCACTTCTATGTTTCAATAAATTATTTGCATTTAAAACTATTAACGCTGACTCATTCCTTCAGTCCACTCAAAATTATGCTAATATTCCTTATGTTGTTTATGATATTAATTGAAAATAGCATGAGAGTATTATAGTAATAATAACACATGGCGATATACTAAATGACAGCCAAACATGGCACTGCAACTAAATAACACAAATACAATAGGCACATTTGTGACTGTTACAAATATAACACGTTTTATACTTGTGCTACAAGATTTTGGCCTGTGCTACAAAACTATCAACCTCTGTAGCACCAGTGTTATGTGCAAAAAAAGTTAACGTACAGCCCTGCCTTACCCCTGCAAATTAATCCACATTATTGTTGCATAATTACGAAACGTGTTTAGTCCCTTGTTTAAGCCGAATCTGGGTTGAACATGATTTGTGGAACTCCCTCTGGTGTTGTGGGCGTGGAATTCACCGACCTTTGGGAAGTATTTCGACGTGTACATGGGTATCCCAGTGGTGTAGTGCATCTTGTAGACCAGGCCTATTGCAAGTTGCTGTACTCTGTCTAGTGTCTACTCTAAGCCATCTTAGGTTGTCAAAAATGTGCAGGGGTAAGGTGGGTTTTGTGAGTAAGGCCAAGCAGTAGTCTGACCAGTTTGTTTTGTGATGTTTGTAGTCTTGTTTTTAGTGCCTTTGAGGTGCTTTGGTACCATGAGGTGCAAGCATAGTCGTAGTATCCTTGAATGAGTGCTCCTGCTAGAGTCTTCAAGGTATTCTTGTTACTCTGTTGTCTACTCTAAGCCATCCTAGGTTGTCAAAATGTGCAGGGGTAACGTGCAAAGCAACGTGAATGTGTGCAGAGGAGTGCATACGAAACGTTCAACCCTGAAAAGTGAAACGTACCTGGTCCGTAATAAATGAATGGGTGGCGTCTTCGGCATCATAGACGGTCAAAGGTGCCAGGGCTGGCGGCAGGTCCAGGGCTGGGGGCAGGTCCAGGTTGTCATTTGCCATCGCTGCAACAGTCTTATCCTGTGATTGATTGATTGAAAACTTTATTAACAGATTGCAGAATGGATACAATACAGTACAGCTCAACACACAATATTGTTAAGGGGATGCAGACCAGAGAAAGACTTTCGTCTTGTTTACATCAGGGTCCCCCATTTTACATTCATCATAACATGACACACATGACATACAGATAGACAGTACTGTACATCTATACATTTATGACATACCAGATTTACAAATACAGTACCGTTTGTGATACAAAAAGAGTCCAGAGAAGAGAGTATATACATTTGACGTAGAAACTGTACATTGGTTGGTTGTAGGTGGGGTGGGGAAACTGTACAACAGTACAAGCAAAACCATTGCCATTGGAATATCGACAAAACCATACTAAGTTGGTCCCAAGAAGAGGGTCTCGGGTATTATTGGGTTAGGACATTTACTGTACATTTACACGAGGGCCGTTTCGAATTGCAACGTAACGTTTACGAATAGAAGCACTTTTAATCCGAAGGAAATTCAGCACCGGTCCACACAGATAAACATTTAGCTAGTCAACTCAAAAGTAATAGTCAAAGATATACATTCTAAAATATGTATATATAACAAGTTACTTTCTAAAATATACAGTCAAATATCAAATGTACAGGAAGATATACAAGGTTTTATACAGTTTATAAAACTAAAAAGCAGCGTCGTCGCCACGTGGGTCAGTAACGTTAGTGGGGATAACATTGTTTCAAAATGTCCGCTTCTTCTCCGATACACGCCTAGCTAATACACAGATAACACCTACCGCCTCTCCGTCTCCTCGGAAAACATTATTTCCCATTACCTCAGACATAATTATCATTACTTATTGACACTATATTCATTTCTTCACACACGCTGAGACACGGAGGCTTTGGCACCACGACCCAAGTTCTTCTTCCTATTGTTTTCCATTTCATGGTCAATTGCAACCAGGCGGATCATCATCGCCACCTAGTGTTGTGTTTTATTATGTCACATGGAATCTTCCCAGCCATGAATAATAAAGTCTCTACAGTCTGATAAGTAGGTTCCCAAACTTTTTCAGCTCGAGACCCAAAAGAGAAATTTGGTGTTTCCCCGGGGTCCCAAACTTACAAAAATACATCATGAATTGCCATAATACATTTATATAAACTACTGATAAAGAACACAACAAACCATGAATTTCAAATGTATATGAAATGTATTTATTTAATTATAAAAGTACATCACAGCAATAATCAGAGTGTAATGTTAAGTTGCTCACCACCTCATGACATAAGTACATAACATTTTGTAATACTTTTAAATGAACAAACATGTTCTACTCTCCTTTCATGTTCTACACATGCCTTCTCTATTTAAACGACCACATCAAACAAGAGGTGGACGCAGGCAAATACTGCGGCATGGTCATGCTGGAAAAATTATAATAATTAATAACGTGAACAGCCAAACAAACAAAAAAAATCTGATCTGAGTGAGCATGAACCCTTTCACTACCACACTACAGACAGTTAACCCTTTTACTACCACACTACAGAAGGTTAACCTTTCACTACCACACTACAGACAGTTAACCCTTTTACTACCACACTACAGACAGTTAACCCTTTTACTACCACACTACAGAAGGTTAACCTTTCACTACCACACTACAGACAGTTAACCCTTTTACTACCACACTACAGAAGGTTAACCCTTTTACTACCACACTACAGAAGGTTAACCTTTCACTACCACACTACAGACAGTTAACCCTTTTACTACCACACTACAGAAGGTTAACCTTTCACTACCACACTACAGAAGGTTAACCCTTTTACTACCACACTACAGAAGGTTAACCTTTCACTACCACACTACAGACAGTTAACCCTTTTACTACCACACTACAGAAGGTTAACCTTTCACTACCACGTCCACACTACAGACAGTTAACCCTTTTACTACCACACTACAGAAGGTTAACCTTTCACTACCACACTACAGACAGTTAACCCTTTCACTACCACACTACAGAAGGTTAACCTTTCACTAACACACTACAGAAGGTTAACCCTTTCACTACCACACTACAGAAGGTTAACCTTTCACTAAGGTTAACCCTTTCACTACCTCACTACAGAAGGTTAACCCGTTCACTACCACACTAGACAGTTAACCCTTTTACTACCACACTACAGAAGGTTAACCCTTTCACTACCACACTACAGAAAGTTAACCTTTCACTACCACACTACAGAAAGTTAACCTTTCACTACCACTACAGAAGGTTAACCCTTTCACTACCACACTACAGAAGGTTAACCTTTCACTAACACACTACAGACAGTTAACCCTTTCACTACAGAAGGTTAACCTTTCACTACCTCACTACAGAAGGTTAACCTTTCACTACCACTACAGAAGGTTAACCCTTTCACTACCACACTACAGAAGGTTAACCTTTCACTACCTCACTACAGAAGGTTAACCTTTCACTACCACACTACAGAAGGTTAACCCTTTCACTACCACACTACAGAAAGTTAACCTTTCACTACCACACTACAGAAAGTTAACCTTTCACTACCACACTACAGAAGGTTAACTCTTTCACTACCACACACAGAAGGTTAAGGTTAAGGAACGTCATGAATATTCAAATAGGACATGTCATGGTCCAGGCGGGAGAACCACGCGACGTGACGTCACAACACTAGTTCCGAGTGGCGCGCGGCCCCCTGCTGCCATGGCGTTCATATGGCTTGAAAACTTCGCAGAATGGGTACAAATTGTACAATAATACAGTGCGGCTAAACACGACGCTGGGAATCGTGTCAAACGCTGTCTGAATGCGTGTACTCTGATAGTCAAACTATACCAATGGACCCAGTAATAATATAGTTGAATGGGGGTTTTCTTTTGCCCCAAATAAAATGTCTAAAAAGCAAAACATTTGTGAATGTCTCTCATTTCACTTGGATTGTGTTAACTAGTCTAGGTGTTTGTTACTAAAAGAAGAATAGCACTATAATGTAATGTTATTGACTCACCTCCTGATACGATGTCATTCTTCTACACAAGATGGTTGAACAGTCTGTAGTTGAACTAGCAAGAGAAACGATGGTTAACTTAGCTAACTTGTCGTGTAAAACATATATACATCCATCTATTTATCAAGTCAACTCATGTTAATGACCGGTAACGTTACTTTGTAAATAATTTGACACTTATATATAACTTATAGCTGCTCAAATTATAATATGTATAAACTTTTCAGAGTTAGCATCAACATGACTTACCAACGAGACGGTACAAGAAGATGGATAATTCGTTTCAGTTCGCGAGACCTATTCATACCGTACACGCCCACCTGTCGGTGATAGGTCCGCTAGCCAACACGTGCGCACAAGGCCACCTGTCAGTCATAGGGGCCACCTGGTCGCGTGTCCCGCGTGGGGAAGCATCCAGAAACCAGGTGCAGAACCGCTCAGCAGCACCACCCACCCAATGGCTAAATTGGAGTATATTGCACTGTGCGCGCGCCGCGCTGGGAGCTGCAGTGATTGATTGATTGATTGATTGAAAACTTTATTTAACTCGGTCTCACCAGCAGATGGCAGCAGTGGTGCATGTAAAAATAGGAGGTGTTGAGGATTTTGAAGATGGACACACAGTTGGTTTATTGAGCTGTTGGCCAACATTTTAGATTAGATTCAAATGGATTGTCATCATGCAGCACAAGTACAGTACAACGAAAAGAAGTGTGGCATCCAACCAGAGTGCAAATGTAACAGTAAAGTGTAATAGTAATATACAATGTACAGGTGATTAAACTGGACTGCGTGTAGTGCTTATGAGATGTATGTAAATAGTTTTGGTATTATGTACACTGATACAGGTATTAAGACACTATGTAGTAGGTAAAGGATATTCTGTACAGATATAGCATATATAGCTATGTTAAAACGATTGAGTATGAGTAGGTAAGGGATATGTACAAATATATTTATATATATATATATAGTAACTAGTACAGATATGTAGGATTATATATGCAGGTATGTGGATAGATGTGTGTGTGTATATATACGTTAAGAATAAATATATACAGCAGTATTGTACATGCTATCATACAGAGTTACATGGGTTATATTATATGTAGATATATAGAAGGATATTCAGACACATGATATATAACTAGGTATAAAATATATAAATGAGTACTATGGAGTATAGTGCTAATCAGATTTATGTACAGAGTTGTATTAATGTGTGATACAGGTATAAAGACTGCTATAGTAAGGCAAAGGATGTGTGCAGATATGGTATCTAGATATATAAAAAGGATTGTATGCAGGTATTTACAGACGGATGTGGACAGATGTATACAGTAAATATATATATATACACCATACATGCTGCCATGCAGTGTTATTTGTTATATGTTGTGAATATTGTGCAGTAAGGGTGTCTCGTGCCTGAAGCAAAGTTGTTGATGATATTCATTGTTCACTCCGTTCATAATTGTTTCCTGACCGGTGCATGGCAGTCGCTCTAGTTCTGGACGGAAAGGTCGTCATGTTTACCTGAAGGTATTTATAGCATGAATAAAGACAGTAACGTAGGCCTATAACAATACAATTTGAAATGAAAAGATGTGTATTTGTACAAAGCTCCACATATTGGCCTACATCATTATGTACTATCTATGCCTATACTACTGTCTACTGTGCTAGTATCTAGGTCAAGTTGTCAAGTTGCTCTTTATTGACCCCAAGTGGCAGTTTATGGCACAGCAAGCGGTAACCATTTATCAGACACAGGGACACAATAGTAGAGAAATCACAATGAATAATTAAAAGAAATACAACGGTGACCACAGGGACTAATGAGTAGAGTCTGTTTGTACCCTGGCGCTGTCATTATGTATGTCATAATGTCCTGATGAAATGAAAATGGGGGACCCTGATATAAACAAGACGAAAGTCTTTCTCTGGTCTGCATCCCCTTAACAATTGTGTGTATTGAGCCGTACTGTATTGAACCCGTTCTGCAATCTGTTAAGACAGGGACACGGTAAGTTCATCATCTTCATTTTATTCAAATGTTTTTACGGCCAAAAATAACTTCCATGTTATCCAAGATGGGAATATAAAAATAACATTCTTTGACATCTTTTTAAAAATAACTCATGTACCAAAAGCAAGCTCCGCCCCTTCGACACACATCGATATGACCGCCATACTATGTTTACCCCAAAATAATGACCCATCTCTTCTGCAAAGTCTTCACATTAATGTCGGCTAAGCTACACCGTTTCCTGCCAATCTCATTACACAGGAATCTGCAGAGCTTTTGAAAAGAAAAATCTGCCTCCAGTGTTCCTCCATGTTTAATGAACCATTCAACATGGCGTTAGTACAGTAAGTACAGTAAATGACAAGAGAACATTCTAAATTAAACCTAGGACACGGGATGAGCCACGACGGGTAGCTAACAGAAAGGAAGGGCTGAGGAGACGAGGAATGTATTAAACCGGTGGTACTCAACCCGTGGTGTCGGGACCGAGAGGTGAGCAGGGAGAGCGTTCAGGGGTCGGACCGAGAGAGCGTTCTGACGGGGGTCACAGAGGGGTCACAGAGGGGTCAGAGAGGGGTCAGGACCGAGAGAGCGTTCTGACGGGGGTCACAGAGGGGTCAGGACCGAGAGAGCGTTCTGACGGGGGTCACAGAGGGGTCAGGACCGAGAGAGCGTTCCGACGGGGGTCACAGAGGGGTCAGGACCGAGAGAGCGTTCTGACGGGGGTCACAGAGGGGTCACGACCGAGAGAGCGTTCTGACGGGGGTCAGGGGGGGTCAGGACCGAGAGAGCGTTCTGACGGGGGTCAGGGGGGGTCAGGACCGAGAGAGCGTTCTGACGGGGGTCACAGAGGGGTCAGGACCGAGAGAGCGTTCTGACAGGGGTCACAGAGGGGTCAGGACAGAGAGAGCGTTCTGACGGGGGTCAGAGAGGGGTCAGGACCGGGAGAGCGTTCTGACGGGGGTCAGAGAGGGGTCAGGACCGAGAGAGCGTTCTGACGGGGGTCACAGAGGGGTCAGGACCGGGAGAGCGTTCTGACGGGGGTCACAGAGGGGTCAGGACCGAGAGAGCGTTCTGACGGGGGTCACAGAGGGGTCACAGAGGGGTCAGGACCGAGAGAGCGTTCTGACGGGGGTCACAGAGGGGTCACACCGAGAGAGCGTTCTGACGGGGGTCACAGAGGGGTCACAGAGGGGTCAGAGAGGGGTCACAGAGGGGTCAGGACCGAGAGAGCGTTCTGACGGGGGTCACAGAGGGGTCAGGACCGAGAGAGCGTTCTGACGGGGGTCACAGAGGGGTCAGGGCCGAGAGAGCGTTCTGACAGGGGTCACAGAGGGGTCAGGACCGAGAGAGACCATTAGTCTGAGGTCATTGAATAAAAAACTATGAGATTATAACCCATTGTTGTGCAAAGTGCATCTCGGTGCCAGAGATAATCCCTGTTAACCATCTCAGTGCCAGAGATAATCCCTGTTAACCATCTCAGTGCCAGAGATAATCCCTGTTAACCATCTCAGTGCCAGAGATAATCCCTGTTAACCATCTCAGTGCCAGAGATAATCCCTGTTAACCATCTCAGTGCCAGAGATAATCCCTGTTAACCATCTCGGTGCCAGAGATAATCCCTGTTAACCATCTCAGTGCCAGAGATAATCCCTGTTAACCATCTCAGTGCCAGAGATAATCCCTGTTAACCATCTCAGTGCCAGAGATAATCCCTGTTAACCATCTCAGTGCCAGAGATAATCCCTGTTAACCATCTCGGTGCCAGAGATAATCCCTGTTAACCATCTCAGTGCCAGAGATAATCCCTGTTAACCATCTCGGTGCCAGAGATAATCCCTGTTAACCATCTCAGTGCCAGAGATAATCCCTGTTAACCATCTCAGTGTCAGAGATAATCCCTGTTAACCATCTCAGTGCCAGAGATAATCCCTGTTAACCATCTCAGTGCCAGAGATAATCCCTGTTAACCATCTCAGTGCCAGAGATAATCCCGGTTATCCATCCGATGTTAAACGCGGCTCTTGGTCGTTGAGATTTCAGTATTTTGAGGGAATTCTCCAGATACCGATTCTCAGTGTTGGTCTCATATCGGTCCGATATCCCAATACTAGTATCAGGGCTGCAAATAACCATTATTTTGTTATAGAACATGAGTCATTCATTGCGCACTAGTTAAGAGAGGTCGGCCACGGGGTCACGGGTCGCTCAGTACAACCAGTTGACCGGGACCCACTGGGGCTCGGAGCGCAGTCTGTCCACGGCAGCCTGTAGCGTCTCCAAGGCCTTGTCCAAGTTGTCGTTGGTGGTGGTCAGGTGGAAGTAGAGGCTGTACGCCCCCTGGTGGTCAAGTGGAAGTAGAGGCTGTACGCCCCCTGGTGGTCAGGTGGAAGTCGTCGCTCTTGGTCCACCGTCTTCCTCAGGTCCACGTCCTGGACGCACACAAACAAACACAAACAAACACACAGAAGCCAGGTGAGTGAGCGACAGTGACTCAGGAGGTAGATCCGGAGGTTCACGGTTCGATTCCCGCACCTCCCGGGCAGTGTGTCCAAGTGTCCTTGAGCAAGACACTTAACCCCTAACTAACCCCATGAGCAGGTTGGCACCTTGCATGGTCGCCTCCGCCATCGGTGTGTGAATGTGTGAGTGAACGGGTCAAATGTGAGGAACAAATCGCGCTGTTATATAAATGCAGCCATTTACCATTTTAGTAGACATGAAACAGGAAATGCCCTTTGAATGGTTAATAGGCTACATGTCATCATGCATATTAAAAGAACACGCCAACATCATAGGAAATGTGCTTACCGTCTTCTCCAGAGTCAGACAAGAAGATAGATATACATTTCCTCTCTGTGCGTTCGGTAGAAAGCTATCCGGCTGCAAGCTAGCCTAGCTTAGCACAAATGAATGGAAGCGGATACGGACCAACTAGCCCAGCTGTTGGCCAAAACACCTCTTACTGAGTTTTATGCTAGGCTAATGGTCCGTATCTGCTTCTATTAATTTGTGCTAAGCTATAGGCTAGCTTGCAGCCGGATAGCTTTCTACTGAAGGCACAGAGAATAAATTGGTATCTATCTTCTTGTCTCTCTCTGGAGAAGACGGTCAGCACCTTTCCCGTAATGTTGGTGTGTTCCTGTGGCCCAGAGGAGAGAAATAGCTGCGTGGATAATAAGCCTATTTGTTCATCCTTTGATATTCATTTAATCACAGCCAACACACAGCTAGTGATACAGTCTGGTGATTTTCCAGAGATGTTTTGGTTGTGAAAGAAGGCTACCGGGATTCCTACAAATGATGTTGATTAGGTTTGATGAGATTATGAAAAAGTGGAATGTCACCGGTTGGGAATGTCGTGTCTTTAGAAGATACTAGGATGTGATGATGTGTCTTTAGAAGATACTAGGATGTAGGGGTGGGACGATACATCGATCCAGATCGATACATCGATGTAATTATCAACGATCGAATCGGATCGATGCGATGTAATAAGATCGATTCATATCGATACTCTTATTTTGAAAATCCTGTGGCGAGTCTCATAACTGATTGTGTTAAATGGGCATATGATATCATCTCATATCGATCGCAGGCACCTGAATCTAATCGTATCGTATTGTATCGTGAGAGACTTTGTGATATCGGCAAATATCGTATCGTTGTCCAAAGAATCGATATCGTATCGTATCATGATGAAACTGGTGATTCCCACCCCTACTAGGATGTGATGTTGTGTCTTTAGAAGATACTAGGATGTGATGATGTGTCTTTAGAAGATACTAGGATGTGATGATGCGTCTTTAGAAGATACTAGGATGTGATGATGTGTCTTTAGAAGATACTAGGATGTGATGATGCGTCTTTAGAAGATACTAGGATGTGATGTTGTGTCTTTAGAAGATACTAGGATGTGATGATGTGTCTTTAGAAGATACTAGGATGTGATGATGTGTCTTTAGAAGATACTAGGATGTGATGATGTGTCTTTAGAAGATACTAGGATGTGATGATGTGTCTTTAGAAGATACTAGGATGTGATGATGTGTCTTTAGAAGATACTAGGATGTGATGATGTGTCTTTAGAAGATACTAGGATGTGATGATGTGTCTTTAGAAGACAGGGTTCCCAGACATTGCAAAATGAAATTCAAGGACTTTCAAGTACTTTTCCCAGCACTATTTTTCATTAAACATTTTTATTCAATTAACTTTTAAATGCTGTTTTTTTTATTATAGGAAAAAAATCTGATCCAATATTTATGACTTAAAACCAATTAGTTAGACTTTAAATTTAAAAAAAATCCATTTCTTGATTCTGACATTTTTTATCATGGATGAACAAAACGTTCAATACGAATGGTTGATTTTAATTTCAAGGACTTCCAGGCCTTGATTTAAAAAAAAAATCTATCAAGCACTTAAACTCATTCAGCGCCAGGGGTCGCTGTCTACCTTCTGGGTAGAACGCCATCGCTGTAAGTCAATGGGGAGACTGCGAAACGTGCGAGTGCTTAAAATATCTTATATTATAGCTATGGGTCTAATAACACCGTCGATTGTCAGTGAGTTGCTTCTGGTCAACACGCAAAAAACAGATTGTACTTTCATCTGTACATTTCCGTTTTATACCGTTTTGAATATACGAGTATAGTTTGGGTGATTCTTAGTAATCCCAGGAAAAGACACGATAATAGCCCTTTAGTGAAATCCACTTATTATTAGGGTGTCATTTTTCGCCTAATTATCGAATCTTCCTGAAATCAACACTAGATTATCGTTATTATCCTTCCTCATGCACCCATGATGTAATGCAAAAAAAGTAATCCAATTATCTGATCACCATTCCAAATACTGCTCGCGGAGGTCCGTCCCACGTTGTCCGGCAGCGGGGGGGCAGCCTCGTAGATGTATCGTTGTAAACGCTCGTCCTGCCGGAGTATTTAAACCCCACCCGCACGGCTCCGATCGGCCCGGAAAAGAAACGACATAGTTTCTAATGAGTGCAATACCAGCTGGAAGGGGGCGGTATTTGCCCTTTGCGAGCTCAGACCCATTCCCAATGATAACATCAGGCTGGATGGATGAAAAATGTATGGATATAGCTAATAAAAGAAATAACGATTAAAACCAGAGTTTTCTCGTGATTGGCGCTCAACGGTTGGCGAGTTAACCCGACTTTTCTCGTGATTGACGCTGAATGAGTTGAGCACTTCAAGGACCTTGTGCCAACCCTGCCTACCGTGCCACTGGCTGGGAAGACAGGACATGACCACACAACCATTCAAGACGGCACTAGTCAAACCGTTGGAACACAGCCTTTAGGAGCGGCTTTTATGCAGGGTCCTAAAGTCTTAAATTTAATCAGAATTTTAGGCCTTAAAAAGTCTTAAATATGATTTTGATATATATATATACAGAACATAGAAGTGTGAGTGCTCACCTTCACACTTGTGTGTCTTGTCCAGTGTGGGTCAGCAGGTGGTGCTTGAGGTCCCTTGACTCACTGAAGCTCCTCCCACACTGTATACACTGGTAGGGCTTCTCGCCAGTGTGGGTTCGCTTGTGGCGTGTCAGGTGACCTAACTCCCTGAAGCCCCTCCCACACTGATCACACTGGTGGGGCTTCTCGCCAGTGTGGGTTCGCTTGTGGCGCGTCAGGTGACCTGAGTTATTGAAGCTCCTCCCACACTGATCACACTGGTAGGGCTTCTCTCCAGTGTGGGTTCGCTTGTGGCGCTTCAGGCTACCTAACTCACTGAAGCTCCTCCCACACTGATCACACTGGTAGGGCTTCTCTCCAGTGTGGGTCAGCAGGTGTGTCTTCAGGTGCCCCGACTGACTGAAGCTCCTCCCACACTGATCACACTGGTGGGGCTTCTCTCCTGTGTGAGTCAGCTGGAACAGAAAACAAGGAGGGGTCAGACTGTTAGGAGCAGAAAACAAGGAGGGGTCAGACTGCTAGGAGCAGAAAACAAGGAGGGGTCAGACTGTTAGGAGCAGAAAACAAGGAGGGGTCAGACTGCTAGGAGCAGAAAACAAGGAGGGGTCAGACTGTTAGGAGCAGAAAACAAGGAGGGGTCAGACTGCTAGGAGCAGAAAACAAGGAGGGGTCAGACTGCTAGGAGCAGAAAACAAGGAGGGGTCAGACTGCTAGGAGCAGAAAACAAGGAGGGGTCAGACTGCTAGGAGACGAAAACAAGGAGGGGTCAGACTGCTCCGAGCAGCAACCACCACTAGGGGCAGAGTGGGTAATATCTTAAAACAACAGGAAAGAAATAGCTCTCTGAAAGAGACTAGTGGACACACATAGTAAAAGTAGCCAGCTCACGGTGTTCCATGTAGAGAAATAAAACCACAGATGATGGACCTGGACCAGATAACTGCTGGTGATTATGATCATAATATTTCAGATATTGTCAGTAAGCTGAAAGTTATACTGGTAAACTAGTCAGATTCCTAGTCATGGTTGTATTGTATTGTCCTGCGTTGTAAACCCCACATACCTGGAGCTCCAAACAGGATAAAACAATCACTTAAAATTAATTGCAGCTACTATTTGACTAATGACCTTCTTTCATTTCATTACCTGGCAGGGGGGCGGGGCAGACGGGGTCCCAGAGGAGGTGCCTGGTTGAGAGGCTGTGGAGGGGAGGAGCCTCTCTGGGCGGATCTGTCCACTTGTCAGCAGCTGAAAGTACAGATCATGATGCCTCCTCTTCAGGTGCTTGTGGAGGAAGATCTGAGAGGTGAAGCCGTACTGACACTCAGCCGGACATGGAAACACTGGAGACTGGTTCTTCACCCCTGAGAGAGAGAGAGAAAGAGAGAGAGAGAGAGAGAGAGAGAGAGAGAGGAAATGATGTGTAATGAATCAATACAACTACGACGGACAGGAGGATTCTTGTTGGTGGGGTCTATATTATTCCAGACTGGCAAAGGAACCATGTGATTTACAGATCTCTGATGCGTTACACCCCAAATCAGATGAATAGACGTAAGGATAAGGACATGCACACAGACAGACAGACAGATTACCTTCAGTAGAACTCTTCCTGTGCCAAAGTTCCTCGAAGATGATGCCCAGGTGTGCGGCGTACTCGTCCCCGTACCACACCAGCAGCTCCTCTCCTGGAGCCACACGACACCAAGACCGGTAGAAGATCAGGCCACGGTGTTGGAACGCTACCAGGTTTTGTTCCTCCTCATTACGGGCACAGTTCACGTACCTGAGAGAGAGAGAGAGAGAGAGAGAGAGAGAGAGAGAGAGAGAGAGAGAGAGACAGAGAGACAGAGAGACAGAGAGACAGAGAGACAGAGAGACAGAGAGACAGAGAGACAGAGAGACAGAGAGAGAGAGAGAGAGAGACAGAGAGAGAGAGAGATTACTGCTACTACTGTAATTGATAGTCCACAGATAGTGTTTTTTTCAAGACGGACCTTTTTAAAAATCAAAAATCATCATCAAACCTTTATTTGAATAGGCAGGTTAATTAAGAACAAGTTCTTATTTTCAATAACGGCCTATAAAAAATATGCTCAGAGCGTTGCCAGAACTCCGGACCTCAATCTGCTTTAGTCTCACGACTCCCGCGGCTCCGCCACTTGCTCGATTTTGATTGGTCGGTCGAAAAAAGTGACCTTGATGAGCGGCGCTCCTCTCCAAAAGTTTAACTATTTTCAACTTTATGCGCTGGGAGCGCTCCGCCCAAAAACGCTAGCCGCCGAGAGCGCTAAAACGTGAGGCGCTGGGATAAGGAGCGCGCCTGTCGCGTCTTTAGCATAGAAATTTATGACAGAAAGGAGCTGGCAACTCATAAAAAGCTGGCTGTGGACACGGCTCCTTAGTCTGCACCTTTTAAACCACAGAAGAGTTTCCTACCTCATCCAATTGGAATGAGTCGCTCTCTCTGCATCGATGTAGTCGACATGGTGTTTGTCCTTGTTGTCAAAAATCTGATAAGAGAGACAAGACGTTCAACACATTTCACACAGACATCATTCCATAACAGACTCAATACAAAAGAGCACTTGGTTCATGAAGTGTCAACCTTTGAGGAGGGTGGGGGGGGGGATCACATGATATGGGGGACCCTGATGTAAACAAGACTAAAGTCTTTCTCTGGTCTGCATCCCCTTAACAATTGTGTGTATTGAGCCGTACTGTATTGTACCCATTCTGCAATCCGTTAATACAATTTTCAATCGACAATCAATCAAGCACTTTCAGACACATTGGGCCTCATTCAACAATGCTTACCTGTCTGTTAAGACAACAATAAGACTTAGTAGTACTTAATAGTACTTATACTTGTACAATACGTATACGTAGGGCTGGGCGATATAACGATAAATATCGCAATATATTTTAATAATCGATATCGAATATCGAAATAAAAAAAAACGATTTTTTTTAAAATATATATATATATATATTTTTTTTTTTTTGACCTGCAACAGGGCAGTTTTAAAACCAGAGACAGTGGACAGATTTGTCTTTCTTGCCTGCAACTTAAAGTAATGGCTTTGCTTGTCCAAATGACAATACTGACCAAATTGAGATTTATTTTTCTCTTGTCCATTTATTTTGTTTGCTTTCTAATTTAAAATACATTTTGAAACCGTCTGTACACAGTAGGCTATGTGTGCTAGCAGAACTAGACTCCAGTCACGAGTCAGTCCACATGTGCGGTGGTTTGTCCACCAAAAAAGCGCCAAAAGATCGAAAATAAACTAGCAGAGCCAGAACTGTTCAACTCCCCTGAAGCCACAGCCAGCAGAGAAGCCCGTTTACTTTCGCTTTCAAACCAGCTGCAGCCTGAGAACTGGAGTGTGAGGGGATGTAACACTAAAGATGGCGGCAACGACAAAGAATTGCTGCAAAATAAACGTACATCTGTTTAAAAAAAAAAAAAAAAAATTTATACTTATAACAATTTCGATAAGTAAGGGATAATGTATAGCTACGAGGTAAAATAATTGACCTTCACTACGTTTAAAACACCTCGCCGCGGCGGCTCGGTATTTTAAACTCCGTGTCGGTCAATTATTTTGCGACAATGACCGAGTAAAGCTATACATTATCCCGCTTATTACATGGCTAACTTACTAACAATATACCTAATTCATTTGACAAATCGCAGTTGTTCTGTGGCTCCGTCAGCCCAAATAAAGTGATTATTATTATCGCGGGCAGCAGCCTCTGTTCTGGCTCCGCTGTGTTCTGGCTCCGCTCGTCGCTCCACCCCCTGTCATCGCCGGCAGCACTGAAACAGTGTGTGTCAGTGGGCTTGATTGCGAACAGCTGCGCTCTGCGGTCATTATTGAAAATTCTGCGGTCATTATTGAAAAATAATGACCGCAGTCGGGGGGCTGTTGACCAATCACAAGCAAGCATTTCGGCGAATGTGAAAACGCCATGTAATAATTATCGATATCGAGAAATATGATAACATAATCATATTGTTATCGCGATATGATTTTTTTCCATATCGCCCAGCCCTACGTATACGTACTGTATAGTGCGAAATAAATCGTTCCAGCAAAGTAGGCTTTGTCAATACTGAACGACTGCGCTCTTGTCAAGAACCAATCGCGCAGTAGGTTCGGAAATACCGGATCTGTCAGAACGCACGCAATAAGTTATAATAATAATAATTATAATTGTGTCGCCTGTTTTCTTCACACCATGTGCTGCAAAGTGTTCCCTCATCTGCACAGTTAACGTTCTGATGGAGGACGTCACCAGAACCTCTTTTCATGGCGGTTACCACAACAGTTTGAATTGCTTCACTAATTGTGCTGCAAGGAAACAAATCATTACCGCGGCAGCTGCCCTCCCTCCCTCCCTCCCTCCCTCCTCACCATCCATGAGTAGCCGCTCTTGGCAGCCTCCCTCCCTCCCTCCCTCCCTCCTCACCATCCATGAGTAGCCGCTCTTGGCAGCCTCCCCCCTCCCTCCCTCCCTCCTCCACTCCCCCCCTCCCTCCCTCCCCCCTCCCTCCTCACCATCCATGAGTAGCCGCTCTTGGCAGCCTCCCCCCTCCCTCCCCCCTCCACTCCCCCCCTCCCTCCCTCCCTCCCTCCTCCCCCCCCCCCCCCTCCTCCCTCCACTCCCCCCCTCCCTCCCCCCCCCCCTCCCTCCCTCCCTCCTCACCATCCATGAGTAGCCGCTCTTGGCAGCCTCCTCCTCCCCCACCTTGTCTCCCTCATATGGACCGAAGTGTGTTCCTATAGGGAGCTCTGTGTTCCCAGAGTAGAACACACCTAGACCAGCCCCTGGTATTCCAGACCTCTTCACCTGGACAGACACAGACAGGAAGACACACCAGCAGACAGGTTGAGATACAATGGAATGTTATCATTGTTCAGATAAGTTGAGATAAAAAATACACCTTTATTTTAGATCTCGGGAAATCATTAACACTTTGATCGCCAAGGTTAAATTCATAATTTACCATCCCTCGCCAGCCCTATTTAACATGGAGAAGTTCCCCTTCTTTGCAGGGCTATAACTTTTTTAATTCTATTGCTAAATTGCCATTATTATGGCCCATTCAATGTCCTATATCTATTGTTCAGGGTGTAGCAACGTTAAACTTTTTCATTCACATATTCATACTAAAATATGGTCTAAAGTATAAGTATGTTTTTATCGTTTTCTGCAGCTTTCTTCAGAACTTGATTTATAGCCCTAAATGCATTATATTGATGATCAAATACAGTTTGGTAGGAATCTGTGCGAGATAAAAAATTTCAACTGGATGTGCTTCTAGAAGTTTCTATGTATCATCTGATGATGACCGGATGGGCGGGGGATCGTTTATAATTCCGTGGGCAGCGTTAGACGATTCATCCAGAGTGGGTCATATGTTCATCATAGCAGTTTATATGGAACACGTTAGAATATAACGCTGAATCTTACCGTGGCTTCCTCGCGCCGCTGGCAGATGAGCGTGGAACAGAATTTTTTCTATTATGGGATGTAGAAATGCCCGATCCATTATCCAGGTCCAGGTTGTATAATAGTATATACGTCCAAATCATGTTTTTTTTCCGAGTTATTTGCACCGATCGATGTTCACTGTATCAAGACGGAGTCTCTCTAACGATAGCGAGTGGCCGGACCACATATGGATGAGCACTACCGGTTCAAAAGTTAATTTCCGGTTGGCGATCTGCCGATCGGCCACCAGATGGCGCTCTTGAACCGCTAGAGAGTTGAGGAGATCAGCAGTGTGTCTCAGGGCTCCGGAAAGGAAATATGATTTCAATGACAGATTTTTGAAATATTGACATCAAAGACGAATTACGGCGTCTTCGGCAGAATGAGCATGGCTAGGAAAGACGAGTTCCGGCATTTTCGGCGATTAAAGTGTTAAGGGTGGCCCTCGTTTACAATGATACCAAGCTTACAAAAAAACAGACGTGCTGTTGAGATTCAAGCATATTAAAAAAAGGTACAAAAAAACATTAAATAAAGAAAATTATTAAACATTGACTACATACATAGATAAATTGTATGTAATGATAAATGTCATAGTAACTGGTGGGTGAGTCACATGTTTTGGTCAGTAACAGGGCTGAGTGTCTGGTCAGTAACATGGCTGAGTGTCTGGTCAGTAACAGGGCTGAGTGTCTGGTCAGTAACAGGGCTGAGTGTCTGGTCAGTAACAGGGCTGAGTGTCTGGTCAGTAACAGGGCTGAGTGTCTGGTCAGTAACAGGGCTGAGTGTCTGGTCAGTAACATGGCTGAGTGTCTGGTCAGTAACAGGGCTGAGTGTCTGGTCAGTAACAGGGCTGAGTGTCTGGTCAGTAACAGGGCTGAGTGTCTGGTCAGTAACATGGCTGAGTGTCTGGTCAGTAACAGGGCTGAGTGTCTGGTCAGTAACAGAGCAGAGTGTCTGGTCAGTAACAGGGCTGAGTGTCTGGTCAGTAACATGGCTGAGTGTCTGGTCAGTAACAGGGCTGAGTGTCTGGTCAGTAACATGGCTGAGTGTCTGGTCAGTAACATGGCTGAGTGTCTGGTCAGTAACATGGCTGAGTGTCTGGTCAGTAACATGGCTGAGTGTCTGGTCAGTAACATGGCTGAGTGTCTGGTCAGTAACATGGCTGAGTGTCTGGTCAGTAACAGGGCTGAGTGTCTGGTCAGTAACATGGCTGAGTGTCTGGTCAGTAACAGGGCTGAGTGTCTGGTCAGTAACAGGGCTGAGTGTCTGGTCAGTAACATGGTCTCCCAGTCCCTCCACTCTGCAGTAAACACAAAATAAATGTTCCGGTATCCCATTCTCACTTTATCCAACCAGGAGGCGTGAATATTAAAGGCAACCAACTTGTGTTCGGCTTTTCTCTGATTGGCCGCGCCGCGCCCCCCCCGCACCCACGCGCAGGCAAGCGGCAGTCGTCCCACGTCCCAAATGAAATCCAAGGAGCAAGCGAGCGGCAGCGCGGGCAACCAACTTGTGTACCAACGCACTTGTGTTGGGCTGCTGTTCCAACGCACTTGTGTTCAGCTGCGGTAGCAGTGGAGCGCTATGAAATGCGCTGAACTAGAAAGCGTAACGTTATTATGTTTCGCGTTTTTAACAACCAACTACCAGATTCACTCGTGTATAAACAAAGCCCATACAGTTATGAAATGCGCTGAACTAGAAAGCGTAACGTTATTATGTTTCGGGTTTTATTATGTTTCGCGTTTTTAACAACCAACTACCAGATTCACTCGTGTATAAACAAAGCCCATACAGTTATGAAATGCGCTGAACTAGAAAGCGTAACGTTATTATGTTTCGCGTTTTTAACAACCAACTACCAGATTCACTCGTGTATAAACAAAGCCCATACAGTTATGAAATGCGCTGAACTAGAAGGGTAACGTTATTATGTTTCGCGTTCCATTGATTAACGCCATTACCTGCTGTGCTGTAGGAAGCAGAGGTACAGTAAGTTACAGTAGGTGTAGGTTACATGTTTAATCAAAGCCCATACAATTTTTTAGATGAATGATTGTGGATATAATATAGAAACACATCATTATGATATTGTCAAATGGCGCAAAATACAATGGTGAGTGAGAAATATATCTCTAGTGATAAAACCCAGTGCTCTATGTCTCTATGATACACAGCGTGGATGGGCTTTCAGAGGGAGAGGCATGACTTCGCGACAGCCATATTAGACACTCACTGTACATCAGTGTGGAACTGTAACGTTATGTTATTTTGCCCGTGGAGGCTGCTGAGCCTGAAGCGCCAGCGGGGCGACGCGGTGGTTTATCCCCGGCTTCCGTGCGCCGCCCGCGGCTTGACTCGGTTCAGCTCCAGCAGCAGCAGCGGCCGTTCCTCCGTTGTAGAAGCCCTTCAATGACAGCGCTCTCATATTTTGCGAATGCATAAACTATATCTTAAATTATGGCTATGTGTCTAATATGGCTGTCGCTTATCAATGACTTCGCGACAGCCATATTAGACACAGCCATAATTTAAGATATAGTTTATGCATTCGCAAATATGAGAGCTCTGTCATTGAAGTGGGTGGTGGCAGCATTACTAACAGTAGCGATTTTTATTGTTTTGTCATGACCAAACATAATCCCAACATAGATAGGAGGTGTACTGTATGTCAAATGTCGGTCATGTGGTGGAAGAGTTTAGTACAGTCACACAACAGAACACCGCTGTAGTACAGTCACACAACAGAACACCGCTGGTTCAACCAGCGCTTCTGCCGCAAGGGCGTGTGCTAGTGGATTGATTGGCCGTGTGGCCAATCAGAGAAACGCTGAACGAAAAGCTGAACACAAGTTGGTTGCCTTTAATATTCACGCAACCAGGAGAGAGAACTCCACACTGCAAAAGTGGTCCGACACAAATAAGAAATAAAAACAAGTACGTGCTTGAAACAAGTAAAAGAAGAATATCTAGGGTTCTCTCTCCTGATTGGATAAAGTGGGAAGGGATACCAGAAAATGTAGTTTGTGTTTTACTGCAATTTACCTAAAGATAATCTAAAGGAAACAATACCTGGAGGTCTGGAGGGAGAGTCTTCTTGGCCCTGTCTCGCACTCCTGGAGCCACCTCCACGTCAGGGTAGAAGACTGGAGGACCATGGTCATCACACTGGTGGAGGTAGAACTCCTTACACGCGTAACAATCTACACAGACAGATAGACAGAGAGAACATGAAAAAGAGACGGAGACATAAGGAGAGAGAGAGATAGTCAGTCAATACATAAATATATATTTTTTATCCACTTTTTCTCCCATCCCAATTTAGCCGTGCCAATTCTCCCCTCCCCTGTCTTGAACGTTGCTCGCATATGCCCCCCACTGGCCGGTTGTAGGGAGGATAGAAGCCTTGCGTCACGTGTCCCCTCCGATACACGAGGAGGCAGCCTGTCACATCTTTTCACCTGCCAGCGCGGACTCTCATTTTGGCGAGGTGTAACGTGTGGGAGGCTCACACTACCCGCCATTTACCTGTCTCTGCTGTGCAGGTGTCCCCCAACCGACCTGTAGGAGTCGCTGTCCACAACGTCCAGATTACCACCCATCGACTTCCACCCGCTAACTCTGCCAATTGAGTTAGTATGACGGCTGGCCCAAGCCGGAGGCAACGCCGACAACCAGAGTCGAACCCGGTGTCTCTTGCGTTGATGGCGAGCGCAATGTCCGCTGCGCCACCAGCCGCCCGTCAATACATAAATATTAAAAGGAAGAGAGCAAATAGAACTAATGCTGTTCAGCTGCTGATATGTTGTAGGGCTGCACGATTTTGGGAAATAATCTAATTGCGATTTTTCTGACAGATATTGCGATTGAGATAAAATTTGCGATTATAATAATATAAGCAGCCCCACAGAGGTTTATTGTAAAATGCGGCTTGCATCTGGCCTACGCAGTGGGCCTTTTCGGGACACGAGCCTGAAAATGTTTCTTTTTACCTGGGAATCGATACCGGTGCCCAACGGTACCTTTTCTTCTGTACTTTACTCTCCCTCTCTGAAGTCTAAACTTCACAACACACAATCTAAAACCCCTTACCTCCCTCTCCCAAACCGATCTTGTATCTCAAGGGACTTCCTGGTTAAACACTTTTTTTTTAAGTAACCTTTTTTTGTGATTTGATAATTGCATCATTTCAAATCGTGATTTCGATTAAAAATCGATTAATCGTGCAGCCCTAATTGACACTTTAATTCACGGTAGATTAAAAACACGTTTGTTTTATAATGCTCACTCTCAGCAGGAGGATACCGCCCGTGTTGTTGATAATTACTAGCAGCCCTAGTCTCTATATGTGAGAGGTCTATCTTAGGGCTGGGCGATAAAACGATAACGATAGATATTGCGATAAATTATTTCCTCGAAATAAACATGAAACGTGGTCGCAAAGTTTCGATATATCGATTTTCCAAGTTTGGCTCCGCTCAGCCTCGGCTCAACACTCACTAACAACCAACGTTACGTGATGACGTGACGTGCTTACGCACCACAGCTCCAGATGCGCCACTGTTTTGGTTTAGGACTCAAGGCTGGCGCTAGGATAATTAGCTTGCACAGCTCTATGTTATATATTTACGTGCCGTGTATGCGTGTGACGTGAATTCTGATGCCACGGTTATAGTAGTGTGGTATACGGTGGACGTCGTTGCAATGTATTCTGGCGGAACAGAGTATTTTAGGGATATTTAGGACATTTGGATACATGCGTGGCTAGGATAATTAGCTTGCACGGCGCGATTTTATATATTTACGTGCAGAGTATGCATGTGGCGTGAATTCTGATGCAACGGTTATAGTAGTGTGTGGTATACGGTGGACGTCGTTGCAATTTATTGGGGCGGAACAGAGTATTTTAGGGATATTTACTAGTACATTGTCATGGGATTGTCTCGCTCTGGCTAACTGCTAACGTGCGCGGACTGATGACGACATCAACTCGAGACATTCGCAGCAGAAAAACAAGTCCATCGGCGCCGGGCATAATAAGTTAATTAAACTTGACAGACATTATATCGACGATAATTATCGATATCGAGTTATATGAAAATAATTTTATCACGATAACGTTTTTGGCCATATCGCTCAGCCCTAGTCTATCTCTCTGCCTAGTCTCTATATGTGAGAGGTCTATCTCTCTGCCTAGTCTCTATATGTGAGAGGTCTATCTCTCTGCCTAGTCTCTATATGTGAGAGGTCTATCTCTCTGCCTAGTCTCCATCAGTGAGAGGTCCATCTCTCTGCCTAGTCTCTATATGTGAGAGGTCTATCTCTCTGCCTAGTCTCTATATGTGAGAGGTCTATCTCTCTGCCTAGTCTCTATATGTGAGAGGTCTATCTCTCTGCCTAGTCTCTATGTGAGAGGTCCATCTCTCTGCCTAGTCTCTATATGTGAGAGGTCTATCTCTCTGCCTAGTCTCTATATGTGAGAGGTCTATCTCTCTGCCTAGTCTCTATATGTGAGAGGTCTATCTCTCTGCCTAGTCTCTATATGTGAGAGGTCTATCTCTCTGCCTAGTCTCTATATGTGAGAGGTCTATCTCTGTGCCTAGTCTCTATATGTGAGAGGTCTATCTCTCTGCCTAGTCTCTATATGTGAGAGGTCTATCTCTCTGCCTAGTCTATATATGCGAGAGGTCTATCTCTCTGCCGTTTCGATGACATTTTGAAAACATTCTAGGCTGATGGCGAGCGGAATGAAACAATACACGTCTTCTAGTTTTTATATAGTTCGATACTGAAACGCTGTTGAATGTGTTGCTGTCTGTCTTGGCCAGGACACTCTTGAAAGAGATTTTTAATCTCAATGTTAAATAAATAAATAGAATATACCAGGTTATACTTACAGAAATAGTGATCATCCTCTGGAAGCTCCGGTTCTTCATAACTGACCCTCGGAAGGTTCCTCAAATTCCTCCCTCTTGTATAACCCTGATCCTCCCCTGATAGGATGGGTGTAGCTGGCTCACCTCTCTGCTGCTGCTGCTGTGAGAGAGAGAGAGAGAGAGAGAGAGAGAGCGATAGAGAGTGAGAGAGAGATAGTCCGTTAAGTCAGGACATAACAACATCCCATAATTCTGACTGAATTCGGTCGTTAAAGAATCGTAAAGAGTAGGGGGTTCCCCGACGTTGCTGGGCAAATTCCCAATCAGGTCTCCGACATCAAGGCCTCCTAATCATCCCTTCCCCTTAATTGGCCGATATCATTCCCTGTCTCCTGAGCCGTTCAGCCATTGTGTAGTGTGATGTGTGCCGGGTGCCAGTGTATGGTAGTCATTGTGTAGTGTGATGTGTGCCAGTGTATGGTAGTCAGTGTAGTGTGATGTGTGCCGGGTGCCAGTGTATGGTAGTCATTGTGTAGTGTGATGTGTGCCGGGTGCCAGTGTATGGCAGCCATTGAGCCTGCGTAGCCCAAGGTTGGGCGCTACCAGTGGTGGTGAAGGAGGCAATTTCCCTTACCCTATGTTGTAAAGTGCTTAGAGTATGAGAAAAGAGCTATATAAATGTAATGAATTATAATTAGATCTTATATTAAAGGGATAGGTCTGATTTTTGGAAACCTAGCCCTATGTCTTACCAATGAAGATTAGGGCTGGGCGATGTGGCCCAAGTTCCATATCACCATATTTTTCTGTTTTGATGGTATAACAGTATTTGGCTGCATTTAGTTTTCCAGTACACATTTGGCTGTGATATGACATATTGTTTATGTTGTTATTGTAATACACTTGTCCTGGCGCTATTTAATTCAAAATAGTCTATTTGTTGTCCATCAGCAATATAAAACTGTTATACATATAACTGTGTAGAGTCAATGCAGACCTGAGTAGCAGACTGTGCAGCAGAATTCCTTCCGGCTGACCTCTTGACCTTGACAGGGGCTCTCACCATAGGACCTGTTAATATTATAGGAATCATATTGTAGCATATATCATATCATATTACATCATAGATCATACATAATATCATATATCATATCATTACATCATATATCATACATAATATCATATTGTAGCATATATCATACTACATCATATCACATATGTTATATGCTACGATATATACTATCACAATAGGGCTGCAACGATGAGTCAACGTCGTCGACCGTGACATTTCATCTATTTGCATATTCCTGACCGACGCATCGTAGTTACTTATATGCTGTCTTCAAAGTTCAAAGTCATAACATGCACAACATGGCATCTAACGAGTAAATATAAATAACTTAAACGAGTTAGTGACTCTGCTAGGATTCCAGTGTTTCACTTGCATTGGACTCGAGTTTACATCTTGACGTCCACTCCAGCTGCAAGGGTGAGAATGGGAGGGGCTGAGTCTGAGACCCCCCCACCCCCTTTCTGTATGTTCAATGATTTGAAGTAGCCAAACTTTACACTATAAAAACGAACTGGATAGTTGATGATAATAAATATTTCACTTCATTAGCAGAAATATTCTAAAATCATTAAAGTGGAGATGAAGCAGTGAACAATGTGATCCTAGTTTGTTTGTTGTGTACCTTGTGTAAGACAGGGTTCTATAATCAAATGTGAAATCTATCTTATTTGTCTGAAAAATATAATATAATATCCCTGTTTTCAACATGGGCGCCGCCCTTTTGTTGCTGACGTCATGGCTGACGTCATGGGGCTTGTTTGGTGTATTACTGCTGGTTAGCTGCCTATAGTGAATGGGTCAGTCACTGTAAATAAAATGTTGCCTACAAAACAGGCAACAAAACCGCGGTGGTTCTGTTTGTATTGCTCCTGGCTGTTCAAACTAATTTTACCATGTGAGAGAGGAAAGTTGGTTAATTTCCACAAACTACCAGTGAAAAAAACAGTGTTGTTGGCATGTTGGCTCAGGCTGGCTGCACTCAGGCGGCGTGATCAGCCTGTTGGACAGGGAATGGAGATCCCCAGAGAACACTTCATTGTCTCGGATTATGTTGTTGGGGGTGGAAGGTTTGTCCAGAAGACCACTAATCAGCTGAAGCCTGATGCGGTTCCCTCGGTCTTCGACAGACAGACCGGCGTTAGCTCTCGGGAGCGATGGCTAGCTAGTAGCACCAGCCGGGGACCGGCGTTAGCTCTCGGGAGCGATGGCTAGCTAGTAGCACCAGCCGGGGACCGGCGTTAGCAACCGGGAGAGTCGGAGCATTCAGCCTGCTGGCTACCTAGATCCACTTCAACCAGCCGAGCGTCGGGAGCTCCAGCAGCTTGTCGATGTGCTAATAGCCTGGAGCCAGCTACCGTTAGCTTGCCGAGGCTCCAGCACACCGACAAGCTGTGTAGCCAGCTACCGTTAGCTTGCCGAGGCTATTAGCACACCGACAAGCTGTGTAGCCAGCAGGCTGAATGCTCCGCGACGCTGGTTGAAGTGGATCTAGGTAGCCAGCAGGCTGAATGCTCCGCGACGCTCCCGGTTGCTAACGCCGGTCCCCGGCTGGTGCTACTAGCTAGTCATCGCTCCCGAGAGCTAACGCCGGTCTGTCTGTCGAAGACCGAGGGAACCGCATCAGGCTTCAGCTGATTAGTGGTCTTCTGGACAAACCTTCCACCCCCAACAACATAATCCGAGGCAATGAAGTGTTCTCTGGGGATCTCCATTCCCTGTCCAACAGGCTGATCACGCCGCCTGAGTGCAGCCAGCCTGAGCCAACATGCCAACAACACTGTTTTTTTCACTGGTAGTTTGTGGAAATTAACCAACTTTCCTCTCTCTCACATGGTAAAATTAGTTTGAACAGCCAGGAGCAATACAAACAGAACCACCGCGGTCCCGTTGTTTTGTAGGCAACATTTTATTTACTGACTGACCCATTCACTATAGGCAGCTAACCAGCAGTGTATACACCAAACAAGCCCCATGACGTCAGCAACAAAATGGCCACGCCCATAATGATAAATGCTTCAAAAATGCACATAACAAATCGTTTTTTCTTAGAAACTGCTTATTTTTATAACGTGATTTTTTTCTGTGGCTTATCTAAATACTAATGTGATGCTATGAATATGTATTTATCGCACTGCTTCATCTCCACTTTAAGTCTGCTATAAACTATTCTCCCTGTGTGTGTAAATGTACTATAGGCTACTCTTTTTGATTAGGCTAATTAGCTTTAACAATGTTATTATGGGTTCTCTCTCCACATTGTATTCACCATGCTGTCTCTCCAGATGGGGGGTCCAGTCTTCCTCCTCCCCTGAAGACTCAGGTACAGGAAGCATCACCCTGTGGGACTTAGCCATGAAGGCTGGGGGTTTAGACTCGAATCCTGAGATAGAAAGACAGACAGAGGGACTGAGGGCTGCAGGAGAGACAGACAGAAGCCTAAAGTCACATTTAAAGGTCAAAGTGTTGCCGATACTTTGCCAAAGGTGTGTCGTGTGGAGGAGCAGGGAAGTGCACAGGACTTTAGAGGGGCAGGTGCTCAAAGGCTAAAACATTTACATTTACATTTAGCTGACGCTTTTATCCAAAGCGACTTACAAGTTCTGTACGACAAGCCATCAGGAAGGGCACAACTCTATCAGCTGAGTAACAATGTTCATCAAAGTGTTGAGTGCTACAGTGTAGGTTAGTTTATTAGGACAAGTGCATGACAGTATGGTTAGTTAGGGTTAGATCTTTTTTTTTTTTTTTTTTTTTTTTAAAGGGCACTATACCTTTGTGTGTTTCAACCGAGCGAGCGAAGCGCCCAAGCCCGATTTTTAAGGGCCCTTTTCGGGCGGGGGGCCCCCTTTTTATGGTTTTTGGGCGCCTTGTGATGTTTTTTGGGGGGGTTTTGTTGATCAAATATTTAACTATAATAATCAGTGCAGGAGCTCACTTATCCTTGATAGACACTTTTATCACCGACTTAAAAGGCCCATACATCTCCATAAATGTTCAGGGGGGAGGGAATAAGTGCTTACCCTACAGACCCCAAGAAGTGCTGTATATTCTGTATTGTTTAATATAAATGCATTTTTTTATTCCAATCCCGATTTGTATTTGAGATTCCCAAATCCCATCGGACTTGACTTCTTCGTGTCCCTCAATGAGTGTAATACCAGCCAGGGAACAAACTTAACTTTTTGACTTACTTTTAGATTTTTAAAAGTACCAGCCGGGCATTTTTTACCAGCCAAAAATTATAAATAGCTTTTTAGTATATCGCCATGTGTTATTATTACATATAATACTCATATGCTATTTTCAATTAATATCATAAACATATGTGCACTAAACTCAGCAAAAATGTCAAACAACCCCCCCCCCCCGCACAACTAAGGGATAGTGAAATTATCTTTTATACCCCCCTGTTTATGTTTATGTTATGTCTATTATGCCTTACTCTTGTTTTTATATTTAATACTGTGATTAGGACTGTTTTTATGATCTAGGACTGTGTGACGGCTAGCACCTAGGGCTGCATTTAAAATGTCGTTGTAACACTGTAACAATGACAATAAAGATCATTCATTCTATAATAATATTGTTACTATAACAACTATTAATACCTAGGGATCTCAGAAACAAGTGGTTCTCCTTCACTTGATGGTAGCGTTGCTTCTCCGCTGTACAGAGGCCGGTCCACTCAGTCACGGTGAAGTACCGCCTGATATCTTCAACGTCCTTCTACAAGGAGAGAGAGAGAGAGAGAGAGAGAGAGAGAGAGAGAGAGAGAGAGAGAGAGAGAGAGAGAGGGAGAGAGAGAGAGAGAGAGAGAGAGAGAGAGAGGAGAGAGAGAGAGAGAGAGAGAGAGAGGGAGAGAGGGAGAGAGAGAGAGGGAGAGAGAGAGAGAGAGAGAGAGGGAGAGAGGGGAGAGAGAGAGAGGGAGGGAGAGAGGGAGGGAGAGAGAGAGGGAGAGAGAGAGAGAGAGAGGGAGAGAGAGAGAGGGAGAGAGGCAATGTGTGTTTGTGTGAGACAGAGAAAGAGTGTGTGAGAGAGAGAGAGAGAGAGAGAGGGAAGGAAAGAAAAGAGTGTGTGTGTGTGAGGTTTGATTGATTGAAAACTTTATTTAACAGATTGCAGAATGGGTACAGTACGGCTCAATACACACAATTGTTAAGGGGATGCAGACCAGAGAAAGACTTTCGTCTCGTTTACATCAGGGTCCCCCATTTTCAATTCATAATGACATTTATGACAAACATGACATACAGGTATACAGTACTGTTACATTTGTGACATACAAGATATGCAAATATACAGTACTGTTAAACAGAGATCCTAACAGAAAATATATACATACGAGGCGGAGGAAACTGTACATTGGGAGGGGGTGGGTGGGTGTGAGGGGGGGTTTGGACATTTACGGGGGCCAGTTTCGAATTGCAGGTAAAGAAAGAGAGCATTAAATTGTTAATGTGTAATGACATCAGTGATAGTATTTTATGCCGGGATCAGACTACACAATACAGTCTTTTGGGCGGCTAGGTGGTGCAGTGGGCAAGGCACTCACCACCAATGCTGGAGATGCTGGGTTCGAGCCCAGCTCTCCACATTGTTTTCAGTTTGGCTGGTCGTCCGTACTAATACAATTGGCAGTATTAGGGGGAGGGAAAACTGAGGGGTGGGGATCGGACGTTGTGGACAGCGACTCCTACAAACTGGTCAGACTACTACTTGACCTGAACCCCAGAACCCACCTCACCCCTGCCCACTTTGTCGTCTACTCTAAGCCATCCTAGGTTGTCAGAGTACAGCAACTTGCAATGGGCCTGGTCCAGGGCTGTACGGTGCGAGATATATGTCGCACGTGCGACACTGACGTCAGTCTGTGCGATGAATGAATTGACTTCACTAGCACGGGTGCGATGGCCCGTGGCCAAGCAAAAAAAAAAAAAAAAAAAGTGTGACGTATATAAATGGACCACAGCGCCACGCTATCCACTTGGTATTTGTAGTCTCGTGCGATTAAAAACAATGTCCCGTCTCGCGTAGAGTCCATATCAAAACACCAAATCCCATAATCCCTAGCGAACAATATCCCCGCGAGCCAGCAGCCAGGTGCGAGCTCAATGTACAGTGACTGAGACAGTTTCTGACAAGATGAAGCGCTTTTTTAAGGTTTTAAATCCAAAAGAAGTACAAAACCCCAAACGAGCCAGAGAGGGACCACCGTTAATAGAAACGAGACAGGAGAAGGAGAAGATTAAGGTTTACAGATATAACGCGGAGTGGAAAAATTACTTTCCGTGGCTAATTTTTAACGAGGAAGAGCAGCTATTGTTCTGTCACTGGTGCCGAGAGGCTCCCGAAAAGATTAGATCAGAAAATCCATATGTCGTGGGTAACAATATCCTAAAAAGGGATAATGTTAGCAAGCATAATACGTCCCATCGACACATTCTTGCCCGGGATGCATTCAACTCTAAACACAACCCCGAGCGGGCCGGGACCCTATTGCACTCACTGACTAAACAGGCAACCAGAGCGGATGATGCTGATCTGCGCGAGGTGAAGCTGAAGATGAATGTGGCATATTGCATCGCCAAGGAAGAAATACCGTTCACAAAATTTAAGCCACCAATTTTACTGTGTAAAAAGAACGGAGCCGATATAACTCCATCGTATGACAACCACGTCCGATGTGGAGAGATGGTCAAGACAATAGCAAATGAAATGAAGTCGGACCTGGTGGATGAAATTGGAGGAAGCCGCTACCTGTCCGTGATGATTGATGGGGACACTGACGCTTCAAACAAAGAATGCGAGATGGTCTACATTCGGATTATCAAAAATGGAAAACCAGTGAACAAACTGATCGGCCAACAGGAGCTAGAGCATGCCCATGCATTAGGTGAGTAGACACTATGACGTTTTTCAATACTTAAATACTGGCTACTTAAATTCCCCTCCGGGATCAATAAAGTATTAATTATCTATCTAATAACGAGACAATATGCAAATAAGGTAATAATAATTCATTTTATTTATAAAGCACTTTTCATTCATGCAGAGTTCCTTGTATTTCTGATTAAGTGTGTGTGCGTGTGTGTGTGTGTGCGTGTGCGTGCATGGATCTCATTCAAGGAACACTACAAGTAGGGATGCCCCGATCACGTTTTTTGCCACAGATACCGATCACCGATCGTCGTGAGCCATATCGGCCGATACCGATCCGATACCGATCGTTTTTGATTAAAAGAAATTAAATTTTATTTTATATAAAAACTTTTTTTTTTTTTTTTTTTATAAAATATATATATTATATAATTAGACTTGTACTTGTATTATCTGCGAGATATCGCCACCACGCAACAAGCTCCACTGTCTGTGTACTCTAGTAGCCTCCAGCTACGGCCAGGATTCTCCGGAGCTGCAGCTGGAGCCTCGAGCTACGGCAAGGATTCTCCGGCGCTGCAGCTGGACCCAGGCTGGACCCTAGTATTGGTTTAACGTTAAATCACATTCACAAGCCCTCAGCTCCAATACACATCGAATCAGTGTTATAAGACATTGATATCAGGAGCTATCTGTGGCTACTGCTAGCCGGATATATAACGTTAATACAACGCCTCAGTGAATTATTTAGTTCAATGGGACATTTCGTTTTGAACAGTGACCTAGCTTGCGCTAACGTAACGTGAGCTAACAGCTAACAGCTAACAGGTATCATACACTCTACTAGACTTTGTGGAGCGTTTGTTGATGTCAGGAGCTATCGGTAGCTGGTCGGCTAGATACCGTTCGGTTAGACAATGCCTCATCATGTATTAAACTAAAAGTGAATAGTTGACTGGGTCATTTTGTAACTGTAGCTAAGCTAACGTTAGCTCAGGGAGACGCCGACACCCCGTCCTCCCGTGTTTACATGCGTGCGGGAGGGGCTGGACTCGAGAGCAGACACCGCACCACCGGTGTCTGAGACAGAACTCAGCGACAGCGAATGAGATCGGGTTTGACGATCGGTGAAAATAAAACATTATCACAGATCACCGATCGCATATTTATACTGATTATCGGCCGATATCGATCGGGGGCCGATCGATCGGGGCATCCCTAACTACAAGCCACCAAGACTGCTTTTGAGCAGCTGGGACAGGAGACCGGATGGATGAAAAAGCTCGTTGGCTTCGGAGCAGATGGAGCTGCGGTGAATATGGGACATCGTGGAGGTGTCATTGCCCTGCTCAAAGAAGAGGTCGGGGAGCATGTCATTCCGTGGCACTGCATGCCTCACAGGTACATTTGATACATTGAATGTGATCCAACTGTACATAAAATCAAGAATTGGTATAATTTCATGATTGATTCTTGTTAAATCATCCTCATCAGAACAGTAATATTTTTCCTCTCTAATTAGGCTAAAGACTACATGGTAAATTGTATTATAGAAACATTCAGACTTTGAAGCGCCACACCACTTGTTTTTTTAATCAAACCTACTTTTACACTGTCATTCATTTAGATTGGAATTGGCCATGCTGACAGTCCAAAAAAAGGAGCCAATGGTAGCTAAACTCTATGACCTCCTCCACCTGCTGTGGAAAACATACCACTATAGCCCAAAATCTCAGAGGGAGCTGCAGGCAGTGGGCAACATGCTGGGAGTCAATATCAGTAACCCTTCCAGCGTCAAAGGCACACGCTGGCTTCCTCATATTGAGCGTGCATTGCATGCACTTCTCAAACCAGGACAGGATGAACAGGACAGCGGCCAATATGCTGCAACCCTGCAGCACATGACCCACCTGGCTGCATCCTCTCCCTCTGCTGAGGTGAAAGGAAGGGCTAAGAAGGTAATGTATTTCAAAATAAATGCTTGCTTCGGGTTGCTGAATCTTTTCTTAACCATGTTGTTTCTAGAAATAATGTAATTTTCTGCAATCTCTGAAATTATTTTTTAGGTCAAGTGTGAGATGGAACGTGCAGAGTTCTGCGCCTTCAGCCACTTCATGGCTGACGTGTTTGCAGAACTAGGGAGCCTCAGCCGGATCCTTCAGGCAAACGACTTGATCCTACCAAAGGCTTCTGCTGAGCTAAAGAGAACAGTGTCTGAACTGGAAGGGATGAAGTTGAGGCACAAGCCAGGAGGGATGTTGGAGAGGTTTCTGAGCAGTCACTCTGAGGGAGAGAGTGTTACCTTTCAGGTGTGATACAATAGCAAATACAAGAACATATTTAGAAAATAATCTTTTCAGTTGTTATTGGTATTTCAATTTTAACATTAACATGCTTTTCAGGGCATGGAGCTGAAAGGGCAAGTTTCCTTGACGGATGCCGGTGTTTTCAGTAATCTGCATGTGGCAGCAGCTGTTGACATGGCAGTCGAGGAGATCAGATCACGCTTCAGCTGCGTGATGAGTCAGTCAGGGGAAGGTGTAGTCGACTGCTTCAAAATTTAACCATGACGCATGGCCAGAGAGTCGAGCTGCACTACTGGACTACGGCAGGGCAGAGGTTCAGTCTCTTCTCCAACACTTTGCAGAACTTCTCAGAAAGTGAGTAGATAGGCCAATATTGCAAATTCTCATTTTAGTAAGAGGTATGACCAATATTTATTTTAATGAATCTATAACATGTTCAATGTTTTAAGTTTCACACATTTCGTATATGTCTAAATGTTTCTACACCTTATTTCTCCCCTAATCTCTCTCCCTGTATCTCTATTGACACCTAGTGGTGGATGCCAGTCGGAGCAGGTCCTTCAGGAATGGCAGCAGCTGAAGACTCTCATCAGTACAACTTTTGCAGACAAGTCATACCTAGGGCTGTGGCAGACACTGCTCACCAAGGAGCCATATCGTTCAGACTTTAAGGTTTGTAATATTTAATATTCTTCAGAATGTACAAAGTCATGTGTACTCTACAGAATAAATTAATTGAGTTTTACTCCTTTTTATTTTTTATTTCAGAACTTCCTGCACTTGGCTGAAATACTGCTTGTGATGCCGATCTCCTCCGCTCAGTGTGAGCGTGGATTTTCAGCCCAAAACCGGATTAAGAACAGTACCCGCAGCAGCCTCCATGTCTCCACTGCTGAACACTTGATCCGCATCAGCACGGAAGGCTGTCCATTGGAGCTGTTCAACCCTAGCAATGTAGCAGCAAAATGGTTGGCGTCTTCCAAGAGGGCCAGGAGGCCAAATCTGAAAAAGTGGCCAGCAGACATGCTGGAACTGTGACACACATGCATGCACGCACACACACACACACTTGAATAATTATAATAATAATAATAATAATAGATTTATTTATTTGGTTCCACAAATATGTACACAGGTGTTTGTATGTATTATATCTATTTGTTATGTTGGTTTCTAGTTGTTTCTAGGTTGGTTTCTAGCTTTCCCTGTAATCCACACCAGCGCTGCCTGGTCTCAGACTGCTTCTGTTATATCAGTTATATGGTTATGTCCTTGTTTTTTTGTTTTACAGATTATGGGCAAATAAAGAAAGAATTTGTCTGAAAAGCATTTCTTGTTAAAGTTTGGATTTTGTGTGCCCTGTATGCAAGATTCATGTCCCTTGCCAGTCACATACCTATTTAAGTAATGAACTGCACTACTTGTGGTTGTTTTAGAGATTTTAGAGACGTTTTATACTCGTGCTACAAGATTTTGGCCTGTGCTACAAAACTATCAACCTCTGTAGCACCAGTGCTATGTGCAAAAAAAGTTAACGTACAGCCCTGGCCTGTTCTACAAGATACACTATACGACCGGGGTGCCCATGTACATGTCAAAATACTTCCCAAAGGTCAGTGAATACCACAACCACTACACCAGAGGAAGCTCAACAAATCATGTTAAACCCAGATTCGGCTCAAACAAGGGACTAAACACGTTTCGCAATTATGCCACAACAATGTGGAACGCCCTACCCAAAGCTGTAAAGGAATGTGAATCCCTGCCCACATTCAAAACCGCTCTTAAAGAGCACCTACGGGAGGCTGCAATTCGAAACTGGCCACCGTAAATGCCCAAAACCCCCACCACCTCCTAATAGACAGTCTCCTCCCCACCGCATATATATATTCCCTCCCCGCAGTATGTATATTTCTCTCCCACCCACCCACCCCCCCCTAATGTACAGTCCCCTCCCCATCATATGTATATACTCTGTCAGGATCTAGGGGTAACAGTACTGTGTATTGGAATACCGTTTATGTCACAAATGTATCAGTACTAAATACCTATATGTCCCTATGCCATAAATGTCATGCATGTTGTGTATGTCATAAATGTCTATATGAATTGAAAATGGGGGACCCTGATGGAAACAAGACAAACGTCTTTCTCAGGTCTGCATCCCCTTAACAATTGTATGTATTGAGCCGTACTGTATTGTACCCATTCTGCAATCTGTTAAATAAAGTTTATTCATTCCTTCATTCGGTTGGTGCGCCTGCGCAGTAGAATCAAGAAGCGACGGGGGCGGTGCCCCTCCAAAGCGCAGACCCCTGAAAGACCGCGCTGCGCAGGTGAAAATATGCGACGGCTGCTACCTCGAGTATCGGAGGGGACTCGTGCTATGTATGACTTCGTCCACATTGCAGCCGGCTTGTGGGAGGCAAGAAACAGCGTTCGAGACAGGGGAGGGTTGAATTGGACGACACGAAATTGGGATGGGAGAAAAAGTGGATAAAAACATACCACAAAGCGCTTCAGGCTCCACAACCAGGCAGGGCCAGGACGGGCCAACTGCCGTGGACTGGAGAAGCTGGGTTGTGGACTGTAACCAATTAATTTAATTATTTAACAACATCATGATTGTACTGGTTTCTTTTTCTTTACCACTTTTAGCTCCATTTTATCTATTTCTATCCCTATGTATTTGTCCATCTTGTTTTTAACACATACTAATAAGTGTATGTTATGTATTACCGGTAACTGTTTTTACTGTTTTTAAATTGCAGTTATGCTGTAAAGGACATCTGAATCTCCCCTCGGGGATAAATAAAGGTTTTCAATAAACAATTCAATGAATAACTGCCAAAAGCTAAATTGTTTGACATTTTGAAATTAGCAGGCTGATGTGAATTAAACATAAAATGAAAGTATAAGACCATTGCATGTGTTATATTCGCCTGAGGCTGAAGCAAAAAGCAACACTGACCATTTTGCACACAAGAATTTCCATTACCCAACAAAAAATTACCAACCTCTGATTGAACATAGCCACAACACTGGTTAATAAACTACCCTCCCACTCTGGGCATTTTGGAGTAGAACACATCCTAGCCTACTACAAAAATCTAGGGGTTCGCAAAGACTACTTCAAACTAGAAATGGTAACAACAGATGAGGTGTTCAAAAAACTGAGTGCCCTCCAACCTAACAAGGCCACTGGCCATGACAACATCCCCTCCAAATTCCTCAGAGACTCAGCAGCCGCCATCACCCCAGTCATCACACACATAATAAACCTCTCCATAAAACAGGGACACGTACCCAAAGATTTCAAAATTGCGAGAGTGACCCTCCTGCACAAAAAAGGCAGCAAATTAGACCAAGGCAACTACCGCCCTGTTTCTATTCTTACCTCCATCTCGAAAATCATGGAAAAAAATTGTCTACGAACAGGTCGAAAAGTACCTGGCGGAAAAAAAGCTCATCTACAAATTCCAATCTGGCTTCAGAACATCCCATTCCACTGACACATGCCTTCTCTATTTGAACGACCACATCAAACGCGAGGTGGACGCGGGCAAATACTGCGGCATGATCATGCTGGACCTACAAAAGGCTTTCGACACTGTCAATCACTCCATTCTGATTGATAAGCTAAAAGCAATTGGTTTTGATAGTTCATCAGTGAGCTGGATGCAATCCTACCTTGAGGGGAGAGAACAGGTGGTGGAGGTGAAGGGTACACTACCCCCCCACCCCCCCCCCCCCTCACCCCCAGTGAGCTGTGGTGTTCCACAAGGAAGCATACTAGGACCTTTACTGTTCGTAATTTATGCAAATGACATGTCATCAGCTTGTGACTGCAACTTGTTCCTGTTCACAGACAACTCAGCCCTGCTGGTCTCTGACAGGTTGAAAAAGCCCTCAGCTCGGAACTCTGTAGAATCTGCACCTGGCTCGCTGATAACAAAAACAAACAATCATTTAGGGCTGGACGGTATGGTCTAAAATGTATATCACGGTATAATTTGAAGCATAGACGGTAACGGTATATATCACGGTATATTCATTTATCTTTAAAAAAAAGTGTATTCTTCTGAAGGGGTAAAACACTGGTATGGCAGCTATTACTAGGGCTGTCTTAAATACTTCAAAGCTTCGTTCGATGGGCATGGGATTCAAATATGAAAATAAAAATCGATTATAAAAAAATATATATATGATTTTTTCTTTTTTTCTTTTGCAAAATCAACTCTGCCTTTCTTTGTTAAAACATTGGTTGCCAAGAACTAGTTACGCCGTTTTTTGCCCGTCATGCGTTGAACGTCAAGAACAACTTACGCCGTTTTTGGGATCAATATTTAATTTTTTCGCCATGGCATTCATAATTCATCCAGCCATCCTCCGGACTGCAGCGGGACCCCGAGTTCCGATACCATTTTTTCCTTTCCGATCCGATTCCGATACCTAAGCTTTGGGTATCGGCCGATACCGATACTTATCCAATACCAGTGCATACATTATATATAAAAAAATATATATTATAAATTATACTTTTTTTTATTACAGATACTGTTTTATATATACTGTTTTTTTGTAATAACTAGAAAGTAATGGTATTTATTCAACAACAGGTGATTGTATAGATTTGTAGTATCATTAATCAATGAGTATGGGGCTGCAGCACTGCAGATATACCCTACTCCAATGATCCGCACGGACATTAGACGGTGTTGCACTCGCTACCCAGTGGCTCTGCAGATATACTCAGTCTGTAAGCTAGTAGCAGATAGAGCATTCATGTTGTGATTTTCTATGCAAAATAAATATTCAACATTCTCTTTTGAGACTCCGCCTCAGACTCTTATCCTTTGGCACTTGGAACTTGCTGTACTTTGCTTGCAGGTCTGCAGACATTATTGCTGGATTATGAATAGCACCAACTTTAGACACGGTATCGTTATCAAGCTAAGCTAGCTGACCTAGCTCGTCTTCCCGCATTGACATTTGATAACGTTAGTCAGCTAACGCTAGTCAGTAGCTACTTAACTTAAATACGATTCACCGTGGGTGCATTATTGTTGATAGACGGTCACGGACAGTGTCAGGTCCTGGAGAAAGGACAGGCAATCATCTGATTTGATGTAACGGGCGGATGTTGTTCCAACTAGCTAGCTTTTCAGCTAATGCTATCATAACACCAGCAAAACACATCCCGTCCGAGCTCCCCGTCACACCGCACTGTCGAGGACAATGGAATTTAAGAAAGTGTATCTGCTGTTAAAATGACAAACAGCATCACACTTTAAAACACCTTCATTTTATAATCCTCACTCTCCGCAGGAGATAAATTACGTCATGGGATCGGAGGCTACAATTTACGTGTATCGGCCGATACCGATACCAGCATTTTAGGCAGTATCGGCGGCATTTCCGATACTGGTATCGGAACAACTCTAATTGCAACGCCTCAATACCGCCGCCTGGTGGATGGTCGGGCGAGTTACTCGCCAAAACCGGAAGTGGCGCTGGTGCATCGAGGAAATCCCTCCGGCAGTAACATCTTGTTACGTGGATCCAGACAAACACTATAGTGCATTTGGATCGCTTTCTAAACTTAATAATCGATATTATTTCGGCGTTTATTGCGCCATACAAACCGGAAATGGATCTAGGAGATCGGCGTCAAATAATTGGGATCTTTTTCCTCCAGTCTCATCGGCGAACGGTAAGAGGACAGTAACGTTATTTTCAGCCCGATTGTTTATTCATTTCACTGCAAACCATCTGATCAATATATCAACCCATACTAAATAAAGCAGTTACTGACGATCAAGGAATTATAAACGACCCCCCCCCCCTTTCCTTCACGCATGATGAAGCATAATGTATACCGATCATATACACTTGAATTTTTTAATATAGCGTGTATAGGAAAAAAAACTATATTCATTTATCTTAAAAAAGAAATTGTATTCTTCTGAAGGGGTAACACTGGTATGGCAGCTATTACTAGGGCTGTCTTATATACTTCAAAGCTTCGTTCGATGGGCATGGGATTCGAATATGAAAATAAAAATAGATTATAAAAATATATATACATAATTTATTTTTTGCAAAATCAACTCTGCCTCTCTTTGTTAACTACAACAAGCAATGCCGTTTGTTATTTAAGATGAGGTCGGACTCGGCACTGACAGATTTGTGTTCATTGTGCTGCTTTTATAAAGCCTCAAATGACAGCTTACAATATTTCATGAAAGCAAAGTGTTTTGTTTGTCTAAGATTTAAAAAGGTTTAAACTTTACAGCACTGACAAAGTTGAACAAAGTGCTGGTCAAGTCCCACAACATAAAAAATATAAATTAAATTAAATAAAAAGAATTATAAGTTTTGACCATGTCTTTAAAGCCCTTTTGATCGACAGTTTGAAAAGGAATCATGTCCTTAGTTAGTTACACAAGTAAACAGTGACAGCGTTTGTTATGTCGGTCCACCGCTGGCTTTTTTTTGTCGTTAACACTTTGGTTGCCTAAGGTTAAATTAATGATATACCATAGATTGCCAGCGCTATTTGTCTATGGAGAAAGTCCCCTTCTTTGCAGGGCTATAACTTTTTAAATTCTATTGCTACATTGCCATTATTAGGGCCCATTCAAAGTCCTATATGTATTGTTCATTGTGTAGCAACGTTAAACTTTTTCATTCACATATTCATAGTAAAGTATGGTCTAATGTATAAGTATGTTTTCATCTCTTTCTGCAGCTTTCTCCAGAACGTGATATATAGCCCCAAATGCATTATATTGATGATGAAATACAGTTTGATGGCAATCAGCGCGATATAAAAAATTCCAACTAGACGTACTTCTAGAAGTTACTACACATCATCTGATGTTGACCGGATGGGCGAGGGGGCGTTTATAATTCCGTGGGCAGCGTTATACCAATCATCTAATGTGGGTCAAATGTTGATAATATCAGTTATTATCGAAGACGGTAACGTTACACGCTGAAACTCACCCCAGTCTCCGCGCGCCGTTGGGCGATCATCGTCGAGTAGACATTTTATCATTATGGGATATATTATTACCCGGTCCATCTCCAGCTTGTATAATGGTATATACGTCCAAATCATGTTGTTTATCGAGTTATTGGCAATCGATCGCTATGTAGAGTGACGAGCTAGAGTCACGGGACATGTACCGAGTGGCCGGAAGCAATACGGACGTCTAGCAAAACCTCTAGTGCGCTTCCTGTTAAGCGCTTGCGCCGATCGGCCACCAGATGGCGCTCCTGAACCGCCAGAGAGCTCAGTGGGTCCTGCTGGTGGATCTCAGGCCAGCGGAGGGACATTATGAATCCGATCGCAGATTTTTGAAATATTGATATAAAGACGACGTACAGCGTCCCCCGGCAACTTTAGCATGGCCAGCAAAGACGTCTAAAGACGGCTCCCGGCACCCAAAGTGTTAACTTAAAACATAAATAATAAAAAATTATAAAATGATTCTGTTACAGCTGCTGAGCTATACTATAGCTAATGTCCATCAATATCTTCCTTTTTAATGAAATGGGTTCAATAATCGAATCAGGATTGTTAGCAGAGAGAGAGAGAGGGAGGGATGGGGAGACAGAGAGAGAGAGTGAGTGAGAGTGAGAGTGAGAGGGAGGGGGCTGCTATGAGTGGAGCTAACGTTAGCTTTCTGAGTCTACATCAACAGTTAACATTACATAAGGTTTTAGCGCGACGTGGGCATTCCAGAATGGCGAGGATGCAAAGCATGTTAGACCATTAGACTCGTCACAGAGTTTACATTACACATAGAAACTGCGCGTTGTCACACAGCCTTCAAACGCAGGGCGGAAGAGCTAGTTTGCTTCTAGAATTGAAGGTCCACTCTGCTCTGCGTCTATAATGAAATGACAATTGCGCGTTGACAGGCCCACTACACAAAGCCTCTGTGCTCCTAAATAATATTTTCCAGTTCGCACATATCTATTTTTAGGGGAGCCCTGGCTGTGGTTATGTCACGTCATTGCTATTTTAGAGCTGCTCTACCGGTTACAAGGTATAGTCAAAATCCATACCGTAGCGCAAATTCATACCGTTTATACCGTATACCGTTTATACCGTCCACCCCTACTATCATTACACCTGGGTAAAACAGAATCCATTATCTTTTGATCAAATAACAAACTCAGCAAGGCAAACGGTTTCTCTGTTACAGTGGGGGACATTATTGTCACAAGGAAAGATGAAATTACATACCTAGGTTCCTAGAGGTAAATCTTGCATGTGACAAAATGGCATCCAATGTAATCAAAAAAAGTCAACCAACGAACAAGATTCTTGTACCGGATCTCCTCTCTAGTAAACAAGAATACCTTGAAGACTCTAACAGGAGCACTCATTCAAGGATACTACGACTATGCTTGCACCTCATGGTACCAAAGCACCTCAAAGGCACTAAAAACAAGACTACAAACATCACAAAACAAACTGGTCAGACTACTGCTTGGCCTTACTCACAAAACCCACCTTACCCCAGGGCTGTACAGTGCGACATATATATCGCACGTGCTACAGCAACAGTGGTCTGTGCGATGAATGGATTTACTTCACTAGCACTGGTGCGATAGGGATTCTGTTCATATAGATACTCTTATTTTGAAAATCCTGTAGCGGGTCTCATTTCTGCCCACGCGCAGCTCCAGCTATAATAACTAGGCTCCGATAGCTAGCAACGTTCAGGTGCATATGATACTCTTATTTTGAAAAAACTCTGTGACAACTCGACGAGTCATATCCGCCCTATCCGTGCTTCTGCAAGCAGAGCAGCGCGTTGGTCGTTTGGTGCGCACTGCTGCGTTAACACAGCAGTGCGCCTACACGTCCCGAAATAAGTCTGTGGTGTTTTTTTTCTCTCTCAACGGGTCATCTACATGCTTTGCACCGTCGCCATTCCTTTATGCGCACATCGCCCGAAATTAATCACTACAACGTTAGCAAGCTAACAAGCTAATCCTGATCAGAGGCAGAGCCAGCAGACACAGTGTGGAAAGGGAAATGGGGGGGCACTCTCTCCCCTTCCCTGTGTGTGTGCGTGCGTGCGTTTGGAAAGACGATGAAGTCACTAGTCAGGAGGACTCAGGACAGGAGTATAATAGTAAACTGAGGATTACTGAGGATGGACAGATAATGTTGATATTCAAATGTAAAACAGTTTCGAGAGGAGTGGAAGTTTGAAGACAGACTAGACTACAATATGATGCGGGGGTGGTGAGTTGAAACAGTGTGTGTGAATGAATGAATGAAAACTTTATTTAACAGATTGCAGAATGGGTACAGTACAGTACGGCTCAATACACACAATTGTTAAGGGGATGCAGACCAGAGAAAGACGTTTGTCTTGTTTACATCAGGGTCCCCCATTGTGTGTGTGTGTGTGTCCCAACCGACCCCACTTCTATGTTTCAATAAATTATTTGCATTTAAAACTATTAACGCTGACTCATTCCTTCAGTCCACTCAAAATTATGCTAATATTCCTTATGTTGTTTATGATATTAATTGAAAATAGCATATGAGTGTATTATAGTAATAATAACACATGGCGATATACTAAATGACAGCCAAACATGGCACTGCAACTAAATAACACAAATACAATAGGCACATTTGTGACTGTTACAAATATAACACATTTTATACTTGTGCTACAAGATTTTGGCCTGTGCTACAAAACTATCAACCTCTGTAGCACCAGTGCTATGTGCAAAAAAAGTTAACGTACAGCCCTGCCTTACCCCTGCAAATTAATCCACATTATTGTTGCATAATTACGAAACGTGTTTAGTCCCTTGTTTAAGCCGAATCTGGGTTGAACATGATTTGTGGAACTCCCTCTGGTGTTGTGGGCGTGGAATTCACCGACCTTTGGGAAGTATTTCGACGTGTACATGGGTATCCCAGTGGTGTAGTGCATCTTGTAGACCAGGCCTATTGCAAGTTGCTGTACTCTGTCTAGTGTCTACTCTAAGCCATCTTAGGCAAGGCCGCCTGGGAGAAATGCGAGGCCCTGTGCGAGATTTAACGCGAGCCGACTCACGCTGCCGGCGTACTACACTGTCTACACATGATGTAAGTAAAACCACTCCCTTCGTTGAAACCAATGCTGCTGCAGAACCCCAGAGGCTGAGCTCCAATAGTGAGTATGTCTGCAGCTGCAGGACTGCAGACCCAGGAACAAGTCAGACACATTCTACAAACGTGTCTAATGTGAAATATATAAGCATATAAGCAAAACTAGATTTTAGGTCTGTGATGAAAAAGGGCCTCGCGGGAAGGGGGGCCTCGCAAAAAAAAATAAAAAAAATAAAAAATAATAAAAAAAAATAAAAAAAATATATATATATTTTTTTTTTTTTTTTTTTTTGCGAGGCCCCCCTTCCCGCGAGGCCCTGTGTGACCGCACTGCTCGCACACCCCCTGAGGCGGCCCTGATCTTAGGTTGTCAAAAATGTGCAGGGGTAAGGTGGGTTTTGTGAGTAAGGCCAAGCAGTAGTCTGACCAGTTTGTTTTGTGATGTTTGTAGTCTTGTTTTTAGTGCCTTTGAGGTGCTTTGGTACCATGAGGTGCAAGCATAGTCGTAGTATCCTTGAATGAGTGCTCCTGCTAGAGTCTTCAAGGTATTCTTGTTACTCTGTTGTCTACTCTAAGCCATCCTAGGTTGTCAAAATGTGCAGGGGTAACGTGCAAAGCAACGCGAATGTGTGCAGAGGAGTGCATACGAAACGTTGGACCCTGAAAAGTGAAACGTACCTGGTCCGTAATAAATGAATGGGTGGCGTCTTCGGCATCATAGACGGTCAAAGGTGCCAGGGCTGGCGGCAGGTCCAGGTCCAGGGCTGGGGGCAGGTCCAGGTCCAGGGCTGGGGGCAGGTCCAAGGCTGGCAGCAGGTCCAGGTTGTCATTTGCCATCGCTGCAACAGTCTTATCCTGTGATTGATTGATTGAAAACTTTATTAACAGATTGCAGAATGGATACAATACAGTACAGCTCAACACATATTGTTAAGGGGATGCAGACCAGAGAAAGACTTTAGTCTTGTTTACATCAGGGTCCCCCATTTTCAATTCATCATAACATGACACACATGACATACAGATAGACAGTACTGCTACATCTATACATTTATGACATACCAGATTTACAAATACAGTACTGTTTGTGATACAAAAAGAGTCCAGAGAAGAGAGTATATACATTTGACGTAGAAACTGTACATTGGAGGAGGTTGGTAGGTGGGGAAACTGTATAATTGTACAAGCAAAACCATTGCCAATGGCATTGGAATATCGACAACCATTAATTACTAAGTTGGTCCCAAGAAGAGGGTCTCGGCCCGGGTATTATTGGGTTAGGACATTTACTGTACATTTACACGAGGGCCGTTTCGAATTGCAACGTAACGTTTACGAATAGAATAGAAGCACTTTTAATCCGAAGGAAATTCAGCACCGGTCCACACAGATAAACATTTAGCTAGTCAACTCAAAAGTAATACAGTCAAAGATATACATTCTAAAATATGTATAAGTTACTTTCTAAAATATACAGTCAAATATCAAATGTACAGGTTTTATACAGTTTATAAAACTAAAGAGCAGCGTCGTCGCCACGTGGGTCAGTAACGTTAGTGGGGATAACATTGTTTCAAAATGTCCGCTTCTTCTCCGATACACGCCTAGCTAATACACAGATAACACCTACCGCCTCTCCGTCTCCTCGGAAAACATTATTTCCCATTACCTCAGACATAATTATCATTACTTATTGACACTATATTAATTTCTTCACACACGCTGAGACACGGAGGCTTTGGCACCACGACCCAAGTTCTTCTTCCTATTGTTTTCCATTTCATGGTCAATTGCAACCAGGCGGATCATCATCGCCACCTAGTGTTGTGTTTTATTATGTCACATGGAATCTTCCCAGCCATGAATAATAAAGTCTCTACAGTCTGGATAAGTAGGTTCCCAAACTTTTTCAGCTCGAGACCCAAAAGAGAAATTTGGTGTTTCCCCGGGGACCCAAACTTACAAAAATACATCATGAATTGCCATAATACATTTATATAAACTACTGATAAAGAACACAACAAACCATGAATTTCAAATGTATATGAAATGTATTTATTTAATTATAAAAGTACATCACAGCAATAATCAGAGTGTAATGTTAAGTTGCTCACCACCTCATGACATAAGTACATAACATTTTGTAATACTTTTAAATGAACAAACATGTTCTACTCTCCTTTCATGTTCTACACATGCCTTCTCTATTTAAACGACCACATCAAACAAGAGGTGGACGCAGGCAAATACTGCGGCATGGTCATGCTGGAACAAAATTATAATAATTAATAACGTGAACAGCCAAACAAACAAACAAAATCTGATCTGAGTGAGCATGAACCCTTTCACTACCACGTCCACACTACAGACAGTTAACCCTTTTACTACCACACTACAGGTTAACCTTTCACTACCACACTACAGACAGTTAACCCTTTTACTACCACACTACAGGTTAACCATTTTACTACCACACTACAGACAGTTAACCATTTTACTACCACACTACAGACAGTTAACCCTTTTACTACCACACTACAGAAGGTTAACCTTTCACTACCACACTACAGACAGTTAACCCTTTTACTACCACACTACAGAAGGTTAACCTTTCACTACCACTACAGAAGGTTAACCCTTTCACTCCCACACTACAGAAGGTTAAGGTTAAGTAACCTCATGAATATTATAAGACATGTCATGGTCCAGGCGGGAGAACCACGCGACGTGACGTCACAACACTAGTTCCCAGTGGCGCGCGGCCCCCTGCTGCCATCGCGTTCATATGGCTTGAAAACTTCGCAGAATGGGTACAAATTGTACAATAATACAGTGCGGCTAAACACGACGCTGGGAATCGTGTCAAACTCTGTCTGAATGCGTGTACTCTGATAGTCAAACTATATCAATGGACCCAGTAATAATAGTTGAATGGGGGTTTTCTTTTGCCCCAAATAAAATGTCTAAAAAGCAAAACATTTGTGAATGTCTCTCATTTCACTTGGATTGTGTTAACTAGTCTAGGTGTTTGTTACTAAAAGAAGAATAGCACTACTATAATGTAATGTTATTGACTCACCTCCTGATACGAAGTCATTCTTCTACACAAGATGGTTGAACAGTCTGCTGTAACTAGCAAGAGAAACGATGGTTAACTTAGCTAACTTGTCGTGTAAAACATATATATCCATCTATCTATCAAGTCAACTCATGTTAATGAACGGTAACGTTACTTTGTAAATAATTTGACACTTGTATAACTTATAACTGCTGAAATTATAGTATATACACACTTTTCAGAGTTAGCATCAATACTACTTACCAGTTACCACCAACGAGACGATACAAGAAGATGGATAATTCGTTTCAGTTCGCGAGAGACCTAGTTATACCGTACACGCCCACCTGTCGGTGATAGGTCCGGCTAGCCAACACGTGCGCACAAGGCCACCTGTCAGTCATAGCATCTATGAGTCATAGGGCCACCTGGTCGTCCCGCGTGGAGAAGGATCCAGAATCCAGGTGCAGCACGCCGCGCTGGGAGCTGCAGTGATTGATTGAAAACTTTATTTAACTCGGTCTCACCAGCAGATGGCAGCAGTGGTGCATGTAAAAATAGGAGGTGTTGAGGATTTTGAAGATGGACACAGTTGGTTTATTGAGCTGTTGGCCAACATTTTAGATTAGATTCAAATGGATTGTCATCATGCAGCACAAGTACAGTACAACGAAAAGAAGTGTGGCATCCAACCAGAGTGCAAATGTAACAGTAAAGTGTAATAGTAATATACAATGTACAGGTGATTAAACTGGACTGAGTGTAGTGCTTATGAGATGTATGTAAATAGTTTTGGTATTATGTACAGATACAGGTATTAAGACACTATGTAGTAGGTAAAGGATATTCTGTACAGATATAGTATCTATAGCTATGTTAAAACGATTGAGTATGAGTAGGTAAGGGATATGTACAAATATATTTATATATATATTATATATATAGTAACTAGTACAGATATGTAGGATTATATATGCAGGTATGTGGATAGATGTGTGTGTGTATATACACGTTAAGAATAAATATATACAGCAGTATTGTACATGCTATCATACAGAGTTACATGGGTTATATTCTATGTAGATATATAGAAGGATATTCAGACATGATATATAACTAGGCATAAAATATATAAATGAGTACTATGGAGTATAGTGCTAATCAGATTTATGTACAGAGTTGTATTAATGTGTGATACAGGTATAAAGACTGCTATAGTAAGGCAAAGGATGTGTGCAGATATGGTATCTAGATATATGCAGTGATTGATTGAAAACTGTATTAACAGATTGCAGAACGGGTACAATACAGTACGGCTCAATACACACAATTGTTAAGGGGATGCAGACCAGGGAAAGACTTTAGTGTTGTTTATATCAGGGTCCCCCATTTTCAATTAATCAGGACATTATGACATACAGATAGACATGATCCTAAACGTTATGACTGATCATGCAGGGGGGGGGGGGTCGTTTATAATTCTGGCCTGATCATGTTATGTTTATTTAGGATCCTCATTAGTTATTACATCAGTAAGAGCTATTCTTCCTGGGGTCCACACAAAAGACATAAGACATGCAATACACTGTCCTTTATAAACCAAGTTATGGCGTTGTGGTTCAACATTAAAGTACGTTTTCTCAAAATGTGATTGTGTCTTTCTAGTCATATAATTGAGACTTGGGTTGATTTATATGAGTAAATGTTTTTATTAACAGGTCTAAAATGGTCAGCAGAGTGTAGCTGAACAAATGGACAACTCTACATGAACACACTTCTATCCCCAGGCCCTCAGGACCCTCAATGACAATAACAGTAACTAACCATCAAATACTCACAGCACACATCCACACTCACTTTAAATAAACAACTCACTGTAGCACCCACTTTAGACACTTTAACACACTTATATATACTATATTTATACATTTTATTGGTAGAGATTTGCACTACAACTCATACCTCATTGCACCTTACCCTAAGTTGTACAGTACCTCATCCCATTTCTGCATTGTACTGTATATTGTAACTCAGTTACTAATTTTTTCTACTCTGTATTGTATATATATATGTATATTGAACACTTTTGTTTACACTTGTTTACGTACTTTTGACTTTCTATTTTATACTTTATCTATTTTTTAATCTAGCACTCAGGAGCAAAAACAGAAAAAAAGCATTTCATATAAAAGTATTCTGTATTTTTGTATGACAACTAATAAAGAAACTTGAACTTGAACACACACACTGACACGCTGTTGTGTGTGTACATTGGCCAATCAGTTTGGGCTCTCGAGCTCGGGGCTGAGCCCCCCTAAAGGCTGTACCATAAACTGCCCCTTGGGGTCAATAAAGAGCAACTTGACAAGTTGACCTAGATACTAGCACAGTAGACAGTAGTATAGGCATAGATAGTACATAATAATGTAGGCCAATATGTGGAGCTTTGTATACATCTCATAAGCACTACACTCAGTCCAGTTTAATCACCTGTACATTGTATATTACTATTACATTTGCACTCTGGTTGGATGCCACACTTCTTTTCGTTGTACTGTACTTGTGCTGCATGATGACAATCCATTTGAATCTAATCTAAAATGTTGGCCAACAGCTCAATAAGCCAACTGTGTGTCCATCTTCAAAATCCTCAACACCTCCTATTTTTACATGCACCACTGCTGCCCTCTGCTGGTGAGACCGAGTTAAGACAGGGACACGGCAAGTTCACCATCTTCATTTTATTCAAATGTTTTTACGGACAAAAATAACTTCCATGTTGTCCAAGATGGGAATATACAAATAACATTCTTTGTAAAAAAAAATAACTCATGTACCAAAAGCAAGCTCCGCCCCTTCGACACACATCGATATGACCGCCATACTATGTTCACCCCAAAATAATGACCCATCTCTTCTGCAAAGTCTTCACATTAATGTCGGCTAAGCTGCACCGTTTCCTGCCAATCTCATTACACAGGAATCTGCAGAGCTTTTGAAAAGAAAAATCTGCCTCCAGTGTTCCTCCATGTTTAATGAACCATTCAACATGGCGTTAGTACAGTAAGTACAGTAAATGACAAGAGAACATTCAAAATTAAACCTAGGACACGGGATGAGCCACGACGGGTAGCTAACAGAAAGGAAGGGCTGAGGAGACGAGGAATGTATTAAACCGGTGGTACTCAACCCGTGGCATCGGGACCGAGAGGTGAGCCGGGAGAGCGTTCAGGGGTCGGACCGAGAGAGCGTTCTGATTGGGGTCACAGAGGGGTCAGGACCGAGAGAGCGTTCCGACGGGGGTCACAGAGGGGTCAGGACCGGGAGAGCGTTCTGACGGGGGTCACAGAGGGGTCAGGACCGAGAGAGCGTTCTGACGGGGGTCAGAGAGGGGTCACAGAGGGGTCAGGACCGAGAGAGCGTTCCGACGGGGGTCACAGAGGGGTCAGGACCGGGAGAGCGTTCTGACGGGGGTCACAGAGGGGTCAGGACCGAGAGAGCGTTCTGACGGGGGTCACAGAAGGGTCAGGGGGGGTCAGAGAGGGGTCAGGACCGGGAGAGCGTTCCGACGGGGGTCACAGAGGGGTCAGGACCGGGAGAGCGTTCTGACGGGGGTCACAGAGGGGTCAGGACCGAGAGAGCGTTCAGACGGGGGTCACAGAGGGGTCAGGACCGAGAGAGCGTTCAGGGGTCGGACCGAGAGAGCGTTCTGACGGGGGTCACAGAGGGGTCAGGACCGAGAGAGCGTTCTGACGGGGGTCACAGAGGGGTCAGGACCGAGAGAGCGTTCTGACGGGGGTCACAGAGGGGTCAGGACCGAGAGAGCGTTCTGACGGGGGTCACAGAGGGGTCAGGACCGGGAGAGCGTTCTGACGGGGGTCACAGAGGGGTCAGGGGGGGTGAACCACTTCAACGGTATGGAGTGAGACCATTAGTCTGATAACAGATAATCCCTGTTAACCATCTCGGTGCCAGAGATAATCCCTGTTAACCATCTCAGTGCCAGAGATAATCCCTGTTAACCATCTCAGTGCCAGAGATAATCCCTGTTAACCATCTCAGTGCCAGAGATAATCCCTGTTAACCATCTCAGTGCCAGAGATAATCCCTGTTAACCATCTCGGTGCCAGAGATAATCAATCCCTGTTAACCATCTCAGTGCCAGAGATAATCCCTGTTAACCATCTCGGTGCCAGAGATAATCCCTGTTAACCATCTCAGTGCCAGAGATAATCCCTGTTAACCATCTCAGTGCCAGAGATAATCCTGGTTAACCATTTCGGTGCCAGAGATAATCCCTGTTAACCATCTCGGTGCCAGAGATAATCCCTGTTAACCATCTCAGTGCCAGAGATAATCCTGGTTAACCATTTCGGTGCCAGAGATAATCCCTGTTAACCATCTCGGTGCCAGAGATAATCCCTGTTAACCATCTCAGTGCCAGAGATAATCCCTGTTAACCATCTCAGTGCCAGAGATAATCCCTGTTAACCATCTCAGTGCCAGAGATAATCCCTGTTAACCATCTCGGTGCCAGAGATAATCAATCCCTGTTAACCATCTCAGTGCCAGAGATAATCCCTGTTAACCATCTCGGTGCCAGAGATAATCCCTGTTAACCATCTCAGTGCCAGAGATAATCCCTGTTAACCATCTCAGTGCCAGAGATAATCCCTGTTAACCATCTCAGTGCCAGAGATAATCCCTCCCTGTAGAACTCCGCACCGCCCCAACTCTGGACTCATTTAAAAAAAACTGCTCAAAACCCACCTCTTCAACCTGGCCTTCAACCCCTAACTTTCTCACTTTATATGTACATGTTGTGTCTGTCCACTATGTTTGTTAATTTGTTATCTCTCCCCCCCCCCCCCCCCCCCCTTTATGTAAAGCGACCTTGGGTCCTCTGAAAGGCGCTATATAAAACAAAGTTATTATTATTATTAATCCCCGTTTACCATCTCGGTGCCAGAGATAATCCCCGTTAACCATCTCAGTGCCAGAGATAATCCCTGTTAACCATCTCAGTGCCAGAGATAATCAATCCCTGTTAACCATCTCAGTGCCAGACATAATCAATCCATGTTAACCATCTCAGTGCCAGAGATAATCAATCCCTGTTAACCATCTCAGTGCCAGACATAATCAATCCCTGTTAACCATCTCAGTGCCAGAGATAATCCCTGTTAACCATCTCAGTGCCAGAGATAATCCCGGTTATCCATCCGATGTTAAACGCGGCTCTTGGTCGTTGAGATTTCAGTATTTTGAGGGAATTCTCCAGATACCGATTCTCAGTGTTGGTCTCATATCGGTCCGATATCCCAATACTAGTATCAGGGCTGCAAATAACCATTATTTTGTTATAGAACATGAGTCATTCTTTGCGCACTAGTTAAGAGAGGTCGGCCACGGGGTCACGGGTCGCTCAGTACAACCAGTTGACCGGGACCCACTGGGGCTCGGAGCAGTCTGTCCACGGCAGCCTGTAGCGTCTCCAAGGCCTTGTAGAGGCTGTACGCCCCCTGGTGGTCAGGTGGAAGTAGAGGCTGTACGCCCCCTGGTGGTCAGGTGGAAGTAGAGGCTGTACGCGCCCTGGTGGTCAGGTGGAAGTAGAGGCTGTGAGCCCCCTGATGGTCAGGTGGAAGTAGAGGCTGTACGCCCCCTGGTGGTCAGGTGGAAGTAGAGGCTGTACGCCCCCTGGTGGTCAGGTGGAAGTAGAGGCTGTACGCCCCCTGGTGGTCAGGTGGAAGTAGAGGCTGTACGCCCCCTGGTGGTCAGGTGGAAGTAGAGGCTGTACGCCCCCTGGTGGTCAGGTGGAAGTCGTCGCTCTTGGTCCACCGTCTTCCTCAGGTCCACGTCCTGGACGCACACAAACAAACAAACACAAACACACAGAAGCCAGGTGAGTGAGCGACAGTGACTCAGGAGGTAGATCCGGAGGTTCACGGTTAGATTCCCGCACCTCCCGGGCAGTGTGTGTCGATGTGTCCTTGAGCAAGACACTTAACCCCTAACTAACCCCATGAGCAGGTTGGCACCTTGCATGGTCGCCTCCGCCATCGGTGTGTGAATGTGTGAGTGAACGGGTCAAATGTGAAGAACAAATCGTAAAGCGCTTTGGATAAAAGCCGTTATATAAATGCAGCCATTTACCATTTTAGTAGACATGAAACAGGAAATGCCCTTTGAATGGTTAATAGGCTACATGTCATGCATATTAAAAGAACACGCCAACATCATAGGAAATGTGCTTACCGTCTTCTCCAGAGTCAGACAAGAAGATAGATATACATTTCCTCTCTGTGCGTTCGGTAGAAAGCTATCCGGCTGCAAGCTAGCCTAGCTTAGCACAAATGAATGGAAGCGGATACGGACCAACTAGCCCAGCTGTTGGCCAAAACACCTCTTACTGAGTTTTATGCTAGGCTAATGGTCCGTATCTGCTTCTATTAATTTGTGCTAAGCTAGGCTAGCTTGCAGCCGGATAGCTTTCTACTGAAGGCACAGAGAATAAATTGGTATCCATCTTCGTGTCTCTCTCTGGAGAAGACGGTCAGCACCTTTCCCGTAATGTTGGTGTGTTCCTGTGGCCCAGAGGAGAGAAATAGCTGCGTGGATAATAAGCCTATTTGTTCATCCTTTGATATTCATTTAATCACAGCCAACACACAGCTAGTGATACAGTCTGGTGATTTTCCAGAGATGTTTTGGTTGTGAAAGAAGGCTACCGGGATTCCTACAAATGATGTTGATTAGGTTTGATGAGATTATGAAAAAGTGGAATGTCACCGGTTGGGAATGTCATGTCTTTAGAAGATACTAGGATGTGATGATGTGTCTTTAGAAGATACTAGGATGTGATGATGTGTCTTTAGAAGATACTAGGATGTGATGATGTGTCTTTAGAAGATACTAGGATGTGATGATGTGTCTTTAGAAGATACTAGGATGTGATGATGTGTCTTTAGAAGATACTAGGATGTGATGTTGTGTCTTTAGAAGATACTAGGATGTGATGATGTGTCTTTAGAAGACAGGGTTCCCAGACATTGCAAAATGAAATTCAAGGACTTTCAAGTACTTTTCCCAGCACTATTTTTCATTAAACATTTTTATTCAATTAACTTTTAAATGCTGTTTTTTTATTATAGGAAAAAAATCTGATCCAATATTTATGACTTAAAACCAATTAGTTAGACTTTAAATAAAAAAAAATCTATTTCTTGACATTTTTTATCATGGATGAACAAAACGTTCAATACGAATGGTTGATTTTAATTTCAAGGACTTCCAGGCCTTGACTTTAAAAAAAAATGTATCAAGCACTTTAACTCATTCAGCGCCAGGGGTCGCTGTCTACCTTCTGGGTAGAATGCCATCGCTGTAAGTCAATGGGGAGACTAAGAAACTTGCGAGTGCTTAAAATATATCTTATATTATAGCTATGGGTCTAATAACAGTCGATTGTCAGTGAGTTGCTTCTGGTCAACACGCAAAAAACAGATTGTACTTTCATCCGTACATTTCCGTTTTGAATACGAGTATAGTTTGGGTGATTCTTAGTAATCCCAGGAAAAGACACGATAATAGCCCTTTAGTGAAATCCACTTATTATTACGTTGTAATTTTTCGCCCAATTATCGAATCTTCCTGAAATCAACGCTAGATTATAGTTATTATCCTTCCTCGTGCACCCATGATGTAATTCTGTAATTCTGCAAAAAGAATTATCCAATTATCTGATCACCATTCCAAATACTGCTTGCGGAGGTCCGTCCCACGTTGTCCGGCATTGCGTATGAAGGGGGGGGGGGGTATTTAAACCCCGCCCGCACGGCTCAGATCGGCCCAGAAAAGAAACGACATAGTTTCTAATGAGTGCAATACCGGCTGGAAGGGGGCGGTATTTGCCCTTTGCGAGCTCAGACCCATTCCCAATGATAACATCAGGCTGGATGGATGAAAAATGTATGGATATAGCTAATAAAAGAAATAACGATTAAAACCAGTTTTCTCGTGATTGGCGCTCAACGGTTGGCGAGTTAACCCGACTTTTCTCGTGATTGGCGCTGAATGAGTTGAGCACTTCAAGGACCTTGTGCCAACCCTGCCTACCGTGCCGCTGGCTGGGAAGACAGGAGCACATGACCACAGCACCATTCAAGACGGCACTAGTCAAACCGTTGGAACACGGCCTTTAGGAACGGCTTTTATGCAGGGTTTCTGCAGGGTCCTAAAGTCTTAAATTTAATCAGAATTTTAGGCCTTAAAAAGACTTAAATATGATATTGATATATATATATATATACAGAACCTAGAGGTGTGAGTGCTCACCTTCACACTTGTGTGTCTTGTCCTGTGTGGGTCAGCAGGTGGTGCTTGAGGGTATCCAACCTACTGAAGCTCCTCCCACACTGTATACACTGGTAGGGCTTCTCGCCAGTGTGGGTGAGCTTGTGGCGGGTCAGGCTACCCAAGTCACTGAAGCTCCTCCCACACTGATCACACTGGTAGGGCTTCTCGCCAGTGTGGGTCCGCTTGTGGCGCGTCAGGTCACCCAAGTTCCTGAAGCTCCTCCCACACTGATCACACTGGTGGGGCTTCTCTCCAGTGTGGGTCAGTAGGTGTATCTTGAGGCTACCTAACCTACTGAAGCTGCTCCCACACTGATCACACTGGTGGGGCTTCTCGCCAGTGTGGGTCCGCTTGTGGCCCGTCAGGTGATGTAATAAACTGAAGCTCCTCCCACACTGCTCACACTGGTGGGGCTTCTCTCCTGTGTGAGTCAGCTGGAACAGAAAACAAGGAGGGGTCAGACTGTTAGGAGCAGAAAACAAGGAGGGGTCAGACTGCTAGGAGCAGAAAACAAGGAGGGGTCAGACTGCTAGGAGCAGAAAACAAGGATGGGTCAGACTGCTAGGAGCAGAAAACAAGGAGGGGTCAGACTTAGGGATGGGTACCTTTCACATTTGAACCGATACCGGTACCTGTGAATCGATACCGGTACCCAACGGTACCTTTTTTCGGTACTTAAATTTTTTTTTTTTTTCTCTTTTCATGTCAACGTTCACACGCACAATATATGCTTACCTAGGATTTGACTTGATTCAACAACAAAGCAGTCGGAGCAATGACAAGCCGAAAACTGTCGAAATTTAATTTACCTACCTCAGTCGTAAAAAAAAAATCCAAACTTCAAATAACTACAATTTCGACAGTTTTCGGCTCGTCATTGCTCCGACTGCTTTGTTGTTGAATCAAGTCAAATCCTAGGTAAGCATATATTGTGCGTGTGAACGTTGACATGAAAAGAAAAAAGTAAAGAGAAAAAAAAAAAGTAAAAAAAAAAGAATTAATAAAAAATATTTTTTTTTAGGTTTCTCACTTGATTCGATACTCTGTAGTACCGACGTGTTTCGGTTCGGTACCTCAAAAGTACCGAATTCAGTACCCATCCCTAGTCAGACTGCTAGGAGACGAAAACAAGGAGGGGTCAGACTGCTAGGAGCAGAAAACAAGGAGGGGTCAGACTGCTAGGAGCAGAAAACAAGGAGGGGTCAGACTGCTCGGAGCAGCAGTCACCACTAGGGGCAGAGTGGGTAATATCTTAAAACAACAGGAAAGAAATAGCTCTCTGAAAGAGACTAGTGGACACACATAGTAGAAGTAGCCAGCTCACGGTGTTCCATGTAGAGAAACAAAGCCACAGATGATGGACCTGGACCAGATAACTGCTGGCGATTATGATCATAATATTTCAGATATTGTCAGTAAGCTGAAAGTTATACTGGTAAACTAGTCAGATTCCTAGTCATGGTTGTATTGTCCTGCGTTGTAAACCCCACATACCTGGTGCTCCAAACAGGATAAAACAAACACTTAAAATTAATTGCAGATACTATTTGACTAATGACCTTCTTTCATTTCATTACCTGGCAGGGGGGCGGGGCAGACGGGGTCCCAGAGGAGGTGCCTGGTTGAGAGGCTGTGGAGGGGAGGAGCCTCTCTGGGCGGATCTGTCCACTTGTCAGCAGCTGAAAGTACAGATCATGATGCCTCCTCTTCAGGTGCTTGTGGAGGAAGATCTGAGAGGTGAAGCCGTACTGACACTCAGCCGGACATGGAAACACTGGAGACTGGTTCTTCACTCCTGAGTGTGTGTGAGTGTGAGTGTGAGAGAGAGAGAGAGAGAGATGGAGAAATCGAGCAGATTAGGAGCGAAGTCAGATGAGTAATGGAAATGATGTGTAATGAATCAATACAACTAGGACGGACATAGGCCTGCCACGATAACACATTTTGCTGGGCGATTAATTGCCCCCGAAAATATCGCGATAAGCGATATTATTGCGACCGGTTAGAGAATTTTTTTTGAGAAATTTATTTCCCAAAACTTTTATTTTGAAGCCCACCGCTCTGTCTTTTCCGGTTTTAGACTTTTATTTTGAAGCCCACCGACCGGACCGGAAGTATTGTTGTGATTATCCTAAGCAGAACATATGAGCCGACAACTTGTCTCGTCCGGTTGTTTTTGAGCTAATAACAAATGTTGAGATTGTTGGTGAACAACTAACTTTAGGTTAGTTTTAACGTTAGCTACTAACGTTAGATGCAGCTACTACAGGCAATCAACGATGAGGAGGAAGCGTCAAAGCCGTATAGAATAGAATAGCTGTGGTGCGTAAGCACTGCAGCACGACTCGAAACTACCGGAGTGTTATAATAAATTAATTCATGTTTAACTTGTCCCCGTGTCCAGTCCTTTGACTAGCCCCACCCGTTCATTGTAAACAATGATGCATGTAATTGTATTAACGTTATTCTGTGTTGTACTTGTAGCTATGCTATACGTTGTATTTCGTTTGTTAGCTATTTAGCTAATGTTGTTAGCATGGAATGAGAATCAACGCTCTATCTTTCATCTTTATTTAGCAGTCCAGTTTCTCCGGGCAGTAGCGAGTAACTACTTGGGTCTAAAAATAGCTAACGTTACACTACAAATAATGCTACTTGGTTAAAAGGAGCAACACTATTGAGAAATGTAGTTAAACTATGTGGCGTTGCCCCACGGAGCTCCCGTGCTGTACTCTAGTAACGTCAGCGGCCCGCCTCCCAACACGGACAGTGACTGACAAGGGGCACTGGTTCCGCCTCATTAAAACAAACGCGCAAATAGCAATTAATCGCGCCCGTCAAAATCATTGCATTCATTTTAATTATCGCAGCAATTAATCGATTTATTGCTTATCGCGGCAGGCCTAGGCGGACAGGAGGATTCTTGTTGGTGGGGTCTATATTATTCCAGACTGGCAAAGGAACCATGTGATTTACAGATCTCTGATGCGTTACACCCCAAATCAGATGAATAGACGTAAGGATAAGTACATGCACACAGACAGACAGACAGATTACCTTCGGTAGAACTCTTCCTGTGCCAAAGTTCCTCGAAGATGATGCCCAGGTGTGCGGCGTACTCGTCCCCGTACCACACCAGGAGCTCATCTCCTGGAGCCACATGACACCAAGACCGGTAGAAGATCAGGCCACGGTGTTGGAACGCTACCAGGTTTTGTTCCTCCTCATTACGGGCACAGTTCACATATCTGAGAGAGAGAGAGAGAGAGAGAGAGAGAGAGAGGAGAGAGAGAGAGGGAGAGAGAGAGAGAGAGAGAGAGACAGAGACAGAGACAGAGAGAGAGAGACAGAGAGAGACAGAGATTACTGCTACTACTGTAATTGATAGTCTTACGGGCCGTGTCCACAGATAGTGTTTTTTTCAAGGCGGACCGCTTTGAAAATCTAAAATATGCTCAGAGCGTTGCCAGAACTCCCGACCTCAATCTGCTTTAGTCTCGCGACTCCCGCGGCTCCGCCACTTGCTCGATTTTGATTGGTCGGTCGAAAGAAGTGACCTTGATGAGCGGCGCTCCTCTCCAAAAGTTTAACCATTTTCAACTTTATGCGCTGGGTGTGAGGTTTGGTGCATTCCCCGCCACACGCTTTTTGAGCGATTGCCACTTTCATCACGCAGCTGTCATAGTTTGTGATTAGCGCCCCAGAGGGCTTTATATACCTGGACCTTCCTTCTATCGTTGTCGAGTCGTTCTGGAATACAACTGCATTTGCCTGCTTTTTCCCCGTTGCTGTTCCTGGTCTACTTTCCTCTCCAGGACCTTTCTGTGGAGAACCGCTGTTGAGAACCTTGTTCCCCGTTTGGAGCTGCGCCTCGTTTTCCCGCTTTACGCGTTGCGCTTGGGTGAGTAGAACCAAACCCCTCTGGATTATTCTGATTGTGTGTTTTAGAAGAGACACTGAAGATTTCGTTACCCCTCTGGATTATTCTGATTGTGTGTTTTAGAAGAGACACTGAAGATTTCATTACCCCTCTGGATTGGCTAATTGTGTGTTGTGGGGAACACTGAAGACTGTCACTGTCAATTGGTTCTGGACACAGCTAAGGGAGGAGGGAACCACACTGCCTCTGTGTTTCGTTGGACTGTTTCCGATACCCCTCTCTCTCTCTCTCTCTCCATTTTCCACCTTGAGTAAAAGCTGGGAGTATCTGCAGAGCCGCTACAACGTCACATGCCATTTCCCCACCGCTATCACCAGGAGGATTCTGCAGAGCCGCAGATGGACTCTGCCGAAGGCAGTCTCCCTGTTTGTTTGATAATTGTACTTTACCCTTTTTTTGACTCAGTAAATAAATACGCCCTAGTATTTGGCTAACTCTGAACTACCTGTCTGTGCCGTTGCGTTTTGAGGTCGGTTACGAACCATAACACTGGGAGCGCTCCGCCCAAAAACCGCTAGCCGCAGAGAGCGCTAAAACGTGAGGCGCTGGGATAAGGAGCGCGGCCTGTCGCGTCTTTAACATAGAAATTAATGACAGACAGGAGCTGGCAACTCATAAAAAGCTGGCTGTGGACACGGCTCCTTAGTCTGTACCTTTTAAACCACAGAAGAGTTTCCTACCTCATCCAATTGGAATGAGTCACTCTCTCTGCATCGATGTAGTCGACATGGTGTTTTGTCCTTGTTGTCAAAAATCTGATAGAGAGACAAGCGTTCAACACATTTCACACAGGACATCATTCCATAACAGACTCGATACAAAAGAGCACTTGGTTCATGATGCGTCAACCTTTGAGGAGGGTGGGGGGGGGATCACATGATATGGGGGACCCTGATGTAAACAAGACGAAAGTCTTTCTCTGGTCTGCATCCCCTTAACAATTGTGTGTATTGAGCCGTACTGTATTGTACCCATTCTGCAATCTGGTAATAACATTTTCAATCAATCAATCAAGCACTTTCAGACACATTGGGCCTCATTCAACAATACTCTTATTATTTCTCTTACCCGTCTGTTAAGACAACAATAAGACTTAGTAGTACTTAATAGTGCTTATATACTTGTACAATACGTACTGTATAGTGTGAAATAAATCGTTCCAGCAAAGTAGGCTTTGTCAATACTGAACGACTGGGCAGTTAACGTTCTGAGAACCTCTGGTTACCACAACAGTTTGAATTGCTTCACTAATTGTGCTACAAGGGAAAAAAAGCATTACCGCGAAGCTCCCCTCCCTCCCTCCTCCCCCCCCCCCTCCCCTCCCTCCCTCCCTCCCCCCCCCTCCCCTCCCTCCACCACTCCCTCCCCCTCCCCCCCTCCCTCCCTCCACCACTCCCTCCACCACTCCCTCCCCTCCCCCCCCTCCCCCCCCCTCCACCACTCCCCCCCCCCCCCCCTCCCTCCCTCCACCACTCCCCTCCACCCCACTCCCTCCCCCCTCCCTCCCCCCCCCTCCCTCACTCCCTCCTCCCCTCCCTCCCCCCCCTCCCCTCCCTCCCCCCCTCCCCCCCCTCCTCACCATCCATGAGTAGCCGCTCTTGGCAGCCTCCTCCCCCCCCTCCCTCCTCCCTCCCACCCTCCCTCCCCTCCTCACCATCCATGAGTAGCCGCTCTTGGCAGCCTCCTCCCTCCCTCCCTCCCCCCCCCCCTCCCTCCCTCCCCCCCCTCCCCCCTCCCCTCCTCACCATCCATGAGTAGCCGCTCTTGGCAGCCTCCTCCCCCCCCCCCCCCTCCCTCCCTCCCTCCCTCCCCCCCTCCCTCCTCACCATCCATGAGTAGCCGCTCTTGGCAGCCTCCTCCCTCCCTCCCTCCCCCCCCCCCCCTCCCTCCCTCCCCCCTCCCTCCCTCCTCACCATCCATGAGTAGCCGCTCTTGGCAGCCTCCTCCTCCCCCCCCCCCCCCCTCCCTCCTCACCATCCATGAGTAGCCGCTCTTGGCAGCCTCCTCCTCCCCTCTCCCCCCCTCCCCTCCTCCCCTCCCTCCCTCCACCCCCCCCCTCCCCCCCCCTCCCTCCCTCCCTCCCCTCCCTCCCTCCCCCCCTCCCTCCTCACCATCCATGAGTAGCCGCTCTTGGCAGCCTCCTCCTCCCCCCACCTTGTCTCCCTCATATGGACCGAAGTGTGTTCCTATAGGCAGCTCTGTGTTCCCAGAGTAGAACACACCTAGACCAGCCCCCTGGTATTCCAGACCTCTTCACCTGGACAGACACAGACAGGAAGACACACCAGCAGACAGGTTGAGATACAATGGAATGTTATCATTGTTCAGATAAGTTGAGATAAAAAATAAATAAATACACCTTTATTTTAGATCTCGGGAAATCATTAACACTTTGATTGCCACTCACGAGTTCTCGGATTTATAATAGTTACGTTGAAAGCCACTCACGAGATTTCTCGGAATTCTTTTTTTTTTTAAGCGATCTGAAATCATATTGCATCACGCGCGAGCCTACCCTAGTCTACCCAAGGACCGCCGGCGATCAGATGTGAAAAAAGCGCCCCCCATCGTCTCCCAGATGACATCAGGGATTTTGGAATGGACTCAATGAAAGTGGATGGGGGGAAAAAAATTATTCCAGTCCACTGATGCAGCCGGGGTTACCAGAGTTCATTCTGAAGACTCTGTGCCGCGGCAAGCATGAGTTCTACTGTACACACGTTAGATCTATACACTTATCGATTTTTTCGAATGGTGATCAGGAATTGGAATATACCAGTTGGATACCATCTGATGTCAGGTAAGGAATCTATGTTATCAGTGTTAGGATAATCAGACTCGTTTTGATGAAGATATAAGCCGTTTTGTGAAATGTGCTCCATCGGTTTCACTGTAAAATCCATGAGGAAATGAACACGGCTATTATCAGCGCGCGCCTCGAATGGGCGTGCGTGTACGTATAATATTGATCATCTAGCGTTTATTTGAAAACGATTCATAAATAGGCCGACAAATATCAACGTTCTGGAATATTCCAGTAAAAGACGATTATCACAGAATGGGCTGTTTTTTTTACCTCAAAACGGGTGCTTTTCAAAATGCTCTCAAACGGAAATGAAGCGATAAAAAACAATCTGCCTTGACAGCACTGACTGGAAAATGATTCTTTGATAAGCGACGGGCAGATTAGACACATAGCCATAATTTAAAACATAGATTATGCGATATTAACGTCGACATTGAAGTGGATGGTGGCATTCAAGCACCAAGTCTGGCGCCACCAGGTGGCACTGAAAGTGTTAAGGGTGGCCCTCGTTTACAATGATACCAAGCTTACAAAAAAACAGACCGTGCTGTTGAGATTCAAGCATATTAAAAAAGGTACAAAAAAACATTAAATAAAGAAAATTATTAAACATTGACTACATACATAGATAAATTGTATGTAATGATAAACAATGTCATAGTAACTGGTGGGTGAGTCACATGTTTTGGTCAGTAACAGGGCTGAGTGTCTGGTCAGTAACATGGCTGAGTGTCTGGTCAGTAACAGGGCTGAGTGTCTGGTCAGTAACATGGCTGAGTGTCTGGTCAGTAACAGGGCTGAGTGTCTGGTCAGTAACATGGCTGAGTGTCTGGTCAGTAACATGGCTGAGTGTCTGGTCAGTAACATGGGTCTCCCAGTGCAAAAGTGGTCCGACACAAATAAGAAATAAAAACAAGTACGTGCTTGAAACAAGTAAAAGAAGAATATCTAGGGTTCTCTCTCCTGATTGGATAAAGTGGGAAGGGATACCAGAAAATGTAGTTTGTGTTTTACTGCAATTTACCTAAAGATAATCTAAAGGAAACAATACCTGGAGGTCTGGAGGGAGAGTCTTCTTGGCCCTGTCTCGCACTCCTGGAGCCACCTCCACGTCAGGGTAGAAGACTGGAGGACCATGGTCATCACACTGGTGGAGGTAGAACTCCTTACACGCGTAACAATCTACACAGACAGAGAGACAGAGAGAACGTGAAAAAGAGACGGAGACATAAGGAGAGAGAGAGATGAAAAAGAGACAGAGACATAAGGAGAGAGAGAGAGATAGTCAGTCAATACATAAATATATATTTTTTTGTATCCACTTTTTTCTCCCATCCCAATTTAGCCGTGCCAATTCTCCCCTCCCCCGTCTTGAACGTTGCTTGCATATGCCCCCCACTGGCCGGTTGTAGGGAGGATAGAAGCCTTGCATCACGTGTCCCCTCCGATACACGAGAAGGCAGCCTGTCACATCTTTTCACCTGCCAGCGCGGACTCTCATTTTGGCGAGGTGTAACGTGAGGGAGGCTCACACTACCCCCGCCATCTCCCGTCTCTGCTGTGCAGGTGTCCCCCAGCCGACCTGTAGGAGTCGCTGTCCACAACGTCCAGATTACCACCCATCGACTTCCACCCGCTAACTCTGCCAATTGAGTTAGTATGATGGCTGGCCCAAGCCGGAGGCAACGCCGACAGCCAGAGTCGAACCCGGTGTCTCTTGCGTTGGTGACGAGCGCAATGTCCGCTGCGCCACCCAGCCGTCCGTCAATACATAAATATTAAAGGAAGAGAGCAAATAGAACTAATGCTGTTCAGCTGCTGATATGTTGTAGGGCTGCACGATTTTGGGAAATAATCTAATTGCGATTTTTCTGACAGATATTGCGATTGCGATTAAATTTGTGATTATAATAACAAAAAATTTAAGCAGGTTTATTGTAAAATGCGGCTTGCATCTGGCCTAGGCGGTGGGCCTTTTCGGGACACGAGCCTGAAAATGTTTCTTTTTACCTGGGAATCGGTACCTTTTCTTCTGTACTTTGCTCTCCCTCTCTGAAGTCTAAACTTCACAACACACAATCTAAAACCCCTTACCTCCCTCTCCCAAACCGATCTTGTATCTCATGGGACTTCCTGGTTAAACACTTTTTTTTTTAGTTACTTTTTTTTGTGATTTGATAATTGCATCATTCCAAATCGCGATTTCGATTAAGAATCGTTTAATCGTGCAGCCCTAATTGACACTTTAATTCACGGTCGATTAAAAACACGTTTGTTTTATAATGCTCACTCTCAGCAGGAGGATACCGCCCGTGTTGTTGATAATTACTAGCAGCCCTAGTCTATATATGTGAGAGGTCTATCTTAGGGCTGGGCGATAAAACGATAACGATAGATATTGCGATAAATTATTTCCTCGAAATAAACATGAAACGTGGTCGCAAAGTTTCGATATATCGATTTTCCAAGTTTGGCTCCGCCTCAGCTCAACACTCACTAACAACAACCAACGTTACATGATGACGTGACGTGCTTACGCACCACAGCTCCAGATGCGCCACTGTTTTGGTTTAGGACTCAAGGCTGGCGCTAGGATAATTAGCTTGCACAGCTCTATGTTATATATTTACGTGCCGTGTATGCGTGTGACGTGAATTCTGATGCCACGGTTATAGTAGTGTGTGGTATACGGTGGACGTCGTTGCAATGTATTCTGGCGGAACAGAGTATTTTAGGGATATTTAGGACATTTGGATACATGCGTGGCTAGGATAATTAGCTTACACGGCGCGATTTTATATATTTACGTGCAGAGTATGTATGTGGCGTGAATTCTGATGCAACGGTTATAGTAGTGTGTGGTATACGGTGGACGTCGTTGCAATTTATTGGGGCGGAACAGAGTATTTTAGGGATATTTACTAGTACATTGTCATGGGATTGTCTCGCTCTGGCTAACTGCTAACGTGCGCGGACTGATGACGACATCAACTCGAGACATTCGCAGCAGAAAAACAAGTCCATCGGCGCCGGGCATAATAAGTTAATTAAACTTGACAGACATTATATCGACGATAATTATTGATATCGAGTTATATGAAAATAATTGTATCACGATAACGTTTTTGGCCATATCGCCCAGCCCTAGTCTATCTCTCTGCCTAGTCTCTATATGCGAGAGGTCTATCTCTCTGCCTAGTCTCTATATGTGAGAGGTCCATCTCTCTGCCTAGTCTCTATATGTGAGAGGTCTATCTCTCTGCCTAGTCTCTATATGTGAGAGGTCTATCTCTCTGCCTAGTCTCTATATGCGAGAGGTCTATCTCTCTGCCTAGTCTCTATATGTGAGAGGTCTATCTCTCTGCCTAGTCTCTATATGTGAGAGGTCTATCTCTCTGCCTAGTCTCTATATGCGAGAGGTCTATCTCTCTGCCTAGTCTCTATATGTGAGAGGTCTATCTCTCTGCCTAGTCTCTATATGTGAGAGGTCTATCTCTCTGCCTAGTCTCTATATGTGAGAGGTCTATCTCTCTGCCTAGTCTCTATATGTGAGAGGTCTATCTCTCTGCCTAGTCTCTATATGTGAGAGGTCTATCTCTCTGCCTAGTCTATATATGTGAGAGGTCTATCCCTCTGCCTAGTCTCTATATGTGAGAGGTCTATCTCTCTGCCTAGTCTATATATGTGAGAGGTCCATCTCTCTGCCTAGTCTCTATATGTGAGAGGTCTATCTCTGTGCCTAGTCTCTATATGTGAGAGGTCTATCTCTCTGCCTAGTCTCTATATGTGAGAGGTCTATCTCTCTGCCTAGTCTCTATATGTGAGAGGTCTATCTCTCTGCCTAGTCTCTATATGTGAGAGGTCTATCTCTCTGCCTAGTCTCTATATGTGAGAGGTCTATCTCTCTGCCTAGTCTCTATATGTGAGAGGTCCATCTCTCTGCCTAGTCTATATATGTGAGAGGTCTATCTCTCTGACTAGTCTCTATATGTGAGAGGTCTATCTCTCTGCCTAGTCTCTATATGTGAGAGGTCCATCTCTCTGCCTAGTCTCTATATGTGAGAGGTCTATCTCTCTGCCTAGTCTCTATATGTGAGAGGTCCATCTCTCTGCCTAGTCTCTATATGTGAGAGGTCCATCTCTCTGCCTAGTCTCTATATGTGAGAGGTCTATCTCTCTGCCTAGTCTCTATATGTGAGAGGTCTATCTCTCTGCCTAGTCTCTATATGTGAGAGGTCTATCTCTCTGCCTAGTCTCTATATGTGAGAGGTCCATCTCTCTGCCTAGTCTCTATATGTGAGAGGTCCATCTCTCTGCCTAGTCTCTATATGTGAGAGGTCTATCTCTCTGCCTAGTCTATATATGTGAGAGGTCTATCTCTCTGCCTAGTCTCTATATGTGAGAGGTCCATCTCTCTGCCTAGTCTATATGTGAGAGGTCTATCTCTCTGCCTAGTCTATATATGTGAGAGGTCTATCTCTCTGCCTAGTCTCTATATGTGAGAGGTCTATCTCTCTGCCGTTTCGATGACATTTTGAAAACATTCTAGGCTGATGGCGAGCGGAATGAAACAATACACGTCTTCTAGTTTTTATATAGTTCGATACTGAAACCCTGTTAAATGTGCTGCTGTCTGTGTTGACCAGGACACTATTGAAAAAGAGATTTTAATCTCAATGTTAAATAAATAAATAAAATATACCAGGTTATACTTACAGAAATAGTGATCATCCTCAGGAAGCTCCGGTTCTTCATAACTGACCCTCGGAAGGTTCCTCAAGTTCCTTCCCCTTGTATAACCCTGATCCTCCCCTGATAGGATGGGTGTAGCTGGCTCACCTCTCTGCTGCTGCTGCTGTGAGAGAGAGAGAGAGAGAGAGAGAGAAAGACAGAGAGCGATAGAGAGTGAGAGAGAGATAGTCCGTTAAGTCAGGACATATAACAACATCCCATAATTCTGACTGAATTCGGTCGTTAAAGAATCGTAAAGAGTAGGGGGTTCCCCGACGTTCCTGGGCAAATTCCCAATCAGGTCTCCGACATCAAGGCCTCCTAATCATCCCTTCCCCTTAATTGGCCGATATCATTCCCTGTCTCCTGAGCCGTTCAGCCATTGTGTAGTGTGATGTGTGCCGGGTGCCAGTGTATGGTAGTCATTGTGTAGTGTGATGTGTGCCAGTGTATGGTAGTCAGTGTAGTGTGATGTGTGCCGGGTGCCAGTGTATGGTAGTCATTGTGTAGTGTGATGTGTGCCGGGTGCCAGTGTATGGTAGTCATTGTGTAGTGTGATGTGTGCCGGGTGCCAGTGTATGGTAGTCATTGTGTAGTGTGATGTGTGCCGGGTGCCAGTGTATGGTAGTCATTGTGTAGTGTGATGTGTGCTGGGTGCCAGTGTATGGTAGTCATTGTGTAGTGTGATGTGTGCCAGTGTATGGTAGTCATTGTGTAGTGTGATGTGTGCCGGGTGCCAGTGTATGGTAGTCATTGTGTAGTGTGATGTGTGCCGGGTGCCAGTGTATGGTAGTCATTGTGTAGTGTGATGTGTGGTAGTCATTGTGTAGTGTGATGTGTGCCAGTGTATGGTAGTCATTGTGTAGTGTGATGTGTGCCGGGTGCCAGTGTATGGTAGTCATTGTGTAGCGTGATGTGTGCCGGGTGCCAGTGTATGGCAGCCATTGAGCCTGCGTAGCCCAAGGTTGGGTGCTACCAGTGGTGGTGAAGGAGGCAATTTCCCTAACCCTATGTTGTAAAGTGCTTAGAGTATGAGAAAAGAGCTATATAAATGTAATGAATTATAATTAGATCTTCTTATATTAAAGGGATAGGTCTGATTTTTGGAAACCTAGCCCTATGTCTTACCAATGAAGATTAGGGCTGGGCGATGTGGCCCAAGTTCCATATCACCATATTTTTCTGTTTTGATGGTATAACAGTATTTGGCTGCATTTAGTTTTCCAGTACACATTTGGCTGTGATATGACATATTGTTTATGTTGTTATTGTAATACACTTGTCCTGGCGCTATTTAATTCAAAATGGTCTATTTGTTGTCCATCAGCAATATAAAACTGTTATACATATAACTGTGTAGAGTCAATGCAGACCTGAGTAGCAGACTGTGCAGCAGAATTCCTTCCGGCTGACCTCTTGACCTTGACAGGGGCTCTCACCATAGGACCTGTTAATATTATAGGAATCATATCATATTGTAGCATATATCATATATTACATCATAGATCATACATAATATCATATTGTAGCATATATCATACTACATCATATCACATAGTATATATCGTAGCATATAACATATCACAATAGGGCTGCAACGATGAGTCAACGTTGTCGATGTCGACCGTGACATTTCATCTATTTGCATATTCATGACCGACGCATCGTAGTTACTTATATGCCGTCTTCAAAGTTCAAAGTCATAACATGCACAACATGGCATCTAACGAGTAAATATAAATAACTTAAACGAGTTAGTGACTCTGCTAGGATTCCAGTGTTTCACTTGCATTGGACTTGAGTTTACATCTCGACGTCCACTCCAGCTGCAAGGGTGAGAATGGGAGGGGCTGAGTCTGAGCCCCCCCCCCCCCCAATTCTTTCTGTATGTTCAATGATTTGAAGTAGCCAAACTTTACACTATAAAAACTAACTGGATAGTTGATAATAAATATTTCACTTCATTAGCAGAAATATTCTAAAATCATTAAGTCTGCTATAAACTATTCTCCCTGTGTGTGTAAATGTACTATAGGCTACTCTTTTTGATTAGGCTAATTAGCTTTAACAATGTTATTATGGGTTCTCTCTCCACTTTGTATTCACCATGCTGTCTCTCCAGATGGGGGGTCCAGTCTTCCTCCTCCCCTGAAGACTCAGGTACAGGAAGCATCACCCTGTGGGACTTAGCCATGAAGGCTGGAGGTTTAGACTCGAATCCTGAGATAGAAAGACAGACAGAGGGACTGAGGGCTGCAGGAGAGACAGACAGAAGCCTAAAGTCACATTTAAAGGTCAAAGTGTTGCCGATACTTTGCCAAAGGTGTGTCGTGTGGAGGAGCAGGGAAGTGCACAGGACTTTAGAGGGGCAGGTGCTCAGAGGCTGAAAAGGGCACTATACTTTTGTGTGTTTCAACCGAGCGCGCGAAGCGCCCAATAATGTAATTTGATCAAAGCAGAGTATACACAGACAGTGGCGATAGCGAGCATTTTGACTTGTTGCGTGGTGGCGATGTCTCGCAGATAATACAACTACAAGTATAATTATATATATAATTATTTTTTTTTAATCAAAAACGATCGATATCGGCCGATATGGCTCAAGACGATCGGTGATCGGTATCGGTGTCAAAAAACGTGATCGGGGCATCCCAAATTACAACTACTGTTACTAACATTACTAATGCAACTGCTACTAAGTCTTTTACTGCTACTATTACAACAACTACTAGCTACCATCACTACTGCTCCTAATAATACTGTTACTACCACAAATATTACCTACTACTATTAATTTCAGCGTCATGCCCACCCGGAATAACAGACTGAAGTTTATTTCAAACAACAATCTCCCCCCCCCCCCCACCACTAAGGGATAGTGCAATTATCTTTTATACCCCCCTGTTTATGTTTATGTTATGTCTATTATGCCTTACTCTTGTTTTTATATTTAATACTGTGTTTAGGACTGTTTTTATGATCTAGGACCAGGGATGCGTTCTTCATGGGACGGGGTTGCACTCCGTGCACCCAAAGATTTGAGCAGAAGCGCGTGCACACAGGAATGCGCTGCACTCACTCGCCATAAGTACCCACCTGGGCTACTTTGCATATCAATAGCACCGGTCGTCAGGTGTGTTAAATACGTTCTCAGATACAATCGCACAAAACTTGTGAATGAAATGTGTTACATTCCATTCGTAGAGGCAATTAGGCATTGTCTTTAGTCTGTGCTTAAGCGAGGGAACATTTATGCGCATGCGCGGGAGCGTGCGTGCACGTGGCGTCATTAGCGTTGGGGCTGCACGATTAATTTTTTTTTAATCGAAATCGCGATTTGGAATGATGCAATTATCAAATCGCCAAGCCTGCAATTAAAAAAATATATATTATTATTTTTTTTAACCAGGAAGTCCCATTGAGATACAAGATCTCCTTTGCAAGGGAGACCTGGCCAAGATAACAGCAATAACATTTGCAATACATCACAGCAATAAAATGTGCGATACATCACACAAGAACATAATAAATGTGCATGTATACAATATACAATACATCACATGTAAACACAAAAACACAAAGCAGAATAGTCTACATGATAGTAAAAGTGTATAATACAGGCTAATAGTCATTTTGCAGTTGAGACCCGACTACAGAAAGCAGCAACATTCTTCTTGTAGGAAGTTATGTAATACAGATTTTAATTCACCAAGAGAGTAATTGTCCTGTAGCCCATTCCATGCCCAAGGTGCGAAGCTTGAGGAAGCTGTTCCTAGCTAACCCTGCTCAAGACAGAGAAAACATCTGAGCTGAGTAAGGAAAGGGTGGGGGGGAGCGGGGCTCGGGGGGGGGATCTCTCCCTCTCTACTGGTTCAATTAATGTAGAAAAACGTTGCACTATAAAAACGAACTGGATAGTTGATGATAATAAACATTTAACCTCATTAGCTGAAGTATTCTAAAATAATTTAAGCCATTCTCCTTTTCTGTGTGTGTGTGCACGCGTCTCATATCTGGTCTGACATCAGAGGAGTTTGATAGTATTGCCAGATAATGTTGATATTTAAAAACACAAAAAGAATTATAATACAAAATAAATATACATGATCATGAAACATAAAAAAAATTGTTGTAGGAACAGTTTGGGAGAGGGAGGTAAGGGGTTTTAGATTGTGTGTTGTGAAGTTTACTTCAGAGAGGGAGAGTAAAGTACAGAAAAAAAGGTACCGTTGGGTACCGTACCGGTATCGATTCCCAGGTAAAAAGAAAAATGTTCAGACTCGGTGTCTCGAACAGACCCACCGCGTAGGCCAGATGCAAGCCGCATTTTACAATAAACCTCTGTGGGGCTGCTTAAAAAAAAATTATAATCGCAAATGTAATCGCAATATCTGTCAGAAAAATCGCAATTAGATTATTTCCCAAAATCGTGCAGCCCTAATTAGCGTATCAGAGTTGATATGAGGAACGCACCTCTGTCTAGGACTGTGTGACGGCTAGCACCTAGGGCTGCATTTAAAATGTTGTTGTAACACTGTAACAATGACAATAAAGATCATTCATTCTATAATAATATTGTTACTATAACAACTATTAATACCTAGGGATCTCAGAAACAGGTGGTTCTCCTTCACTTGATGGTAGCGTTGCTTCTCCGCTGTACAGAGGCCGGTCCACTCAGTCACGGTGAAGTACCGCCTGATATCTTCAACGTCCTTCTACAAGGAGAGAGAGAGAGAGGAGAGAGGAGAGAGGAGAGAGGAGAGAGGAGAGAGAGAGGAGAGAGGGAGAGAGAGAGAGAGAGAGGGGGAGAGAGGGAGAGAGGGAGAGGGGAGAGAGAGGGGAGAGAGAGAGGGAGAGAGAGAGGGAGAGGGGAGAGAGAGAGGGAGAAGGCATGTAAGTGACAGAAAGAGGGAATGCGTGTGTTTGTGAGAGACAGAGAAAGTGTGTGTGTGTGTGAGTGAGGTTTGATTGATTGAAAAGTGAAAACTTTATTAACATATTGTAGAATGGGTACAATACAGTACGGCTCAATACACACAATTGTTAAGGGGATGCAGACCAGAGAAATACTTTCGTCTTGTTTACATCAGGGTCCCCCATTTTCAATTCATAATGACATACGAAACAGATATATCATGACATTTATGACAAACATGACATACAGGTATACAGTACTGTTACATTTGTGACATACAAGATATGCAAAATACAGTACTGTTAAACAGAGATCCTAACAGAAAATATATACATACGAGGCGGAGGAAACCGTACATTGGGAGGGGGTGGGTGGGTGTGAGGGGGGGGGGCTTTGGACATTTACGGGGGCCAGTTTCGAATTGCAGGTAAAGAAAGAGCATTAAATTGTTCATGTGTAATGACATCAGTGAGATAGTATTTTATGCCGGGATCAGTGAGATAGTATTTTATGCCGGGATCAGACTACACAATACAGTCTTTCATGATGGTCATTGGTCACCATGTCAGGTAATGTAGTTATCATAGCATCATAACATCTTGCTGTGTCTTGATTCTTGGGTACAGTTTGTTCATTGTGAGCCACCATACCTGTGTATGTGTGTTCGCTCTGACTGTGAGGCGTGAGTGTGTCCACAGCTGGATGCGCAAGATATTGTGTGTGTGACGAGCCAGGAAAACAAACAAGGTTTCTATGGAGTAACCATAACCACTAAACGTTTGTTAAGTTGGAATCAGATAAAAATAATGGTTCCGAATTGTGCCAACAACACGTTGCTTACTTCACAGCTACTTAATAGACTTTTGATACAGACGGAAACGCAACTTGTGGCTAGCTTGTGCTACATGGTCATGACTCATGGACCCAAACACTGACATCCTGGCTGCTGCACCAAAGACCTTTTTCCAAGAAATATGTCGTTCCATGAGTGGAGAGAGCTGCTGTGTGCAGACAGAGCGGATGGTAAAGTAACGTTAATTATTACTATTGATACATTGTGGCTAGAGCTGCCGCGGTATTGATTATTTCCTTACCGCACAAATTTGCAAAATATTTCCTACCGCCGCGGTTTTTACCGCACGCACACAAAATAAAAAAAAAAAGTTTGAATGCATTATAAAAATATATATATATGATTTTTTCTTTTGAAAAATCAACTCTGCCTTTCTTTGTTAAAACATTGGTTGCCAAGAACGAGTTACGCCGTTTTTTGCCCGTCATGCGTTGAACGTCAAGAACAACTTACGCCGTTTTTGGGATCAATATTTAATTTTTTCGCCATGGCATTCATAATTCATCCAGCCATCCTCCGGACTGCAGCGGGACCCCGAGTTCCGATACCATTTTTTCCTTTCCGATCCGATTCCAAACCTAAGCTTTGGGTATCGGCCGATACCGATACTTATCCAATACCAGTGCATACATTATATATAAAAAAATATATATATATTATAAATTATACTTTTTTTTTTTATTACAGATACTGTTTTATATATACTGTTTTTTTGTAATAACTAGAAAGTAATGGTATTTATTCAACAACAGGTGATTGTATAGATTTGTATCATTAATCAATGAGTATGGGGCTGCAGCACTGCAGATATACCCTACTCCAATGATCCGCACGGACATTAGACGGTGTTGCACTCGCTACCCAGTGGCTCTGCAGATATACTCAGTCTGTAAGCTAGTAGCAGATAGAGCATTCATGTTGTGATTTTCTATGCAAAATAAATATTCAACATTCTCTTTTGAGACTCCGCCTCAGACTCTTATCCTTTGGCACTTGGAACTTGCTGTACTTTGCTTGCAGGTCTGCAGACATTATTGCTGGATTATGAATAGCACCAACTTTAGACATGGTATCGTTATCAAGCTAAGCTAGCTGACCTAGCTCGTCTTCCCGCATTGACATTTGATAACGTTAGTCAGCTAACGCTAGTCAGTAGCTACTTAACTTAAATACGATTCACCGTGGGTGCATTATTGTTGATAGACGGTCACGGACAGTGTCAGGTCCTGGAGAAAGGACAGGCAATCATCTGATTTGATGTAACGGGCGGATGTTGTTCCAACTAGCTAGCTTTTCAGCTAATGCTATCATAACACCAGCAAAACACATCCCGTCCGAGCTCCCCGTCACACCGCACTGTCGAGGACAATGGAATTTAAGAAAGTGTATCTGCTGTTAAAATGACAAACAGCATCACACTTTAAAACACCTTCATTTTATAATCCTCACTCTCCGCAGGAGATAAATTACGTCATGGGATCGGAGGCTACAATTTACGTGTATCGGCCGATACCGATACCAGCATTTTAGGCAGTATCGGCGGCATTTCCGATACTGGTATCGGAACAACTCTAATTGCAACGCCTCAATACCGCCGCCTGGTGGATGGTCGGGCGAGTTACACTCTCGCCAAAACCGGAAGTGGCGCTGGTGCATCGAGGAAATCCCTCCGGCAGTAACATCTTGTTACGTGGATCCAGACAAACACTATAGTGCATTTGGATCGCTATTCGCTTTCTAAACTTAATAATCGATATGATTTCGGCGTTTATTGCGCCATACAAACCGGAAATGGATCTAGGAGATCGGCGTCAAATAATTGGGATCTTTTTCCTCCAATCTCATCGGCGAACGGTAAGGACAGTAACGTTATTTTCAGCCCGATTGTTTATTCATTTCACTGCAAACCATCTGATCAATATATCAACCCATACTAAATAAAGCAGTTACTGACGATCAAGGAATTATAAACGACCCCCCCCCCCCCCTTTCGTTCACGCATGATGAAGCATAATGTATACCGATCATATACACTTGAATTTTTTAATATAGCGTGTATAGGAAAAAAACTATATTCATTTATCTTAAAAAAGAAATTGTATTCTTCTGAAGGGGGTAACACTGGTATGGCAGCTATTACTAGGGCTGTCTTATATACTTCAAAGCTTCGTTCGATGGGCATGGGATTCGAATATGAAAATAAAAATCGATTATAAAAATATATATACATGATTTATTTTTTGCAAAATCAACTCTGCCTCTCTTTGTTAACTACAACAAGCAATGCCGTTTGTTATTTAAGATGAGGTCGGACTCGGCACTGACAGATTTGTGTTCATTGTGCTGCTTTTATAAAGCCTCAAATGACAGCTTACAATATTTCATGAAAGCAAAGTGTTTTGTTTGTCTAAGATTTAAAAAGGTTTAAACTTTACAGCACTGACAAAGTTGAACAAAGTGCTGGTCAAGTCCCACAACATAAAAAATATAAATAAAATTAAATAAAAATAATTACAAGTTTTGACCATGTCTTTAAAGCCCTTTTGATCGACAGTTTGAAAAGGAATCATGTCCTTAGTTAGTTACACAAGTAAACAGTGACAGCGTTTGTTATGTCGGTCCACCGCTGGCTTTTTTTGTCGTTAACTTAAAACATAAATAATAAAAAATTATAAAATGATTCTGTTACAGCTGCTGAGCTATACTATAGCTCAGGGGTGGCCAACCCGCGGCTCGCGAGCCGCATGCGGCTCTTTGCCCGTCAATGTGCGGCTCTTCCATCCATTTAAAAAAAAATAAAAAATATATAATTATGTCACTCATTCCATAAGGATGTAGAATAAACATTTACAATTTTTTTTTAAATGGTCCATTTGCATGTTCTTGGTATCTGAATCTAGGGACATATATGGATCAGTGTCAGAAATAGTGTGTCTGTTACTAGGCTTGAGTAAATTGTAAGGAACCAAAGGAGAATATCAATTCTATTTAAAAAAAAATTATCTTTGACTGTGAATAACACCATGCTAAAATTGACCAGACCTGAAAAATCTAAGTAAATGAATAAAGGGAAGATGATTAAACAGGTTTTGTAGATACAGTACTGAATTCTGCCATCTTTTTTATAATGTAGATTTCTCCACCATTTTTCATCATATTGCAACACCGTTTTTTGCAAGACGTTCACAGAAGGTAGAGAAACTAACTGCGTTCCGTTTTATGGCAATAACGTTCAGGTTTGTGGGAGATAATCCCAAAAAAATAAGAGAAATTAAAAAGTAAATCCAGAAGTCAGATGATCGACAGGGGCTGGTGTGAGCTGGGTAGGGTAGTTTTTCTAAATTTGAAAGCCCTGAGTCTCTTCCTTCAAAAGACTACTCACTTTTGGCTGTGCCACTTCCTCCTGTCAATATGCGCCGGTTTCCGACTCAATGCCCTGAGATTTCTATAATCTTATATTTCACTAATAACAGTTAAAATAATTGGTAAACAAACGTAATGCTGAAAATATACACTTTTACTGTATATCTCTGGCTTAAGAGGTTAACCCTGTGAGGCCCAAATAAAAAAGACATTAGCAACTTCAGAGGCCAGAGGGTGAGACCTATAAACACATGAAGGGTGCCGTGACTGAAAAAAAAGGTTGAGAAACGCTGGTATATGGTGTGGCTCTTTGTGGTACCACAGTAATTTTTGTGACTCTTAGTCTCCGACTGGTTGGCCACCCCTGCTATAGCTAATGTCCATCAATATCTTCCTTTTTAATGAAATGGGTTCAAGAATCGAATCAGGATTGTTAGCAGAGAGAGAGAGAGAGAGAGAGGGAGAGAGAGGGAGGGATGGAGAGAGAGAGAGTGAGAGTGAGAGTGAGAGAGGGAGGGGGCTGCTATGAGTGGAGCTAACGTTAGCTTTCTGAGTCTACATCAACAGTTAACATTACATAAGGTTTTAGCGCGACGTGGGCATTCCAGAATGGCGAGGATGCAAAGCATGTTAGACCATTAGACTCGTCACAGAGTTTACATTACACATAGAAACTGCGCGTTGTCACACAGCCTTCAAACGCAGGGCGGAAGAGCTAGTTTGCTTCTAGAATTGAAGGTCCACTCTGCTCTGAGTCTATAATGAAATGACAATTGCGCGTTGACAGGCCCACTACACAAAGCCTCTGTGCTATATAGTATTGTATATTAGTACACTGCACAGTATTGTATATTATATGGTAACTCAGTTATGTCTATTCTGCATCGAACATTGTACATATGTCTAAACTGAACACTGTGACCTCATTTTTTTTACTTCTAATTTTACTATGTTATTTTATTTCATACTATCTTGTCTTGCACAGTCTCTGGAGCGTAACAGTAAGAAGCATTTTGTATAAAAGTATTCTGTACTTCTGTATGACAACTATTAAAGAAACTTGAACTTGAAACTTGCTCCTAAATAATATTTTCCAGTTCGCACATATCTATTTTTAGGGGAGCCCTGGCTGTGGTTATGTCACGTCATTGCTATTTTAGAGCTGCTCTACCGGTTACAAGGTATAGTCAAAATCCATACCGTAGCGCAAATTCATACCTTTTATACCGTATACCGTTTATACCGTCCACCCCTACTATCATTACACCTGGGTAAAACAGAATCCATTATCTTTTGATCAAATAACAAACTCAGCAAGGCAAACGGTTTCTCTGTTACAGTGGGGGACATTATTGTCACAAGGAAAGATGAAATTACATACCTAGGTTCCTAGAGGTAAATCTTGCATGTGACAAAATGGCATCCAATGTAATCAAAAAAAGTCAACCAACGAACAAGATTCTTGTACCGGATCTCCTCTCTGGTAAACAAGAATACCTTGAAGACTCTAACAGGAGCACTCATTCAAGGATACTACGACTATGCTTGCACCTCATGGTACCAAAGCACCTCAAAGGCACTAAAAACAAGACTACAAACATCACAAAACAAACTGGTCAGACTACTGCTTGGCCTTACTCACAAAACCCACCTTACCCCAGGGCTGTACAGTGCGACATATATATCGCACGTGCTACAGCAACAGCGGTCTGTGCGATGAATGGATTTACTTCACTAGCACTGGTGCGATAGGGATTCTGTTCATATAGATACTCTTATTTTGAAAATCCTGTAGCGGGTCTCATTTCTGCCCACGCGCAGCTCCAGCTATAATAACTAGGCTCCGATAGCTAGCAACGTTCAGGTGCATATGATACTCTTATTTTGAAAAAACTCTGTGACAACTCGACGAGTCATATCCGCCCTATCCGTGCTTCTGCAAGCAGAGCGTTGGTCGTTTGGTGCGCACTGCTGCGTTAACACAGCAGTGCGCCTACACGTCCCGAAATAAGTCCGTGGTGTTTTTTTTTTCTCTCAACGGGCCATCTACATGCTTTGCACCGTCGCCATTCCTTTATGCGCACATCGCCCGAAATTAATCACTACAACGTTAGCAAGCTAACAAGCTAATCCTGATCAGAGGCAGAGCCAGCAGACACAGTGTGGAAAGGGAAATGGGGGGGCACTCTCTCCCCTTCCCTGTGTGTGTGCGTGCGTGCGTTTGGAAAGACGATGAAGTCACTAGTCAGGAGGACTCAGGACAGGAGTATAATAGTAAACTGAGGATTACTGAGGATGGACAGATAATGTTGATATTCAAATGTAAAACAGTTTCGAGAGGAGTGGAAGTTTGAAGACAGTTGAAACAGTGTGTGTGAATGAATGAATGAAAACTTTATTTAACAGATTGCAGAATGGGTACAGTACAGTACGGCTCAATACACACAATTGTTAAGGGGATGCAGACCAGAGAAAGACGTTTGTCTTGTTTACATCAGGGTCCCCCATTGTGTGTGTGTGTGTCCCAACCGACCCCACTTCTATGTTTCAATAAATTATTTGCATTTAAAACTATTAACGCCGACTCATTCCTTCAGTCCACTCAAAATTATGCTAATATTCCTTATGTTGTTTATGATATTAATTGAAAATAGCATATGAGAGTATTATAGTAATAATAACACATGGCGATATACTAAATGACAGCCAAACATGGCACTGCAACTAAATAACACAAATACAATAGGCACATTTGTGACTGTTACAAATATAACACGTTTTATACTTGTGCTACAAGATTTTGGCCTGTGCTACAAAACTATCAACCTCTGTAGCACCAGTGCTATGTGCAAAAAAAGTTAACGTACAGCCCTGCCTTACCCCTGCAAATTAATCCACATTATTGTTGCATAATTACGAAACGTGTTTAGTCCCTTGTTTAAGCCGAATCTGGGTTGAACATGATTTGTGGAACTCCCTCTGGTGTTGTGGGCGTGGAATTCACCGACCTTTGGGAAGTATTTCGACGTGTACATGGGTATCCCAGTGGTGTAGTGCATCTTGTAGACCAGGCCTATTGCAAGTTGCTGTACTCTGTCTAGTGTCTACTCTAAGCCATCTTAGGTTGTCAAAAATGTGCAGGGGTAAGGTGGGTTTTGTGAGTAAGGCCAAGCAGTAGTCTGACCAGTTTGTTTTGTGATGTTTGTAGTCTTGTTTTTAGTGCCTTTGAGGTGCTTTGGTACCATGAGGTGCAAGCATAGTCGTAGTATCCTTGAATGAGTGCTCCTGCTAGAGTCTTCAAGGTATTCTTGTTACTCTGTTGTCTACTCTAAGCCATCCTAGGTTGTCAAAATGTGCAGGGGTAACGTGCAAAGCAACGCGAATGTGTGCAGAGGAGTGCATACGAAACGTTCGACCCTGAAAAGTGAAACGTACCTGGTCCGTAATAAATGAATGGGTGGCGTCTTCGGCATCATAGACGGTCAAAGGTGCCAGGGCTGGCGGCAGGTCCAGGTTGTCATTTGCCATCGCTGCAACAGTCTTATCCTGTGATTGATTGATTGATTGAAAACTTTATTAACAGATTGCAGAATGGATACAATACAGTACAGCTCAACACACAATATTGTTAAGGGGATGCAGACCAGAGAAAGACTTTCGTCTTGTTTACATCAGGGTCCCCCATTTTCAATTCATCATAACATGACACACATGACATACAGATAGACAGTACTGTACATCTATACATTTATGACATACCAGATTTACAAATACAGTACCGTTTGTGATACAAAAAGAGTCCAGAGAAGAGAGTATATACATTTGACGTAGAAACTGTACATTGGTTGGTTGTAGGTGGGGTGGGGAAACTGTACAAGCAAAACCATTGCCATTGGAATATCGACAAAACCATACTAAGTTGGTCCCAAGAAGAGGGTCTCGGGTATTATTGGGTTAGGACATTTACTGTACATTTACACGAGGGCCGTTTCGAATTGCAACGTAACGTTTACGAATAGAAGCACTTTTAATCCGAAGGAAATTCAGCACCGGTCCACACAGATAAACATTTAGCTAGTCAACTCAAAAGTAATACAGTCAAAGATATACATTCTAAAATATGTATATATAACAAGTTACTTTCTAAAATATACAGTCAAATATCAAATGTACAGGAAGATATACAAGGTTTTATACAGTTTATAAAACTAAAGAGCAGCGTCGTCGCCACGTGGGTCAGTAATGTTAGTGGGGATAACATTGTTTCAAAATGTCCGCTTCTTCTCCGATACACGCCTAGCTAATACACAGATAACACCTACCGCCTCTCCGTCTCCTCGGAAAACATTATTTCCCATTACCTCAGACATAATTATCATTACTTATTGACACTATATTCATTTCTTCACACACGCTGAGACACGGAGGCTTTGGCACCACGACCCAAGTTCTTCTTCCTATTGTTTTCCATTTCATGGTCAATTGCAACCAGGCGGATCATCATCGCCACCTAGTGTTGTGTTTTATTATGTCACATGGAATCTTCCCAGCCATGAATAATAAAGTCTCTACAGTCTGATAAGTAGGTTCCCAAACTTTTTCAGCTCGAGACCCAAAAGAGAAATTTGGTGTTTCCCCGGGGACCCAAACTTACAAAAATACATCATGAATTGCCATAATACATTTATATAAACTACTGATAAAGAACACAACAAACCATGAATTTCAAATGTATATGAAATGTATTTATTTAATTATAAAAGTACATCACAGCAATAATCAGAGTGTAATGTTAAGTTGCTCACCACCTCATGACATAAGTACATAAAATTTTGTAATACTTTTAAATGAACAAACATGTTCTACTCTCCTTTCATGTTCTACACATGCCTTCTCTATTTAAACGACCACATCAAACAAGAGGTGGACGCAGGCAAATACTGCGGCATGGTCATGCTGGAACAAAATTATAATAATTAATAACGTGAACAGCCAAACAAACAAAAAAAATCTGATCTGAGTGAGCATGAACCCTTTCACTACCACACTACAGACAGTTAACCCTTTTACTACCACACTACAGAAGGTTAACCTTTCACTACCACACTACAGACAGTTAACCCTTTTACTACCACACTACAGACAGTTAACCCTTTTACTACCACACTACAGAAGGTTAACCTTTCACTACCACACTACAGACAGTTAACCCTTTTACTACCACACTACAGAAGGTTAACCCTTTTACTACCACACTACAGAAGGTTAACCTTTCACTACCACACTACAGACAGTTAACCCTTTTACTACCACCACACTACAGAAGGTTAACCTTTCACTACCACACTACAGAAGGTTAACCCTTTTACTACCACACTACAGAAGGTTAACCTTTCACTACCACACTACAGACAGTTAACCCTTTTACTACCACACTACAGAAGGTTAACCTTTCACTACCACGTCCACACTACAGACAGTTAACCCTTTTACTACCACACTACAGAAGGTTAACCTTTCACTACCACACTACAGACAGTTAACCCTTTCACTACCACACTACAGAAGGTTAACCTTTCACTACCACACTACAGAAGGTTAACCCTTTCACTACCTCACTACAGAAGGTTAACCCTTTCACTACCACACTACAGACAGTTAACCCTTTTACTACCACACTACAGAAGGTTAACCTTTCACTACCACACTACAGACAGTTAACCATTTTACTACCACACTACAGGTTAACCCTTTCACTACCACACTACAGAAAGTTAACCTTTCACTACCACACTACAGAAAGTTAACCTTTCACTACCACTACAGAAGGTTAACCCTTTCACTACCACACTACAGAAGGTTAACCCTTTCACTACAGAAGGTTAACCTTTCACTACCTCACTACAGAAGGTTAACCTTTCACTACCACTACAGAAGGTTAACCCTTTCACTACCACACTACAGAAGGTTAACCTTTCACTAACACACTACAGACAGTTAACCCTTTCACTACCACACTACAGAAGGTTAACCTTTCACTACCTCACTACAGAAGGTTAACCTTTCACTACCACACTACAGAAGGTTAACCCTTTCACTACCACGTGACACGTCCCCAAGGACTTCAAAATTGCGAGAGTAACACCCCTGCACAAAAAGGGCAGCAAATTAGACCCGGGTAACTACCGCCCTGTTTCTATCCTTACATCCATCTCGAAAATCATGGAAAAAATTGTCTACGAACAGGTCGAAAAGTACCTCGCGGAAAAGAATCTAATCTACGAATTCCAATCTGGCTTCAGAACATCCCACTCCACTGACACATGCCTTCTCTACTTGAACGACCACATCAAACAAGAGGTGGACGCGGGCAAATATTGCGGCATGGTCATGCTGGACCTACAAAAGGCCTTCGACACTGTCAATCACACCATTCTGATTGACAAGCTAAAAGCAATTGGTTTTGATAGTTTATCAGTGAGCTGGATACAATCCTACCTGGAGGGGAGGGAACAGATGGTGGAAGTAAACGGTACACTATCCCCCCCCCCTCACAGTGAGCTGTGGTGTTCCACAAGGAAGCATACTAGGACCGCTACTATTCCTAATTTATGCAAATGACATGTCGTCAGCTTGTGACTGCAACTTGTTCCTGTTTGCGGACGACTCAGCCCTGCTGGTCTCTGACAAGAACAAGTTACAGGTTGAAAAAGCCCTCAGCTCGGAACTAGGCAAAATCTGCATATGGCTCGCCGACAACAAACTATCATTACACATGGGCAAAACAGAGTCCATTCTCTTCGGTTCAAATAACAAACTCAGCAAGACCGACGGCTTCTCGGTTACAGTGGGTGACAATATTATCACAAGGAAAGATGAAATTACCTACCTGGGTTCCATCCTAGAGGCTAATCTTTCCTGTGACAAAATGGCATCCAATGTAATAAAAAAAGTCAACCAACGAACGCGATTCTTGTACCGGATCTCCGCTCTGGTAAACAAGAATACCCTGAAGACTCTAGCAGGAGCACTCATTCAAGGGTACTACGACTATGCTTGCACCTCATGGTACCAAAGCACCTCAAAGGCACTAAAAAACAAATTACAAACATCTCAAAACAAGCTAGTCAGACTACTACTTGACCTGACTCCTAGAACCCACCTCACCCCTGCCCACTTTGACAACCTAGGATGGCTTAGAGTAGACGACAGAGTACAGCAACTTGCAATGGGCCTGGTCTACAAGATACACTACGCGACCAAGGTACCCATGTACATGTCAAAATACTTCCCAAAGGTCAGTGAATACCACGATCACAACACCAGAGGGAGCTCCACAAATCATGTAAAACCCAGATTCGGATCAAACAAGGGACTAAACACGTTTCGCAATTATGCCACATCAATGTGGAACGCCCTGCCTAAAGCTGTAAAGGAATGTGAATCACTACCCATCCTTCAAAAACACTCTCAAAAAACACCTACGTGAGACTGCAATTCGAAACTGGCCCCTACAAATGTCCTAACCTAGTTGTACAGTAAATGACCAAGTAAGGCTTTGTCAATATTCCAATGTACAGTGTAAAATGTGTGTGTCCCCTTCCCAACCCCCCCCCCCCCCCCCCCTCCAATGTACAGCCCTCACCCAACCCACCCAACCCCACCCAACCAACCTCCTCCAATGTACAGTTTCTATGCCAAATGTATATACACTCCTTTTCTGGACACTTTTGTATCACAAACAGTACTGTATTTGCAAATCTGATATGTCATAAATGTATAGATGTAGCAGTACTGTCTATCTGTATGTCATGTATGTCATATATGTTATGATGAATTGAAAATGGGGGACCCTGATGTAAACAAGTCGAAAGTCTTTCTCTGGTCTGCATCCCCTTAACAATTGTATGTATTGAGCTGTACTGTACTGTACCCATTCTGCAATCTGTTAATAAACTTTTCAATCAATCAATCAATCAAACCACACTACAGAAAGTTAACCTTTCACTACCACACTACAGAAAGTTAACCTTTCACTACCACACTACAGAAGGTTAACCCTTTCACTACCACACACAGAAGGTTAAGGTTAAGGAACGTCATGAATATTCAAATAGGACATGTCATGGTCCAGGCGGGAGAACCACGCGACGTGACGTCACAACACTAGTTCCGAGTGGCGCGCGGCCCCCTGCTGCCATGGCTTTCATATGGCTTGAAAACTTCGCAGAATGGGTACAAATTGTACAATAATACAGTGCGGCTAAACACGACGCTGGGAATCGTGTCAAACGCTGTCTGAATGCGTGTACTCTGATAGTCAAACTATACCAATGGACCCAGTAATAATATAGTTGAATGGGGGTTTTCTTTTGCCCCAAATAAAATGTCTAAAAAGCTAAACATTTGTGAATGTCTCTCATTTCACTTGGATTGTGTTAACTAGTCTAGGTGTTTGTTACTAAAAGAAGAATAGCACTATAATGTAATGTTATTGACTCACCTCCTGATACGATGTCATTCTACACAAGATGGTTGAACAGTCTGTAGTTGAACTAGCAAGAGAAACGATGGTTAACTTAGCTAACTTGTCGTGTAAAACATATATACATCCATCTATTTATCAAGTCAACTCATGTTAATGACCGGTAACGTTACTTTGTAAATAATTTGACACTTATATATAACTTATAGCTGCTCAAATTATAATATGTATAAACTTTTCAGAGTTAGCATCAACATGACTTACCAACGAGACGGTACAAGAAGATGGATAATTCGTTTGAGTTCGCGAGAGACCTATTCATACCGTACACGCCCACCTGTCGGTGATAGGTCCGCTAGCCAACACGTGCGCACAAGGCCACCTGTCAGTCATAGGGGCCACCTGGTCGCGTGTCCCGCGTGGAGAAGCATCCAGAAACCAGGTGCAGAACCGCTCAGCAGCACCACCCACCCAATGGCTGAATTGGAGTATATTGCACTGTGCGCGCGCCGCGCTGGGAGCTGCAGTGATTGATTGATTGATTGATTGATTGAAAACTTTATTTAACTCGGTCTCACCAGCAGATGGCAGCAGTGGTGCATGTAAAAATAGGAGGTGTTGAGGATTTTGAAGATGGACACACAGTTGGTTTATTGAGCTGTTGGCCAACATTTTAGATTAGATTCAAATGGATTGTCATCATGCAGCACAAGTACAGTACAACGAAAAGAAGTGTGGCATCCAACCAGAGTGCAAATGTAACAGTAAAGTGTAATAGTAATATACAATGTACAGGTGATTAAACTGGACTGCGTGTAGTGCTTATGAGATGTATGTAAATAGTTTTGGTATTATGTACACTGATACAGGTATTAAGACACTATGTAGTAGGTAAAGGATATTCTGTACAGATATAGCATCTATAGCTATGTTAAAACGATTGAGTATGAGTAGGTAAGGGATATGTACAAATATATTTATATATATATATATAGTAACTAGTACAGATATGTAGGATTATATATGCAGGTATGTGGATAGATGTGTGTGTATATATATACGTTAAGAATAAATATATACAGCAGTATTGTACATGCTATCATACAGAGTTATGGGTTATATTCTATGTAGATATATAGAAGGATATTCAGACACATGATATATAACTAGGCATAAAATATATAAATGAGTACTATGGAGTATAGTGCTAATCAGATTTATGTACAGAGTTGTATTAATGTGTGATACAGGTATAAAGACTGGTATAGTAAGGCAAAGGATGTGTGCAGATATGGTATCTAGATATATAAAAAGGATTGTATGCAGGTATTTACAGACGGATGTGGATAGATGTATACAGTAAATATATATATATACACCATACATGCTGCCATGCAGTGTTATTTGTTATATGTTGTGTATATTGTGCAGTAAGGGTGTCTCGTGCCTGAAGCAAAGTTTTTGATGCTATTCATTGTTCACTCCGTTCATAATTGTTTTCTGACCGGTGCATGGCAGTCGCTCTAGTTCTGGACGGAAAGGTCGTCATGTTTACCTGAAAGTATTTATAGCATGAATAAAGACAGTAACGTAGGCCTATAACAATACAATTTGAAATGAAAAGATGTGTATTTGTACAAAGCTCCACATATTGGCCTACACATCATTATGTACTATCTATGCCTATACTACTGTCTACTGTGCTAGTATCTAGGTCAACTTGTCAAGTTGCTCTTTATTGACCCCAAGTGGCAGTTTATGGCACAGCAAGCGGTAACCATTTATCAGACACAGGGACACAATAGTCGAGAAATCACAATGAATAATTAAAAGAAATACAACAGTGACCGCAGGGACTAATGAGTAGAGTCTGTTTGTACCCTGGCGCTGTCATTATGTATGTCATAATGTCCTGATGAATTGAAAATGGGGGACCCTGATATAAACAAGACGAAAGTCTTTCTCTGGTCTGCATCCCCTTAACAATTGTGTGTATTGAGCTGTACTGTATTGTACCCGTTCTGCAATCCGTTAAGACAGGGACACGGCAAGTTCATCATCTTCATTTTATTCAAATGTTTTTACGGCCAAAAATAACTTCCATGTTGTCCAAGATGGGAATATAAAAATAACATTCTTTGACAATTTTTTAAAAATAACTCATGTACCAAAAGCAAGCTCCGCCCCTTCGACACACATCGATATGACCGCCATACTATGTTCACCCCAAAATAATGACCTATCTCTTCTGCAAAGTCTTCACATTAATGTCGGCTAAGCTACACCGTTTCCTGCCAATCTCATTACACAGGAATCTGCAGAGCTTTTGAAAAGAAAAATCTGCCTCCAGTGTTCCTCCATGTTTAATGAACCATTCAACATGGCGTTAGTACAGTAAGTACAGTAAATGACAAGAGAACATTCTAAATTAAACCTAGGACACGGGATGAGCCACGACGGGTAGCTAACAGAAAGGAAGGGCTGAGGAGACGAGGAATGTATTAAACCGATGGTACTCAACCTGTGGTGTCGGGACCGAGAGGTGAGCCGGGAGAGCGTTCAGGGGTCGGACCGAGAGAGCGTTCTGACGGGGGTCACAGAGGGGTCACGACCGAGAGAGCGTTCTGACGGGGGTCAGGGGGGGTCAGGACCGAGAGAGCGTTCTGACGGGGGTCAGAGAGGGGTCAGGACCGAGAGAGCGTTCTGACGGGGGTCACAGAGGGGTCAGGACCGAGAGAGTGTTCTGACGGGGGTCACAGAGGGGTCAGGACCGAGAGAGCGTTCTGACGGGGGTCACAGAGGGGTCAGGACCGAGAGTGTTCTGACGGGGGTCACAGAGGGGTCAGGACCGAGAGAGCGTTCTGACGGGGGTCACAGAGGGGTCAGGACCGAGAGAGTGTTCTGACGGGGGTCACAGAGGGGTCAGGACCGAGAGAGCGTTCTGACGGGGGTCACAGAGGGGTCAGGACCGAGAGAGCGTTCTGACGGGGGTCACAGAGGGGTCAGGACCGAGAGAGCGTTCTGACGGGGGTCACAGAGGGGTCAGGACCGAGAGAGCGTTCTGACGGGGGTCACAGAGGGGTCAGGACCGAGAGAGCGTTCTGACAGGGGTCACAGAGGGGTCAGGACCGAGAGAGTGTTCTGACGGGGGTCACAGAGGGGTCAGGACCGAGAGAGCGTTCTGACGGGGGTCACAGAGGGGTCAGGACCGAGAGAGCGTTCTGACGGGGGTCACAGAGGGGTCACAGAGGGGTCAGGACCGAGAGAGCGTTCTGACGGGGGTCACAGAGGGGTCAGGACCGAGAGAGCGTTCTGACGGGGGTCACAGAGGGGTCACAGAGGGGTCAGGACCGAGAGAGCGTTCTGACGGGGGTCACAGAGGGGTCAGGACCGAGAGAGCGTTCTGACGGGGGTCACAGAGGGGTCAGGACCGAGAGAGCGTTCTGACGGGGGTCACAGAGGGGTCAGGACCGAGAGAGTGTTCTGACGGGGGTCACAGAGGGGTCAGGACCGAGAGAGCGTTCTGACGGGGGTCACAGAGGGGTCAGGACCGAGAGAGCGTTCTGACGGGGGTCACAGAGGGGTCAGGACCGAGAGAGCGTTCTGACGGGGGTCACAGAGGGGTCAGAGAGGGGTCAGGACCGAGAGAGTGTTCTGACGGGGGTCACAGAGGGGTCAGGACCGAGAGAGCGTTCTGACGGGGGTCACAGAGGGGTCAGGACCGAGAGAGCGTTCTGACGGGGGTCACAGAGGGGTCAGGACCGAGAGAGCGTTCTGACGGGGGTCACAGAGGGGTCAGGACCGAGAGAGTGTTCTGACGGGGGTCACAGAGGGGTCAGGACCGAGAGAGCGTTCTGACGGGGGTCACAGAGGGGTCAGGACCGAGAGAGCGTTCTGACGGGGGTCACAGAGGGGTCAGGACCGAGAGAGTGTTCTGACGGGGGTCACAGAGGGGTCAGGACCGAGAGAGCGTTCTGACGGGGGTCACAGAGGGGTCAGGACCGAGAGAGTGTTCTGACGGGGGTCACAGAGGGGTCAGGACCGAGAGAGTGTTCTGACGGGGGTCACAGAGGGGGTCAGGTGGAAGTAGAGGCTGTACGCCCCCTGGTGGTCAGGTAACAGTAGAGGCTGTACGCCCCCTGGTGGTCGGGTGGAAGTAGAGGCTGTACGCCCCCTGGTGGTCAGGTGGAAGTAGAGGCTGCACGCCCCCTGGTGGTCAGGTGGAAGTAGAGGCTGTACGCCCCCTGGTGGTCAGGTGGAAGTAGAGGCTGTACGCCCCCTGGTGGTCAGGTGGAAGTAGAGGCTGTACGCCCCCTGGTGGTCAGGTGGAAGTAGAGCCTGTACGCCCCCTGGTGGTCAGGTGGAAGTCGTCGCTCTTGGTCCACCGTCTTCCTCAGGTCCACATCCTGGACGCACACAAACACAAACAAACACACAGAAGCCAGGTGAGTGAGCGACAGTGACTCAAGAGGTAGATCCGGAGGTTCAGTTAGATTCCCGCACCTCCCGGGCAGTGTGTCGAAGTGTCCTTGAGCAAGACACTTAACCCCTAACTAACCCCATGAGCAGGTTGGCACCTTGCATGGTCGCCTCTGCCATCGGTGTGTGAATGTGTGAGTGAACGGGTCAAATGTGAGGAACAAATCGTAAAGCGCTTTGGATAAAAGCTGTTATATAAATGCAGCCATTTACCATTTTAGTAGACATGAAACAGGAAATGCCCTTTGAATGGTTAATAAACTACATGTCATGCATATTAAAAGAACACGCCAACATCATAGGAAATGCGCTTCTCCAGAGTCAGACAAGAAGATAGATATACATTTCCTCTCTGTGCGTTCGGTAGAAAGCTATCCGGCTGCAAGCTAGCCTAGCTTAGCACAAATTAATGGAAGCGGATACGGACCAACTAGCCCAGCTGTTGGCCAAAACACCTCTTACTGAGTTTTATGCTAGGCTAATGGTCCGTATCAGCTTCTATTAATTTGTGCTAAGCTAGGCTAGCTTGCAGCCGGATAGCTTTCTACTGAAGGCACAGAGAATAAATTGGTATCTATCTTCGTGTCTCTCTCTGGAGAAGACGGTCAGCACCTTTCCCGTAATGTTGGTGTGTTCCTGTGGCCCAGAGGAGAGAAATAGCTGCGTGGATAATAAGCCTATTTGTTCATCCTTTGATATTCATTTAATCACAGCCAACACACAGCTAGTGATACAGTCTGGTGATTTTCCAGAGATGTTTTGGTTGTGAAAGAAGGCTACCGGGATTCCTACAAATGATGTTGATTAGGTTTGATGAGATTATGAAAAAGTGGAATGTCACCGGTTGGGAATGTTGCGTCTTTAGAAGATACTAGGATGTGATGATGTGTCTTTAGAAGATACTAGGATGTGATGATGTGTCTTTAGAAGATACTAGGATGTGATGATGTGTCTTTAGAAGATACTAGGATGTGATGTTGTGTCTTTAGAAGATACTAGGATGTGATGATGCGTCTTTAGAAGATACTAGGATGTGATGTTGTGTCTTTAGAAGATACTAGGATGTGATGATGTGTCTTTAGAAGATACTAGGATGTGATGATGTGTCTTTAGAAGATACTAGGATGTGATGATGTGTCTTTAGAAGATACTAGGATGTGATGATGTGTCTTTAGAAGATACTAGGATGTGATGATGTGTCTTTAGAAGATACTAGGATGTGATGATGTGTCTTTAGAAGACAGGGTTCGCAGACATTGCAAAATGAAATTCAATGACTTTCAAGTACTTTTCCCAGCACTATTTTTCATTAAACATTTTTATTCAATTAACTTTTAAATGCTGTTTTTTTTTATTATAGGAAAAAAATCTGATCCAATATTTATGACTTAAAACCAATTAGTTAGACTTTAAATTAAAACAATCTATTTCTTGACATTTTTTATCATGGATGAACAAAACGTTCAATACGAATGGTTGATTTTAATTTCAAGGACTTCCAGGCCTTGACTTTAAAAAATAAAATGTATCAAGCACTTTAACTCATTCAGCGCCAGGGGTCGCTGTCTACCTTCTGGGTAGAACGCCATCGCTGTAAGTCAATGGGGAGACTAAGAAACTTGCGAGTGCTTAAAATATATCTTATATTATAGCTATGGGTCTAATAATGAGTTGCTTCTGGTCAACACGCAAAAAACAGATTGTACTTTCATCTGTACATTTCCGTTTTATACCGTTTTGAATAAGAGTATAGTTTGGGTGATTCTTAGTAATCCCAGGAAAAGACACGATAATAGCCCTTTAGTGAAATCCACTTATTATTACATTGTCATTTTTCGCCTAATTATCGAATCTTCCTGAAATCAACGCTAGATTATCGCTATTATCCTTCCTCATGCACCCATGATGTAATGCAAAAAAAGTAATCCAATTATCTGATCACCATTCCAAATACTGCTCGCGGAGGTCCGTCCCACGTTGTCCGGCATTGCATATGAAGGGGGGGGGGGTATTTAAACCCCGCCCGCACGGCTCAGATCGGCCCAGAAAAGAAACATAGTTTCTAATGGAGTGCAATACCGGCTGGAAGGGGGCGGTATTTGCCCTTTGCGAGCTCAGACCCATTCCCAATGATAACATCAGGCTGGATGGATGAAAAATGTATGGATATAGCTAATAAAAGAAATAACGATTAAAACCCGACTTTTCTCGTGATTGGCGCTGAATGAGTTAAGCACTTCAAGGACCTTGTGCCAACCCTGCCTACCGTGCCACTGGCTGGGAAGACAGGAGCACATGACCACAGAACCATTCAAGACAGCACTAGTCAAACGGTTGGAACACAGCCTTTAGGAACGGCTTTTATGCAGGGTTTCTGCAGGGTCCTAAAGTCTTAAATTGAATCAGAATTGTAGGCCTTAAAAAGTCTTAAATATGATTTTGATATATATATATACAGAACATAGAGGTGTGAGCGCTCACCTTCACACTTGTGCGTCTTGTCCTGTGTGGGTCAGTAGGTGGTCCTTGAGGCGACCTAACCTACTGAAGCCCCTCCCACACTGTATACACTGGTAGGGCTTCTCTCCAGTGTGGGTTCGCTTGTGGCACGTCAGGGTACCAGAGTCACTGAAGCTCCTCCCACACTGATCACACTGGTAGGGCTTCTCTCCAGTGTGGGTCAGCAGGTGTTGCTTCAGGTTACCCGAGTCATTGAAGCTCCTCCCACACTGCTCACACTGGTAGGGCTTCTCTCCAGTGTGGGTCAGCTTGTGGCGCTTGAGGGTACCTAACCTATTGAAGCTCCTCCCACACTGCTCACACTGGTGGGGCTTCTCTCCAGTGTGCGTCAGCAGGTGGCGCGTCAGGTCACCTAACCTATTGAAGCTCCTCCCACACTGCTCACACTGGTGGGGCTTCTCTCCTGTGTGGGTCAGCTGGAACAGAAAACAAGGAGGGGTCAGACTGCTAGGAGCAGAAAACAAGGAGGGGTCAGACTGCTAGGAGCAGAAAACAAGGAGGGGTCAGACTGCTCGGAGCAGCAGTCACCACTAGGGGCAGAGTGGGTAATATCTTAAAACAGGAAAGAAATAGCTCTCTGAAAGAGACTAGTGGACACACATAGTAGAGAAACAAAGCCACAGACGATGGACCTGGACCAGATAACTAGAGATGTTCCGATACCATTTTTTACTTTCCGATCCAATTCCGATACCTAAGCTTTGGGTATCGGCCGATACCGATACTTATCCGATACCAGTGCATACATAAAAAAAACAAAAAAAAACAACATTATATAAATTATATATTTTTTTTTTTTTAACAAATACTGTTTTATATATACTGTTTTTTAGTAATAACTAGAAAGTAATGGTATTTATTCAACAACAGGTGATTGTATAGATTTGTATTAGTATCATTAATCAATGAGTATGGGGCTTCAGCACTGCAGATATACCCTACTCCAATGATCCACACGGACATTATACGTTGCTGCACTCGCTACCCACTGGCTCTGCAGATATACCCTACTCAGTCTGTCTACAAGGCTCCGTTTCAGTAGCAGTCGGATCTGTTGTGATTTTTGCACAATAAATATTCAACATTCTCTTTTGAGACTCCGCCTCAGACTCTTATCATTTGGCACTAAAAGCTAAACATTGTCACCGATATGGCTGTCCGCAACATGTCATTAATTGTGTACGCGAGGTGGTCTCAATGACGACGTCAACGTGAGCTAAGTTAGCATAGCATGAGCTGCCGGTATATGAAAAGACTAACGTTACTGGTGACAGTGATTTAACGAATACTCCTTTGCCAACTTGCTGTACTTTGCTTGCAGGTCTGCAGCCATTATTGCTGGAGTATGAATAGCCCCAACTTTAGCCAAGGTAATGGTAAAGCTAGCTTTCGGTTAGCTGTTCAATGCTAATAACACCAGCTACCAAGCGAACCCATGAGCTCCCCGTCAACACCGCTCTGTCGGGACGATGACATTTAAGAAAGTATCTGCTGTTAAAATGACAAATGGCATTGACACTTTAATCGATTAAGCACACGTTTGTTTTATAATGCTTACTCAACAGACCGCAGTGTTGTTGATAAATTACGTCATATGGTATCGGAGCGCAGCATTAGAGGGTACTCGCCGATACCGATACCAGCATTTTAGGCAGTATCGGCGGCTTTTCCGATACTGGTATCGGAACAACTCTACAGATAACTGCTGGCGATTATGATCATAATATTTCAGATATTGTCAGTAAGCTGAAAGTTATACTGGTAAACTAGTCAGATTCCTAGTCATGGTTGTATTGTATTGTCCTGCGTTGTAAACCCCACATACCTGGAGCTCCAAACAGGATGAAACAAACACTTAAAATTAATTGCAGATACTATTTGACTAATGACCTTTCATTCAATTACCTGGCAGGGGGGCGGGGCAGACGGGGTCCCAGAGGAGGTGCCTGGTTGAGAGGCTGTGGAGGGGAGGAGCCTCTCTGGGCGGATCTGTCCACTTGTCAGCAGCTGAAAGTACAGATCATGATGCATCCTCTTCAGGTGCTTGTGGAGGAAGATCTGAGAGGTGAAGCCGTACTGACACTGAGGACATGGAAACACTGGAGACTGGTTCTTCACCCCTGAGAGAGAGAGAGAGAGAGAGAGAGAGAGAGAGAGAGAGAGAGAGAAAGAGAGAGAGAGAATACAGACAGGGAGATGGAGAAATAGAGCAGATTAGGAGCGAAGTCAGATGAGTAATGGAAATGATGTGTAATGAATCAATACAACTACGACGGACAGGAGGATTCTTGTTGGTGGGGTCTATATTATTCCAGACTGGCAAAGGAACCATGTGATTTACAGATCTCTGATGCGTTACACCCCAAATCAGATGAATAGACGTAAGGATAAGTACATGCACACAGACAGACAGACAGATTACCTTCGGTAGAACTCTTCCTGTGCCAAAGTTCCTCGAAGATGATGCCCAGGTGTGCGGCGTACTCGTCCCCGTACCACACCAGGAGCTCATCTCCTGGAGCCACATGACACCAAGACCGGTAGAAGATCAGGCCACGGTGTTGGAACGCTACCAGGTTTTGTTCCTCCTCATTACGGGCACAGTTCACATATCTGAGAGAGAGAGAGAGAGAGAGAGAGAGAGAGAGGAGAGAGAGAGAGGGAGAGAGAGAGAGAGAGAGACAGAGACAGAGACAGAGACAGAGAGAGAGAGACAGAGAGAGACAGAGATTACTGCTACTACTGTAATTGATAGTCTTACGGGCCGTGTCCACAGATAGTGTTTTTTTCAAGGCGGACCGCTTTGAAAATCTAAAATATGCTCAGAGCGTTGCCAGAACTCCCGACCTCAATCTGCTTTAGTCTCGCGACTCCCGCGGCTCCGCCACTTGCTCGATTTTGATTGGTCGGTCGAAAAAAGTGACCTTGATGAGCGGCGCTCCTCTCCAAAAGTTGAACCATTTTCAACTTTATGCGCTGGGTGTGAGGTTTGGTGCAATCCCCGCCACACGCTTTTTGAGCGATTGCCACTTTCATCACGCAGCTGTCATAGTTTGTGATTAGCGCCCCAGAGGGCTTTATATACCTGGACCTTCCTTCTATCGTTGTCGGGTCGTTCTGGAATACAACTGCATTTGCCTGCTTTTTCCCCGTTGCTGTTCCTGGTCTACTTTCTCTCCAGGACCTTTCTGTGGAGAACCGCTGTTGAGAACCTTGTTCCCCGTTTGGAGCTGCGCCTCGTTTTCCCGCTTTACGCGTTGCGCTTGGGTGAGTGGAACCAAACCCCTCTGTATTATTCTGATTGTGTGTTTTAGAAGAGACACTGAAGATTTCGTTACCCCTCTGGATTGGCTAATTGTGTGTTGTGGGGAACACTGAAGACTGTCACTGTCAATTGGTTCTGGACACAGCTAAGGGAGGAGGGAACCACACTGCCTCTGTGTTTCGTTGGACTGTTTCTGATACCTCTCTCTCTCTCTCTCCATTTTCCACCTTGAGTAAAAGCTGGGAGTATCTGCAGAGCCGCTACAACGTCACATGCCATTTCCCCACCGCTATCACTAGGAGGATTCTGCAGAGCCGCAGATGACTCTGCCGAAGGCAGTCTCCCTGTTTGTTTGATAATTGTACTTTACCCTTTTTTTGACTCAGTAAATAAATACGCCCTAGTATTTGGCTAACTCTGAACTACCTGTCTGTGCCGTTGCGTTTGAGGTCGGTTACGAACCATAACACTGGGAGCGCTCCGCCCAAAAACGCTAGCCGCCGAGAGCGCTAAAACGAGGCACTGGGATAAGGAGCGCGCCTGTCGCGTCTTTAGCATAGAAATTAATGACAGAAAGGAGCTGGCAACTCATAAAAAGCTGGCTGTGGACACGGCTCCTTAGTCTGTACCTTTTAAACCACAGAAGAGTTTCCTACCTCATCCAATTGGAATGAGTCGCTCTCTCTGCATCGATGTAGTCGACATGGTGTTTGTCCTTGTTGTCAAAAATCTGATAGAGACAAGACGTTCAACACATTTCACACAGACATCATTCCATAACAGACTCAATACAAAAGAGCACTTGGTTCATGATGCGTCAACCTTTGAGGAGGGTGGGGGGGGGGGGGGGGGGATCACATGATATGGGGGACCCTGATGTAAACAAGACGAAAGTCTTTCTCTGGTCTGCATCCCCTTAACGATTGTATGTATTGAGCTGTACTGTATTGTACCCATTCTGCAATCCGTTAATACAATTTTCAATCGACAATCAATCAAGCACTTTCAGACACATTGGGCCTCATTCAACAATACCCCTCCCTCCTCACCATCCATGAGTAGCCGCTCTTGGCAGCCTCCTCCCTCCCTCTCTCCCTCCCTCCCTCCCTCCCCCCCTCCCTCCTCACCATCCATGAGTAGCCGCTCTTGGCAGCCTCCTCCTCCCCCACCTTGTCCCCCTCATATGGACCGAAGTGTGTTCCTATAGGGAGCTCTGTGTTCCCAGAGTAGAACACACCTAGACCAGCCTCTGGTATTCCAGACCTCTTCACCTGGACAGACACAGACAGGAAGACACACCAGCAGACAGGTGGAGATACAATGGAATGTTATCATTGTTCAGATAAGTTGAGATAAAAAATAAATAAATACACCTTTATTTTAGATCTCGGGAAATCATTAACACTCTGATTGCCACTCACGAGTTCTCGGATTTATAATAGTTACGTTGAAAGCCACTCACAAGATTTCTCGGATTTTTTTTTCTTTTTAGCGATCTGAAATCATATTGCATCACGCGAGCCTACCCTAGTCTACCCAAGGACCGCCGGCGATCAGATGTGAAAAAAGCGCCCCCCATCGTCTCGCAGATGACATCAGGGATTTTGGAATGGACTCAATGAAAGTGGATGGGGGGAAAAAAATTATTCCATTCCACATTTTCCAGTCCACTGATGCAGCCGGGGTTACCAGAGTTCATTCTGGAGACTCTGTGCCGCGGCAAGTATGAGTTCTACTGTATACACGTTAGATCTATACACTTATCGATTTTTTCGAATGGTGATCAGGAATTGGACTATACCAGTTGGATACCATCTGATGTCAGGTAAGGAATCTATGTTATCAGTGTTAGGATAATCAGACTCGTTTTGATGAAGATATAAGCTGTTTTGTGAAATGTGGGGGTGGACGGTATGGTCTAAAATTTATATCGCGGTATAATTTGAAGCATAGACGGTAACGGTATATATCACGGTATAATCGTTTTTGATAAAAAAAAATTTTATATAATTTTTTTTTTTTTTTTATAAAATATATATATTATATAATTAGACTTGTACTTGTATTATCTGCGAGACATCGCCACCACGCAACAAGCTCCACTGTCTGTGTGTACTCTAGTAGCCTCCAGCTACGGCCAGGTTTCCCCGGAGCTGCACCTGGACCTATACTCAGTAGCCTCGAGCAGAGCTACGGCCAGGATTCTCCGGCGCTGCACCTGGACCCTATTATATTGGAATAACGTTAGCAAGCCCTCAGCTCGAATACGCATCGAATCAGTGTTATAAGACATTGATATCAGGAGCTATCCGGCTAAGCCGGATATATAACGTTAATACAACGCCTCAGTGAATTATTTAGTTCAATGGGACATTTCGTTTTGAACGGTGAACTAACTCGCGTTAACGTGAGCTAACGGCTAACAGGTAGCACACACACGTCTCTCTCTACTAGACTTTGTGGAGCGTTTGTTGATGTCAGGAGCTATCGGTAGCTGGCCGACTAGATACCGTTCGGTTAGACAATGCCTCATCATGTATTAAACTAAAAGTGAATAGTTGACTGGGTCATTTTGTAACGGTAGCTAAGCTAACGTTAGCTCAGGGAGACGCCGCCGACAGCTGAGCTCCCGTGTCCCGTCCCACTAGACTACTAGATCCGTGTTTACATGCGTGCGGTAGGGGCTGGCACGCCCACTGCGCGAAGCCTCCTAAATAACTTTTTCCAGTTCGCACATATCTATTATCTATGACTAATTCTATCTATTTTTAGGGGCAAATGCGAGTGAAATAGTCGCGCTGTGGTTACATGACGTCATTGGTATTTTAGAGCTGCACTACCGGTTTAGACGGTATAGTCAAAATCCATACCGTAGAGCAAATTCATACCGTTTATACCGTATACCGTTTATACCGTCCACCCCTAGGTTTCACTGTAAAATCCATGAGGAAATGAACACTGCTATTATCAGCGCGCGCCTCGAATGGGCGTGCGTGTACGTATAATATTGATCATCTAGCGTTTATTTGAAAACGATTCATAAATAGGCCGACAAATATCTACGTTCTGGAATATTCCAGTAAAAGACGATTATCACAGAATGGGCTGTTTTTTTACCTCAAAACGGGTGCTTTTCAAAATGCTCTCAAACGTTAAGGGTGGCCCTCGTTTACAATGATACCAAGCTTACAAAAAAACAGAGTGCTGTTGAGATTCAAGCATATTAAAAAAAGGTACAAAAAAACATTAAATAAAGAAAATTATTAAACATTGACTACATATGTAATGATAAACAATGTCATAGTAACTGGTGGGTGAGTCACATGTTTTGGTCAGTAACAGGGCTGAGTGTCTGGTCAGTAACAGGGCTGAGTGTCTGGTCAGTAACATGTCTGAGTGTCTGGTCAGTAACAGGGCTGAGTGTCTGGTCAGTAACATGGCTGAGTGTCTGGTCAGTAACAGGGCTGAGTGTCTGGTCAGTAACAGGGCTGAGTGTCTGGTCAGTAACAGGGCTGAGTGTCTGGTCAGTAACAGGGCTGAGTGTCTGGTCAGTAACAGGGCTGAGTGTCTGGTCAGTAACAGGGCTGAGTGTCTGGTCAGTAACATGGCTGAGTGTCTGGTCAGTAACAGGGCTGAGTGTCTGGTCAGTAACAGGGCTGAGTGTCTGGTCAGTAACATGGCTGAGTGTCTGGTCAGTAACAGGGCTGAGTGTCTGGTCAGTAACATGGCTGAGTGTCTGGTCAGTAACAGGGCTGAGTGTCTGGTCAGTAACATGGCTGAGTGTCTGGTCAGTAACATGGTCTCCCAGTCCCTCCACTCTGCAGTAAACACAAAATAAATGTTCCGGTATCCCATTCTCACTTTATCCAACCAGGAGGCGTGAATATTAAAGGCAACCAACTTGTGTTCGGCTTTTCTCTGATTGGCCGCGCCGCGCCCCCCCCCGCACCCACGCGCAGGCAAGCGGCAGTCGTCCCACGTCCCAAATGAAATCCAAGGAGCAAGCGAGCGGCAGCGCGGGCAACCAACTTGTGTACCAACGCACTTGTGTTCAGCTGCGGTAGCAGTGGAGCGCTATGAAATGCGCTGAACTAGAAAGCGTAACGTTATTATGTTTCGCGTTTTTAACAACCAACTACCAGATTCACTCGTGTATAAACAAAGCCCATACAGTTATGAAATGCGCTTAACTAGAAAGCGTAACGTTATTATGTTTCGCGTTTTATTATGTTTCGCGTTTTTAACAACCAACTACCAGATTCACTCGTGTATAAACAAAGCCCATACAGTTATGAAATGCGCTGAACTAGAAAGCGTAACGTTATTATGTTTCGCGTTTTTAACAACCAACTACCAGATTCACTCGTGTATAAACAAAGCCCATACAGTTATGAAATGCGCTGAACTAGAAAGCGTAACGTTATTATGTTTCGCGTTCCATTGATTAACGCCATTACCTGCTGTGCTGTAGGAAGCAGAGGTACAGTAAGTTACAGTAGGTGTAGGTTACATGTTTAATCAAAGCCCATACAATTTTTTAGATGAATGATTGTGGATATAATATAGAAACACATCATTATGATATTGTCAAATGGCGCAAAATACAATGGTGAGTGAGAAATATATCTCTAGTGATAAAACCCAGTGCTCTATGTCTCTATGATACACAGCGTGGATGGGCTTTCAGAGGGAGAGGCATGACTTCGCGACAGCCATATTAGACACTCACTGTACATCAGTGTGGAACTGTAACGTTATGTTATTTTGCCCGTGGAGGCTGCTGAGCCTGAAGCGCCAGCGGGGCGACGCGGTGGTTTATCCCCGGCTTCCGTGCGCCGCCCGCGGCTTGACTCGGTTCAGCTCCAGCAGCAGCAGCGGCCGTTCCTCCGTTGTAGAAGCCCTTCAATGACAGCGCTCTCATATTTTGCGAATGCATAAACTATATCTTAAATTATGGCTATGTGTCTAATATGGCTGTCGCTTATCAATGACTTCGCGACAGCCATATTAGACACAGCCATAATTTAAGATATAGTTTATGCATTCGCAAATATGAGAGCTCTGTCATTGAAGTGGGTGGTGGCAGCATTACTAACAGTAGCGATTTTTATTGTTTTGTCATGACCAAACATAATCCCAACATAGATAGGAGGTGTACTGTATGTCAAATGTCGGTCATGTGGTGGAAGAGTTTAGTACAGTCACACAACAGAACACCGCTGTAGTACAGTCACACAACAGAAGACCGCTGGTTCAACCAGCGCTTCTGCCGCAAGGGCGTGTGCTAGTGGATTGATTGGCCGTGTGGCCAATCAGAGAAACGCTGAACGAAAAGCTGAACACAAGTTGGTTGCCTTTAATATTCACGCAACCAGGAGAGAGAACTCCACACTGCAAAAGTGGTCCGACACAAATAAGAAATAAAAACAAGTACGTGCTTGAAACAAGTAAAAGAAGAATATCTAGGGTTCTCTCTCCTGATTGGATAAAGTGGGAAGGGATACCAGAAAATGTAGTTTGTGTTTTACTGCAATTTACCTAAAGATAATCTAAAGGAAACAATACCTGGAGGTCTGGAGGGAGAGTCTTCTTGGCCCTGTCTCGCACTCCTGGAGCCACCTCCACGTCAGGGTAGAAGACTGGAGGACCATGGTCATCACACTGGTGGAGGTAGAACTCCTTACACGCGTAACAATCTACACAGACAGATAGACAGAGAGAACATGAAAAAGAGACGGAGACATAAGGAGAGAGAGAGATAGTCAGTCAATACATAAATATATATTTTTTATCCACTTTTTCTCCCATCCCAATTTAGCCGTGCCAATTCTCCCCTCCCCTGTCTTGAACGTTGCTCGCATATGCCCCCCACTGGCCGGTTGTAGGGAGGATAGAAGCCTTGCGTCACGTGTCCCCTCCGATACACGAGGAGGCAGCCTGTCACATCTTTTCACCTGCCAGCGCGGACTCTCATTTTGGCGAGGTGTAACGTGTGGGAGGCTCACACTACCCGCCATTTACCTGTCTCTGCTGTGCAGGTGTCCCCCAACCGACCTGTAGGAGTCGCTGTCCACAACGTCCAGATTACCACCCATCGACTTCCACCCGCTAACTCTGCCAATTGAGTTAGTATGACGGCTGGCCCAAGCCGGAGGCAACGCCGACAACCAGAGTCGAACCCGGTGTCTCTTGCGTTGATGGCGAGCGCAATGTCCGCTGCGCCACCAGCCGCCCGTCAATACATAAATATTAAAAGGAAGAGAGCAAATAGAACTAATGCTGTTCAGCTGCTGATATGTTGTAGGGCTGCACGATTTTGGGAAATAATCTAATTGCGATTTTTCTGACAGATATTGCGATTGAGATAAAATTTGCGATTATAATAATATAAGCAGCCCCACAGAGGTTTATTGTAAAATGCGGCTTGCATCTGGCCTACGCAGTGGGCCTTTTCGGGACACGAGCCTGAAAATGTTTCTTTTTACCTGGGAATCGATACCGGTGCCCAACGGTACCTTTTCTTCTGTACTTTACTCTCCCTCTCTGAAGTCTAAACTTCACAACACACAATCTAAAACCCCTTACCTCCCTCTCCCAAACCGATCTTGTATCTCAAGGGACTTCCTGGTTAAACACTTTTTTTTTAAGTAACCTTTTTTTGTGATTTGATAATTGCATCATTTCAAATCGTGATTTCGATTAAAAATCGATTAATCGTGCAGCCCTAATTGACACTTTAATTCACGGTAGATTAAAAACACGTTTGTTTTATAATGCTCACTCTCAGCAGGAGGATACCGCCCGTGTTGTTGATAATTACTAGCAGCCCTAGTCTCTATATGTGAGAGGTCTATCTTAGGGCTGGGCGATAAAACGATAACGATAGATATTGCGATAAATTATTTCCTCGAAATAAACATGAAACGTGGTCGCAAAGTTTCGATATATCGATTTTCCAAGTTTGGCTCCGCTCAGCCTCGGCTCAACACTCACTAACAACCAACGTTACGTGATGACGTGACGTGCTTACGCACCACAGCTCCAGATGCGCCACTGTTTTGGTTTAGGACTCAAGGCTGGCGCTAGGATAATTAGCTTGCACAGCTCTATGTTATATATTTACGTGCCGTGTATGCGTGTGACGTGAATTCTGATGCCACGGTTATAGTAGTGTGTGGTATACGGTGGACGTCGTTGCAATGTATTCTGGCGGAACAGAGTATTTTAGGGATATTTAGGACATTTGGATACATGCGTGGCTAGGATAATTAGCTTGCACGGCGCGATTTTATATATTTACGTGCAGAGTATGCATGTGGCGTGAATTCTGATGCAACGGTTATAGTAGTGTGTGGTATACGGTGGACGTCGTTGCAATTTATTGGGGCGGAACAGAGTATTTTAGGGATATTTACTAGTACATTGTCATGGGATTGTCTCGCTCTGGCTAACTGCTAACGTGCGCGGACTGATGACGACATCAACTCGAGACATTCGCAGAGAAAAACAAGTCCATCGGCGCCGGGCATAATAAGTTAATTAAACTTGACAGACATTATATCGACGATAATTATCGATATCGAGTTATATGAAAATAATTTTATCACGATAACGTTTTTGGCCATATCGCTCAGCCCTAGTCTATCTCTCTGCCTAGTCTCTATATGTGAGAGGTCTATCTCTCTGCCTAGTCTATATGTGAGAGGTCTATCTCTCTGCCTAGTCTCTATATGTGAGAGGTCTATCTCTCTGCCTAGTCTCTATATGTGAGAGGTCTATCTCTCTGCCTAGTCTCTATCAGTGAGAGGTCCATCTCTCTGCCTAGTCTCTATATGTGAGAGGTCTATCTCTCTGCCTAGTCTCTATATGTGAGAGGTCTATCTCTCTGCCTAGTCTCTATATGTGAGAGGTCTATCTCTCTGCCTAGTCTCTATATGCGAGAGGTCCATCTCTCTGCCTAGTCTCTATATGTGAGAGGTCTATCTCTCTGCCTAGTCTCTATATGTGAGAGGTCTATCTCTCTGCCTAGTCTCTATATGTCAGAGGTCTATCTCTCTGCCTAGTCTCTATATGTGAGAGGTCTATCTCTCTGCCTAGTCTCTATATGTGAGAGGTCTATCTCTGTGCCTAGTCTCTATATGTGAGAGGTCTATCTCTCTGCCTAGTCTCTATATGTGAGAGGTCTATCTCTCTGCCTAGTCTATATATGCGAGAGGTCTATCTCTCTGCCGTTTCGATGACATTTTGAAAACATTCTAGGCTGATGGCGAGCGGAATGAAACAATACACGTCTTCTAGTTTTTATATAGTTCGATACTGAAACGCTGTTGAATGTGTTGCTGTCTGTCTTGGCCAGGACACTCTTGAAAGAGATTTTTAATCTCAATGTTAAATAAATAAATAGAATATACCAGGTTATACTTACAGAAATAGTGATCATCCTCTGGAAGCTCCGGTTCTTCATAACTGACCCTCGGAAGGTTCCTCAAATTCCTCCCTCTTGTATAACCCTGATCCTCCCCTGATAGGATGGGTGTAGCTGGCTCACCTCTCTGCTGCTGCTGCTGTGAGAGAGAGAGAGAGAGAGAGAGAGAGCGATAGAGAGTGAGAGAGAGATAGTCCGTTAAGTCAGGACATATAACAACATCCCATAATTCTGACTGAATTCGGTCGTTAAAGAATCGTAAAGAGTAGGGGGTTCCCCGACGTTGCTGGGCAAATTCCCAATCAGGTCTCCGACATCAAGGCCTCCTAATCATCCCTTCCCCTTAATTGGCCGATATCATTCCCTGTCTCCTGAGCCGTTCAGCCATTGTGTAGTGTGATGTGTGCCGGGTGCCAGTGTATGGTAGTCATTGTGTAGTGTGATGTGTGCCAGTGTATGGTAGTCAGTGTAGTGTGATGTGTGCCGGGTGCCAGTGTATGGTAGTCATTGTGTAGTGTGATGTGTGCCGGGTGCCAGTGTATGGCAGCCATTGAGCCTGCGTAGCCCAAGGTTGGGCGCTACCAGTGGTGGTGAAGGAGGCAATTTCCCTTACCCTATGTTGTAAAGTGCTTAGAGTATGAGAAAAGAGCTATATAAATGTAATGAATTATAATTAGATCTTATATTAAAGGGATAGGTCTGATTTTTGGAAACCTAGCCCTATGTCTTACCAATGAAGATTAGGGCTGGGCGATGTGGCCCAAGTTCCATATCACCATATTTTTCTGTTTTGATGGTATAACAGTATTTGGCTGCATTTAGTTTTCCAGTACACATTTGGCTGTGATATGACATATTGTTTATGTTGTTATTGTAATACACTTGTCCTGGCGCTATTTAATTCAAAATAGTCTATTTGTTGTCCATCAGCAATATAAAACTGTTATACATATAACTGTGTAGAGTCAATGCAGACCTGAGTAGCAGACTGTGCAGCAGAATTCCTTCCGGCTGACCTCTTGACCTTGACAGGGGCTCTCACCATAGGACCTGTTAATATTATAGGAATCATATTGTAGCATATATCATATCATATTACATCATAGATCATACATAATATCATATATCATATCATTACATCATATATCATACATAATATCATATTGTAGCATATATCATACTACATCATATCACATATGTTATATGCTACGATATATACTATCACAATAGGGCTGCAACGATGAGTCAACGTCGTCGACCGTGACATTTCATCTATTTGCATATTCCTGACCGACGCATCGTAGTTACTTATATGCTGTCTTCAAAGTTCAAAGTCATAACATGCACAACATGGCATCTAACGAGTAAATATAAATAACTTAAACGAGTTAGTGACTCTGCTAGGATTCCAGTGTTTCACTTGCATTGGACTCGAGTTTACATCTTGACGTCCACTCCAGCTGCAAGGGTGAGAATGGGAGGGGCTGAGTCTGAGACCCCCCCACCCCCTTTCTGTATGTTCAATGATTTGAAGTAGCCAAACTTTACACTATAAAAACGAACTGGATAGTTGATGATAATAAATATTTCACTTCATTAGCAGAAATATTCTAAAATCATTAAAGTGGAGATGAAGCAGTGAACAATGTGATCCTAGTTTGATTGTTGTGTACAGGGTTCTATAATCAAATGTGAAATCTATCTTATTTGTCTGAAAAATATAATATCCCTGTTTTCAACATGGGCGCCGCCATTTTGTTGCTGACGTCATGGCTGACGTCATGGGGCTTGTTTGGTGTATTACTGCTGGTTAGCTGCCTATAGTGAATGGGTCAGTCACTGTAAATAAAATGTTGCCTACAAAACAGGCAACAAAACCGCGGTGGTTCTGTTTGTATTGCTCCTGGCTGTTCAAACTAATTTTACCATGTGAGAGAGGAAAGTTGGTTAATTTCCACAAACTACCAGTGAAAAAAACAGTGTTGTTGGCATGTTGGCTCAGGCTGGCTGCACTCAGGCGGCGTGATCAGCCTGTTGGACAGGGAATGAAGATCCCCAGAGAACACTTCATTGCCTCGGATTATGTTGTTGGGGGTGGAAGGTTTGTCCAGAAGACCACTAATCAGCTTAAGCCTGATGCGGTTCCCTCGGTCTTCGACAGACAGACCGGCGTTAGCTCTCGGGAGCGATGGCTAGCTAGTAGCACCAGCCGGGGACCGGCGTTAGCTCTCGGGAGCGATGGCTAGCTAGTAGCACCAGCCGGGGACCGGCGTTAGCAACCGGGAGAGTCGGAGCATTCAGCCTGCTGGCTACCTAGATCCACTTCAACCAGCGTCGCGGAGCATTCAGCCTGCTGGCTACCTAGATCCACTTCAACCAGCGTCGCGGAGCATTCAGCCTGCTGGCTACCTAGATCCACTTCAACCAGCCGAGCGTCGGGAGCTCCAGCAGCTTGTCGATGTGCTAATAGCCTGGAGCCAGCTACCGTTAGCTTGCCGAGGCTCCAGCACACCGACAAGCTGTGTAGCCAGCTACCGTTAGCTTGCCGAGGCTATTAGCACACCGACAAGCTGTGTAGCCAGCAGGCTGAATGCTCCGCGACGCTGGTTGAAGTGGATCTAGGTAGCCAGCAGGCTGAATGCTCCGCGACGCTCCCGGTTGCTAACGCCGGTCCCCGGCTGGTGCTACTAGCTAGCCATCGCTCCCGAGAGCTAACGCTGGTGCTACTAGCTAGCCATCGCTCCCGAGAGCTAACGCCGGTCCCCGGCTGGTGCTACTAGCTAGCCATCGCTCCCGAGAGCTAACGCCGGTCTGTCTGTCGAAGACCGAGGGAACCGCATCAGGCTTCAGCTGATTAGTGGTCTTCTGGACAAACCTTCCACCCCCAACAACATAATCCGAGGCAATGAAGTGTTCTCTGGGGATCTCCATTCCCTGTCCAACAGGCTGATCACGCCGCCTGAGTGCAGCCAGCCTGAGCCAACATGCCAACAACACTGTTTTTTTCACTGGTAGTTTGTGGAAATTAACCAACTTTCCTCTCTCTCACATGGTAAAATTAGTTTGAACAGCCAGGAGCAATACAAACAGAACCACTGCGGTCCCGTTGTTTTGTAGGCAACATTTTATTTACTGACTGACCCATTCACTATAGGCAGCCAACCAGCAGTGTATACACCAAACAAGCCCCATGACGTCAGCAACAAAATGGCCGCGCCCATAATGATAAATGCTTCAAAAATGCACATAACAAATCGTTTTTTCTTAGAAACTGCTTATTTTTATAACGTGATTTTTTTCTGTGGCTTATCTAAATACTAATGTGATGCTATGAATATGTATTTATCGCACTGCTTCATCTCCACTTTAAGTCTGCTATAAACTATTCTCCCTGTGTGTGTAAATGTACTATAGGCTACTCTTTTTGATTAGGCTAATTAGCTTTAACAATGTTATTATGGGTTCTCTCTCCACATTGTATTCACCATGCTGTCTCTCCAGATGGGGGGTCCAGTCTTCCTCCTACCCTGAAGACTCAGGTACAGGAAGCATCACCCTGTGGGACTTAGCCATGAAGGCTGGGGGTTTAGACTCGAATCCTGAGATAGAAAGACAGACAGAGGGACTGAGGGCTGCAGGAGAGACAGACAGAAGCCTAAAGTCACATTTAAAGGTCAAAGTGTTGCCGATACTTTGCCAAAGGTGTGTCGTGT